>NC_057849.1:154804928-155107958 GCF_015237465.2 Chelonia mydas | reverse complement strand
CTACTTTCAGAGTAGCAGCCATGTTAGTCTGTATTCGCAAAAAGAACAGGAGTACTTGTGGCACCTTAGAGACTAACACATTTATTAGAGCATAAGCATTTCCTCTTCCCAACAAATATCCCTTCTGGTAAGCTTGTTCACCAGAATATTTGTGGAAAGTGAATTAAGTATTTGTGGAAAGTGAATTAAAAAGAGGCATGAGCGCATTCAAAGTCAGTTTATTGTAAAGTTCAAACTAATATCTGTGAGAAACATTTTGCAGTAGTACTAATGATTGTAAAGAGCAACTCTCATGTGTATTTCAGGAGAAGCTCTGCTGGAGAAACAAGAGGCAGTTAGCCATGTATACTGTTCCCCTGCACTCCGCTGCGTACAGACAGCTCAACACGTGCTAGAAGGTAGGTTAGCAAAACGGTTATGTTCTTATGCCACACTGGATATTTCTGAGTCAATCTTCTTCTGAGCCAATGACAGTGGAGCAGCTAAAATGTTGCATGGCTTTTTGAAAATTTACTTTTGCCTTTAATCGGGGCTGACAGATATTTCTGTCTAGAGCAAGGGCTAGGTGGTAAGTGAGGAAGTAATAAAGTTTCCCTGCTATAATAGTACAATCATATTCAATTGAATTATGTCCAATAAAGTTAAAACAGAATCTAATATTGTATAAGACAAAGACATATCAGAGTATGTAGAATTTAACTTATTGGCTAGACTCAAATTGTTATACTTAACTCTTCCATGAATGATTTTGGTCATAAAATCAAGTGTTTCCATTCCATTGAGGGGAAAGAAACCTGAGACTTTCTCCTGGAAGTTTGCCTTTGCTAACAAGAGGTTTGAGACCTCCACATTATTAAAAACTAGTCTTTTTAAATGAAGAATCCCGCATGATAGGTGACTCAGAAAATTTCTTTTAAAATCACAAAGCCATGGATGATAGGACTCTGTGATTCCAGAACTGGGAAGGAACACTGCGTTTCTGCTGGGAATTCACATCACTGTGGCTTTCTGAGAATACAGAGTAAAACCTGTTACCTCTTTAACAGGGAGATTTTTCTTTAACACTATGTTTATAGGTTTGGATTTACTGCTCCACAAAGACCCAGTGAGCTACAGGGTATATAAAAAAGCATAAAACAATTTTCTTCTTGATATTTACTTACCCTGTAACACCTTTGAGGAGCGAGTTGTTGTCTCCATCTTGTTCTGTACCCCACAGAACACAGTGGCATCACTCTGCAAATAATAATGGTTTGAGAATAATGGTTTGAGAATTTACACTTACAGTCACTCTGGCAAGAATATAATATACTTTCTTCTCCCCCCCCCACCCCCCGGGGTTGCTAGCTTCAGAACTTTACCAAGTATTGTTTATGCATGAGGAGAAGGGTATTTAGAAGGACTGAGACTCCATGTAGTCAACATTATGTGTACTTAATGGTCTTTGTTTTACATTATATTTTTACTTTGTTAATAAAATTATTACCAGGAATAAGGTGCCATGTGAAGTCAAAGCTTAAAGCTCTGAATGCACTTTTCCTTTTTAAAAATCTCTTATTTATTGCAGGGCTTAAATTAGAACAAAAAATTAAAATCAGGGTAGAACCTGGACTCTTTGAATGGACCAAATGGGAGGCCAACAAAATAATTCCCTCCTTTATGGCACTGACAGAACTGACAGAGGCTACTTACAATATAGATCCCAGTTACAGGTAAATGCTGCACGTACAGTATGTTAATGTGTATTTCTGATACCTCTCTTGTTTTTGGCAGTTCTTAAGTCCCACAAGACAGTGTTGCAATGAATGATTCAGGATTTAGGCCATTGACTTCAACGGAGAGATTAGGGGCTGAGTAAAGCCTATTTGGTCCCAAGATATGATGTGCAGATATATAGTTAGTTCTTTCACGACATAATTCACTGCTTTTGGGCAAGGTGACATACTAACGGGCAAATCATTCTTACATGTATACAGATGGGTGAGTGTGTGCGTAGGGTCTGAATCCTGTTCCTATCAAAGTGAATGGCATTGACTTCAAGTTTGCAAGATCAGGCCTATGGTTGATTATCTAAATATTTTAGACTCTCATGATGGACATCCATATTTTTGTTTTACTTTTAGCTAAAAACTATGAGCCATGTTTTGCTAAATGTGAAAAAATTCCCCTGTCATGTCACATTTCAGCCAAGAAAGAACTGTATTGCATTTTGATGGGGGGTGAGCTGGGGAGGTCAAGTCCTTTCCTTGGTGCACAGCTCAAAATTGAGTGAGGATTTCAGAATTTGTCCCAATGAGGGCTGATCTCACATGATCCCGTAGCTGCCAAGATTCGCACAGGTCCACATGTGAACTTCTCAACAGTAAGAAAAAGTCACCAATTTTCAACTAAGCCCTTCTAAACAGCAAGTGTAAGGGAGACAGACCCCATGTCCCACACACGCTGGAGTAGGGAGTTGTAGGAACCAGGGGCAGCCCAAAGGTGTTGGGGGAAGAGAGATGAATAAAGCAAGGCATCTGTCATTCTAATTTTATAGGTTGTCAGGATGTTAATGTTCCATTAAAATAGATTTCTGCATTGCATTCTGTGCTGTTTTTTGTTTTGCTCAAAAATAATCACTGGACTCGGCAAAGTCTCCTTTCTGGTCCCTGCCTTCCACAATGTAATTCTGTGGTTTGGTGCAGGTTCTGAATGTTTGTAAACCACAGCAGAACAGGAAACGACAACAGGCCTTGAATCTATTCTAGCCTCTTTTCTTGTTCACAGTGCCATGCTGCATTACCCCTGCAGTGCATGGCCAAACCCAGAAAAATCACTCGGTCAATAAAGGTCCGTAACTCTGGGGTTTCCCATGTGTGGACAAGTAAAAAAGTGTTGTGCCTTTATAGTATTTCTCAACACAGAGCAAAATCCTTCATTTCAGAGTGAGTGAATAGACAACCCCTTTCATTTTCCTAGGTTCAAAATTATTCACAGCAAAGTTACTATTTTCCCTAGTTTCTCACTTTCCATACAAACTCACTAATCTAAAAAAAAAAAAAAATCAGTTGTTATAAGACTCCATAGAGACAGGCCATGATTGAAGATGGGTAAAGCACTTAATGGGTGGAGGGGAAAACTGTAAAGTGTTGCAACATTGCAGCCAGCCAGCAACTGAAATATCTAAATAAACTATAAATATGCATTTTGTACATCAGTGAAAACAGTGCAGCGTCCTTCCCCAGATGTTGCATGTATGGCGTGCTGGATAATAACATGAGAGCTCTCCATGTTTCTAAAACAAAACTGGCTCTTTAATAAGACAATTGTTTGTAGAGATGCTGCAACTGCAGCTAGCATTCTAGTCATATGCACACAGACTGGCTTCCTGGTGCCTTTTCCAAACCCTTCCCTGCTGAAACCTGTGCTCCTTCCTCCGAGTGTCATTCAGGAGTAAAGCTCACATTTCTATTCGCTCTATCCCCACCCCACGTGAGGGATTATAAGAGACTATTATGTCCTAGCCCCAGTCATCTGCCATAAATCAGAGTTTAAAAAGGTTAATTCCTATCACATGGCCAGGGTCAAAATCCACTGTCTCCAGTAGCTACTGTTACCATATTCTCCCGATACATGTAACTTTGCAACACCATTCCTTCCAACTCCTTTGGCTCCTCCTGTCTTCAGAATCCTCACTATTATTTCTTTTGGGAAGAGCCATTGCACGTGTTTCTTTTCCATGTTTATGGCCAGGCCAATTGAGGTCTAAGCTTTGCTTTTTAACGCCATCACTGACTCTTGCTCAGTAATGCTGATGCTTGCTATCGATATACAGATATTATAGTCCTCAAATACTCCATCACCATGGGGGCTCTCCAAATTAGTAGACGCCATCAAGGTTTCACATCACTTCGAGTACTTTTTGCAGAAGATAGCATCTCTAGGTCACAGAAGAGTCAGTGAAATCTGTAACCTTCCTGAAAGGACTGTGCTCAGTGGTGAGATTTTTGCAAAGTCAAGTAAGATATCTCTACCCACTGATTCACATTTAGATTATTTAAGTAAAAGTCATGATCATCTTCTGGTCAGGTCCCTGATCACTCCCCATCAATAGAGGTACTCAGTCTAAACTAAACTGATCTTTAATGGCATTAAAGAAGCAGCATTGTAATGGATAGGGTGCTGGACTGGGTGTCAGGATACGTGGGTTCTGTTCCTGAATCAGCCACTGATCTGTTAGGCAAATCACTTAACCTCTCTACCTCCGTTTCCTCTTTCACATTTTGTCTTTCTTGTCGATTTAGATTGCAAGCTACTTGGGGCAGGGACTGCCTCCACACATATCCAATATGTAGAGTACCTACAGTATGGAGCTTTGATCTCACTTGGGGTCTCTTGGCACTACTGTAATACACAGAATGACCTAGTATCGATGATCACACACTGAAAGATATCTGCATTCCTCACAGGTTTTTAGTTACTACTTATTCCCTGCTATCTGAATTGGTGCTTGGATACTGTGTTGAATGGGTCCCTGTAAAAGTAGAGGAGGAACACTTAATCGCCTATCTAGTCATTGTATCTCTTATTCAGTGTTGGTCCCATGGTTTAAAAGCTCTGAGGACAGTCTGAAATTCACTTTTGTACTGTCTGACAGGTATAGTACAATAGCCCTACCGTACATCAATCTACTTTCTACATTTTCACTGCTCATGCTGCATGCTGGTTTTAAATGGGTGAGATAAGCTGATCAGATTCTGATCTTCTGTGTGGTTGAAAGAAGTTAGCTGGTGTAGTTTCCCGGAACACAGTCATTGTATGTGCCAGAGCAACATGTAGCTGTGCAGGTCTCCAGCTAACAGGAGAGGTGACTTTACAGGAAGAAATAATGAAGGAAATAAAAACTTTCCTTTGTCCGTTTACTCGAGACTTGATGGCAGAACCCTAAATCTTTCAGGCCAGATCCTCAGCTGTTCAGTGGAGATACGCTGATTTATAGCGGCTGCAGATCTGGCCCTTAATTTTTAAACACTATTTTTTACATGCAGGGGACACCTATACGTAAAAGAAACTATCAGGTCAGATCTTGAAGGCAAAACTGCCCAAAATCCTAAGACTGGCCCAATATTAATAAATATTCTTACTGGTCTTTATAAAGATTTATTTTTAAGTAAAAAGCAAACAAGGATTGTTTAATTTGCTTTGTCAAAGCAGGCGCAGGTAGGGATTTTTAAAGGGACACTAAAGCCAAGGGGCCAAATCCTGGAATCAGCCATATCATTGGTGTCAGTGGGAGTTCTGTATAGGTAAGAACTGAGTACGGACTTCAGGATTTGGCTCAGTTTTTAAGCCTAAAATCCATCCTACCTGGACAATGATTTTTTTTTAATGTTCTTGCCTGGAGGAGCCTATATTTGTTTTTGTTTTTTTCAAACACAAGCATTTCTCGGGTATAATTCTTATAAACTGCATGATCCATTGTGAGGCTTACTAAGGGATGGTTTCTGCTACCCTTATTCACATTGGATAGTATCTTATTCTGTGAGTTCCTCTACTGGATTCAGTTGGACTACTTGCAGAGAAAGTTACTGTTTGGTGTGAGTTGAAGTACCATGCTTCAGATTAGTTCAATCTCTCCGGTAGAGATGGTGTAGAGGTACCGGTTTATTTACTGAGCTTTGATAATGTTGATAATGTCCTAATAGAGAAACAAATGTTACCTAGATGAGTGACTCCTCTGTGGTTTTTATTATCAGATGTACTTTCCCACTTTCCTCCCTGGTGCCATCGGAAAGTTATGAAGAGTATATAAGCAGATGCTCTGCAGTTATAAAACAGATTGTCAGTGACTGTACAAGAAACGGTAAATATTTCACATTCTCGCGTTCAGAGCCTCATGTTTTCAACGACAGGATCAGAAACAGCTTTGCCATATGAAATACATTTAATGTGGATGCTTGGTATTGCCCTGTCTTTGAGGTAGATTATTGAACATCATACTAAATTAATATATCTATTACTTAAAATAGAAATAGACAAGACTAAACATAAGGCAGTAAAATACTCCATTGCTAAATCATATTATATGCAGAGTCTTAATTTGTCAGGATGTGACTTGATGCTGTAAGGCAGCTTCTTTTCTCTTCTTTTTTTTTTTTTTTTTTGAAAGCTTCATTCCCCCCCCCCCCCCGCAAGCAAATGCTTGCTCTCATTAGTTGAATTGCATGAAACATACCAAACATACCAAATATTTACACCCGCCCAGTCTATATGTCACACAGCTCTGCAAAGATGAACAACACAAAAACAGCCAATAAGCATAACCAACACGCAGTGAATTGCAAAGTCACAGTTTTCTTTTTTCCTTCCTTTAATTATTTTGGTGTCGCAGGTATCATCCTGATAGTGGGTCATGGCTCATCCCTGGATTCCTTCACTCGACCTGTACTAGGGCTCCCCGCCAGAGACAGCAAGGATTTTGCCCCATTGGTTAGAAAGGTAAGAAGTTTTTCCAACAGGAAGCTCTTGCCCACCATTTTCTCCTTGGTATATTTTCAGTAAGGAACATAGTCAAGCAATGGGCTGTTTGTTTTTTCAATTGCTCACGAACGAGAGTTACTCTCTGATTCTGGAGGGAGCTGCACTCCGTAGTTCTAGCACACAACTGGCTGTCAAAAGATGTGAGTTCTACCAGTCAACTGCCATGTGACCTTGGGCACGTCATGTCCTCTCTGGTGAAGATTTTCAAAGGCACAATGGCACCAAATTCCCATTGAAAGTCACTGAGAGGTACACACCGAACTGCCAGGTGTGCCTTTGAAAATCTACCCCTTGGGGTCTTGGTTTGTCTGTCACTAAGATGGATAACTGTGTCCCCTCTGCATCTCCCAAGGTGTTGTGCGGCCTACGTCAAGAAACCACAGCTCCCATTTGGAAAAGTCGGTCTGTAAAGCGGTACAGTGAGGTGCCATGTTCACTGTGTCTCAGTGAGCCCAAATCATATTTGCTCACTTTATGAATAAAAAGGTGATGTGTGTTGCCAGTACTACAAGCTCATCCTGGGATCAGATGACCAGTCAATGCTTTCTGGTTTGTACCAGAATCACCAGTAACAAAGATTCTGTAAGCCAAATTTTCCCTTCCATTTTACCCGTTGCTCTGGTGTTAGGGAGGGGAGAATTTGGTCAGCAGTGTGTTTATTACTGGGGATGATGTATGAAATAGAAAGAACATAGCTTGATCATCAGATCTCTGGAAGAGCTTGTGGAGCTGACACAAGCTCCACTACTGTCCAACAGATAAGACTCCCTCATGCTACCAACTCATTTTAGGTCAAGTGGGAGAATATCTTGATATGTATTCCTAAAACGCTCTCAAGGTACACACCCCTGTTCCACAATGAAAACTGTTTAATTACACTGTGCTTTCAATCTATATGGTATGTCTTCCCCATTTCCAGTGTATTCAGGAAAGTTCTAATACAAAGTCCTGCTGAAATCTCTCTGTTTTTCCAGATACCTTCACTGGGCATGTGTTTCTGTGAAGAGCTTAAAGAGGAGAATAGATGGCAGATGATTAACCCACCAGTTAAGACGTTAACCCATGGATCAAATGCAGCATTTAACTGGAGAAATGGCATACTGGACAGTTAGAATCTATACTCATTCATTATATATTTCAAAAAAGAAGAGAAGACAAATATTCTTCCTCCTGGCTCAACACAGGCCAGTGGTCTGTCCAAAATATTTAGAACTTGAGGGTATTTTCCTCTACTACTTGTATGAATTGTCAACGCACGGAAAGCACTTTTGAAGTTTTTGTGCCTGAGTTCTGTTCTTGTTACAGCGACACAGAAGAAAAAACCTATTAACTGACATAAAAATGAACGATAATTCATCCAGTGCTGAAGAATGAACTTTTAAAACTCTTTATTTAGACTAACATCTGTAATGATATATATAGATATATATATAACTGACTATAAGTCTCGTTGCTTGATGCACTCATGAAAACATATGCTTATGTCTTCAAGAACAAAGTACAATCAATAAAGATTTAGACATTTTGTTTCAGACATGTGGACATTTTGTTTTCTTATTGATTGCTTCTAGTTTATCCAGAGTATGAGTGGACATGATGTATCATACAGACTATTTATTTTCTTCTGATGCATTATAGGGTTCCATCACAGGAGCTTTTCCATCAAGCAACTCACAATGCAAATATCGCATCATTGTTAATAAATGACTTGCAGAAAAAAAGTTTAAGAAAACTGAATTTATGGCCTCATTGTTGCTAAAAAAGATTGTACAATACATTGTCCTAATGGTGAAAAGACCATGTTGTGGGTAATTCTACCCGCTGAAGGTTTTCTGAGATGGCTGTCACGTAACAGAACCGCACAGCTTGTTTCTTATTGTTTTACCCCCAGACCTGAGATGACAAACTTTTTGGTTACTCACAAACCATGTACACCATTTCTATCAATTCCTTGTTTGTTTAAAGGGATACCAACCCAAATGCTGACAAACGCTTCTTCAAAAGATTCATATTGCCTCTTTAAACTATCCTCCTCGTAATGCCCTGACTATCCCATGTGAAAATGGGAGATTTTGTTTCAATGAGAAATAAATGAGGTCCCTAATTCCTCTCTTATGTTGTCTGATATCGTTTTATTTTTCACTCTTAGACATGACTCATTCTCTGTTTCTTCCTAGAGCTGAGCAAAATTTTTCAGACCTAACTTTTTTTCCTCCAACCCCCTGCCCCCATATTTGGGTCAACTGAAGCGTATTAATGTGTTGAATTCAGCAAATTGTGTTGGTTGGAAAAAAATTAATAATAATTTAAAAAAAACATTTGTTTTGCAAGTTGAAACGACTTCTTAAAAAAATTACTTCCATTTTATTTTTAAATAATTAAAAGGGTCAAAAAAGTTGGAAACCGAACAATGGGTGGGTTGATCCAAAACATTTTTTAGCGGTTCAACCACCAAACCAAAAATCCATTATTTGTCCAGCTCTGTTTCTTCCTTACATCTCACAAACCCTTAACATTGTCTCCATTGACTTTCTGGGTATGCTGCAAAGCCTATCTTTTTATTCAGGCTTCTGGGGAGACAGAGGTATGGGGAAAATTCAATAAGATCTTTGCAAAAATAGGTGCCAAACAGCCTGCTAAAATTAGATGGTAACAGTCGGAGTAGTCATTAGAGGGACAGAAAAACATTTTCTATATTTAGGACTAGATTTTCACTGTGATAAGTGCTGTGGGTGGGTTAGTGTCAACCTCTGGACGGTTCGCTTTGATTTTCTGGTTTTGAGGAAGCTATTTTTTTATTTATTTTATTTATTTATTTTTGTGGCAAATGACCAATGTTACTGTGGTGGGTCCCATGCTTCTCCTTCATGTGGGGGAGTCAAGGTGCCACTCCTTGCCCCTAATCTTGGGCATTATGGACTCTACTTGGGCCCCAGTGGGAGAAAGAGGGGAGGGGATCCAGGTCTGCTTTGCTACTCTAGGTCCCAGCCCCTTCAATTTTGTGAGCTGCTTACCCTCTTTCCTCTTGGATAGGGTTTCCCTCAGTCCTCTGTGCCAGGGGAACCCCTCTGCTTGGACAGGGTTTCCCTTCCCCTAGTATGGTTTTCGAGCTAGCAGCAACACTCCTCCAAACACTAGTCTGCTCCTGATCCTTCCCAAAGCAGGGGAGTTTTATTAGGTCTTGGGCGGGGCCTTAATTGGCTCCAGGTGCTCCAATTACCCTGTACTGTAATAACCTTTCCCTAGTCCCCAGGGACTAAGGCCTTCGTCAACGGAGGGCTTAAATACTTCCCATCTACCACTCTCCTGCTGCCCTCTGGCCCTGCTGTGTCACAATTTTAAAATGTCATTGCACTTTTAAAATTACACCCAACGCACTCAGCACCTGGACAGGTGCTTTTTAGTCTTGTTCTGGACCCAAGGTCTCTCCATTCAATTTTATATGTTGTAATCAGTCAACAATAGTACCCCACCAAGTAACCTTCTAGCGCTCCTCCATCCAGGCCTGACGTGGACAGCAAACTGAGTTTGTAGCCTGATCTTGGATCCTAGCAAGCCTGCTTCAATTTGCTCTCCTTGCTCTGTAGCCGCATGCTCTGCTCTCCTTTCCCACCTCATATCCCACTTCACTTTTCCCTGCTATTATGAAAAAATGGCCAGGTCAGTCACCTCAGCACACTTGACCCCTCTACAAACTCAGTGAACGGCCTTGGCTCACTGTCCTACGGGAGAGGGAATTTGCAAGCCTCCCAAGCTTGCTTCAAGAAGGATGAACCAGGTATAGAGACTTACCAAGATGTAGCAAGAGTGAGTCAGAGCTGGAATGATAGCGGTGCTCTAAGTCCAGGCTGCAAGGGGGTGGGATTTGTTCCCTAAATGACACCTTGTAAGAGAGGGGAGTTGTGGAATGCTCCCTGTTTGGAGATACAGCCAAAAGAGTGCAGAGAGAAAGTTTATAAGATCCACCTCAGGTTTCTACCTGTCACAAACATACCTGTCTGCAGGACATATGACTGGAACTATCAGCTGTGGAGAAGGCAAAACTTGCTCAGTTTCTGAATTTTTTTAAATTGTAAATGATATTTTTTAAAAAATATATAATTATCGGTCAGTATGGTCTGTCTTGTAAAACACAGTGGAAATTTTCCTTTACCTGTGTTGAAATAATTATGGTTTGCCCTTCTATAGCATCTCTCATGCAAGGATCTCAGGGCACACTACAGACATTGTCAGGTAGTTTGGGCTCATAAATAGGTTTTGCTTTAAAAAAAATAGAAATGTTTAAAAGTCTTCCAACTCTGGAAAAAAATAGCATCTTCTTACTCAACAGAACTGCTCTTTTGGTGACACCTAGTGACTAGAAGGATGAAATAAATCTATTACATTTTATTCCTATTACATCTGCACAGCTAATGGAGCTAAGAGACACCAACTTGGAATCTATTCCTGCTTACGCATCATTAACATAATTGTCCACTAAATTTCCATCAGTTACACCTGTACAAACTCCTTGACAGACGTGAGGTGAGGGTTCCACAGGTGTCACTGAGAGCACAATTTAAAGATAGTGGACTAGCACAGGTGTATCTGAAGGATATATCTAACAGACCTTTTATTACAGGTGATGATGTGCAAGAACATCCTTTGAGTCTCCGTTTCCAGCTTGTGGTTGTAGGGCTGGCAATTTTATAAATACTTGTGTTATCTGTCGGATGCATATACTTGATATGGAAATCAATGAGACATTAAACATGGACTCCCACAGTGTGCCAGTTTCATATGCATTTCTCAGAGCAGACCTACACTTTAACTTATTTAAATTAAATGAAAATAGAAGGTTTTTCTGGATTTAAACGCTTCTTTTTGCTGTTTTTAATACAAACATTGCAGCATTGTGCTAATGCATGAGAACCACAGACTGAAACTGTGCAGTCTACTTTTGTCCGTGTCAAGGGTGGTGAAAGAGTAAACAGCATAAATGAAGAACAATTAAACATCTTCCAGTTTTAACAATTTAAGGACATAGATAAGCTGCTCCCTTCATGAGAACCCCCACACCGGGGTCCACTTCCACAAAACCGTTTGTCAGTGTCTCAAATGATAAGAAAACTTGTTTTAAAAAAATTGGCCAAAATTTTCAAACTTAAAAATAAGAGTGACCTAACTTTAAAAGATGCTGAGCACCTGCAGCAGCACGTCTGAAAATCAACTCCCTCTTCAATGTGATACATTCATAAATGTGAAATCAATTGCGGAATACTTGCAAAACCCTGGACTTTTCTTTGAAAGTTTTCAGCTTGATTAATGTGAGTAGATAAAAGGTAAGAAGTCTTTTCCAACTTCTTCATTCTTATGAAACTTTCAAAATAGACTTTAACCTATTGCATTTGAATTTGGTTTACCTAGATCTCTCTCTGTTTAGGTACTTAAAGGAAACCTGAAAAGGAATTTTTTAAATAGGGTTATATACTCTTGGGGGTGGGGGGTGTTTAATAGTGTATAAAAAGAACCTGAATGTTTTTATATTAAAAAATTCTGCTTGCTTTTTTTGGTTTAGAAATATTAGGAATATCAACACTGTTCTTCTCTGTGGGATGTCTGAAAGAATGCATATTGTTAGCGCTTTAATTTTTATTAAAGGGGTGAGGGTGTTGAATCTTCAATAACGCTTCCTTTCTCCAAAATGTTAATTAGTCATTGAAGTTAAATATGTGTTCAAAAAAACCAGCTGTTCATTTTTAACAGTCTATCTAAAAATCCCTTTCCATTTTAATTACTCATGGTTCACTCTGTTGGCTCTTGTGATATCATTATTTCACTAAAGCCTTTCACAGGCCAGACAAGACTTGAATTTATAACGTTAAAAAAGAAAAATTACCAATTTTTTAAAAAGGCAATCCACTCTTTTTTCCCTTTGCAGTTACTTTTGAGAAATTCTATATAAGAATTCAGTACTATCATTAACTTACAAGGACACTGGGGGAATATACTGGAAATGTAAAAAACTCATGTCTCTAAATGTGATCTCCTGGATTAAGTGACATACTGCCCCATAGATTAATAGGGAAAATATAGCATTTCTTGTTTTGAGCAAAAATTAAGAATAGTCTAAGAGCCAATCTCGTGTGCATGTTTTGAAGCAAAAGAGATCGGAAATAGAAATATAAAAACAGCCATATTGGGTCAAACCAAAGGTCCATCTAGCCCAGTATCCTGTCTTCCAACAGTGGTCAATGCCAGACGCTTCAGAGGAAATGAACAGAACAGGAAATCCACAAACTTATCTAGTTCTTTTTTGAACCCTATTATAGTCTTGGCCTTCACAACATCCTCTGTCAAGGAGTTACACAGGTTGACTGTGCATTGTGTGAAGAAATACTTCCTTTTGTTTGTTTTAAACCTGCTGCCTGTTAATTTCATTGGGTGACCACTAGTTCTTGTGTTACGAGAAGGAGTAAATAACTGAAGGACATAAATCCACACCATGTAGAGGTCAAGCACAGAAGTTTATTACGTACAGCGTTGAGGGAGTGTTACCTTGCTTATTAGGCTCAGAGACACTGTTAATCAATTGATTACAATGGAATATATGGATTTTTCATGGGCGGGGGAAAGTGACAGGGTAGGCAGTCCCACTTCCCTGGATTGGGCTAACAGCAAGACATGATAGCACAGTAGCCAATGGTCAAAGGTTACACAATGTCTCCGCCCATGGACTCAAGTTGACAAATTAACATTTAACATTTAAATACTACTTTAATAAATGTATTAGTATAATATATATATAAATATATATATATATATATATTGAATTCTGATTTGGGGTTCATAGGAATGAAGTAGCTGCTTTGATTGTTCAACAGATATATATCTAGGGGTAAAAGCAAAGAAACAGTAAAAGTATATGGCAATAAAAATTGTCTTTCAAGTTGTTCATTTGTGTTTTAAGGCAGGCATTGGTCCCTGGGAAAGGGAGGTGGGAGGAGGCCATATCTTATACCGACATGTTTGAACCTTTTATAAACTCAAGGTTGAATGTGTGGGAAAAACATCTCCCTAGAGAAAAAACTAACACAACAGAAACAGGGCTTCTTTGTTCTATTTGCAACTTTGAAGAAAACACAATTATTGCCCCCAGCATCTGGTGTTTTGCTGACCAGGCATATCTTAGCAAAATCAAGGTTATCTTTGGCTATTTTGCTTGCTTTTAGCTATTGCTAGGCTTCTGATCTCTTGACCGAACTCTGGACTTTGGGCCTGTACACAAATCCATATACCAGGTTATTACATCAGCAATGGATTTTAACCCTTCAATAACGCTTCCTTATTTACTTTCTCTACACCAGTCATGATTTTATAAACATCTATCATAACCCTTAATCGTCTCTTTTCCAAGCTGAAATGTCTCAGTTTTTTAATCTCTCCTCATATGCAAGCTGTTCCATATCCCTTATAATTTTCGTTGCCCTTTTCTGTACCTTTTCCAATTCCAATATCTTTTTTGAGATGTGATAACCAGATCTGCACACAGTATTCAAGTTGTGGGCATACCATGAATTTATATAGAGGCAATATGATATTTTCTGTCTTATTATCTATCCCTTTCCTAATGATTCCCAACATTCTGTTAGCTTTTTTGTCTGCCAGTGCACATTGAGTGGTTGTTTTCAGAGAACTATCCTCAATGACGCCAAGATCTCTTTCTTGAGAGGTAACAACTAATGTAGACCCCCTCATTTTATATGTATAGTTGGGATTATGTTTTCCAGTGTGCACTACTTTGCATTTATCATCACTGAATTTCATCTGCCATTTTGTTGCCCAGTCATCCAGTTTTGTGAAATCCCTTTGTAGCTCTTCGCAGTCTGCTTTGGACTTAACTATCTTGAATAGTTTTGTATCACCTGCATACTTTGCCACCTCACTGTTTACACATTTTTCATTTTTCCAGTGATCAATTAATAATTTCTTGTTTTACATATAGGCAAAAGAAAAAGTTTGAAGTAGAAACTGCAAATCAGTTCTTCTGGTCCTATGTAAGGGAGGTAAATTGTAGTTGTTTGGGGCTTGATAATACAGATCCTTGCACCTTGTGCAGTCATTTATACCTGTGCAAGTGAGTCTAAAACACTATCCAATCACACATACTCCCTCACTTTGCACAGGTATAATTATCACACTAGGGGCAAATCAGTGAGCCAGACCTTTGGCTATGTCTCCACTACGATTTTGCTTAAAATCTCCCAGTAACAATAGGAAATTTTAAGAAAAAGATACATGTAGACAAGGCCTTTGTTCCTCAGCTCAACAGACTGCTAAGAGCAGACATTTACCTATGGAAGCCTTCTTCCTTATACATGAAGAATGATCGAAAAAGCAGTGTAAAAGCTCAGGACAGAACTCAGACCAGTCCAGTCACATTGGGAGGGAGTTTATGAATCATCAAATTATTTAGGTCACCTCATCCACCCACTCTGTTTATAGTGGGGATAGAAGGTAATAAGTGCTCCTCAATCCTTTACCTGGGTTTGTGATTAGGACCTGAGTGTTTTGCAGAGATTGGGTTCCATGAGGGTGGGGTGGCCTCATTCCAAATCATCTTCCACCATCACCCAAATGCTGAGAGGAAAAAACCCTGTTGAGTGTGTTGACATTTATTTCACTTGCTTGCCTCCTCCATTATCCTCTCTTGGAAGGGGGATTGTGTACAACAGCTGGGGAAGTCCATGGGCGTATAGTTCCTGCTCGCGTGGTAGGAGGACCTGTAGCAGTGTGGAGGCCACAGGACCTCCATGGAGATAACTCTGGTGGAGCATCCAAGGTCTGCATGGTTCTCGAGAACTGATGTAACCTGCTGCCAGTTCTGCATGTGTGTGGTGTGTGTGCTCCATGCCCCTCCCCTCCATGAACAACCAGGTGAGAACTCTGTAAATGGGATTTTACTGAGTTTCCTGTACTCTCGGTGAAGAAATCCTGCATAGGGGATGATCTGCCCATAAGAATGTAATAAAGAAATTTTAAGGCCCCGATCTTGGAAGCACTTAAACAAGTAATTTTACTGATATGAATGGTCTTATTTAAGTCCATAGGACTACTTATGTGCATAAGCATTTGCAGGATCTGGAACTAAGTCTGTCTCTTGTTTAGGTTTCAGCTGAAATAAGGGGGGGAATTTCACCTTTAAATTCTTTATTGATTCTACAGGAAAATGTATACCTCAGAGGATTTAAAATCATCCTTTTGATTCATAGTGGGTGCTTGTGCTGTAAATCTGTTCACAAAAGCCCAGGAGTCTGGTTTTAAAATATTTCAACCTTCATTCATTGTCCAGGGAGGGCAAAAGCAGCTTGTTCCAAAATCTTATGCTAAGAAGCCATTTCCAGCAGTTCTTCTCCATCTTGCCACCTGAATGCTGGCAAACTGAATGAGTAATACACTAAATGGAAAATATATGAAGTATCATCTATCTCCAGTGACAATACAGGCAAACAAGTTTGCCAAAACATCAGTCTAAAAACCAGTGAACCAGATGCATATGTAGTCCCATAGATTTAGTTGAGGAAATCATTAATTTATTATCTTCTATGGTATTCAGGATCAGGATGTAAATCATTTGTTATGTCACTAAAATAGAAGATATTTCATGAGTAACATAAGTACAGCACAGGAGAATAACTGTGCTATTTGAAAATCTCCAAGGAGTGGTTTGTGAAGAAGTTGGCTGAAAAAATTGTGTGTATAAAAATATATGTGTATAAAATTCAGAAAGCAACTTCATGTTTCTTTATTCCATTTTCCTCTCCTTAACTTCTGATCTCTGAAGTCTTTTAAAATAGTGTTAACATTGGTATCTTTTCCTTGTTTCTGAACTTTATGGGCTAAGATAGACCCCAATCTGAACACCTAAAAAAAGTTTCTGCTAAGTTAGAAGAACCCACACTCTCTGTAAATGCCTGAAACTGGCAGCAGGACCTTTTGCAGCAGACTCCTGCTAGAAAAGTGATGAGAAAGATGTCCATTCAAGATCTGCTGCCTGTGAAGTCTTTTTAGAAGAACAAAACAGGGACTGTCAGCCATGACTCAGAACATGCAGAGGGCTGGGAAAGAGGGTTTATCAGTAAATTGGGCTAAAGTGTAGTTTCCATTGCAAGAGAAGTGGCACAATAACAACAAACAAGGTAAATTAATCTGATTCCAGAATCCATGTGCAGAACCCTTTTTGACTGTGCTCCATCACTGAGCCCACAGACTGTGATGTAATAATCTCACCATTCTAACATGAACATCCCCTAGCGCAGCAGCAGGAGAATGGAGAGGAAGACAAGAAGGAGAGAGAGAGAGGGAGAGGCAGTTATCTCTCAACATTTATCACAGGTACCTGCTAATAAATCAGTTTTATTCAGGCTCTTGAGGTGCTTGTTTCTGATTTAGGGCCTGATCTTGTAGTCTTTACTCAGGCAAACTTTTTACTGACTTCAGGGTCAGAGCTCTGATTAGTCATTAGCGGTAAGCAAACTGAAACATACTGCTGAAAGATGCTGAAACAACAAAGATGGTATAACTTCAGGCCTCTGAGGAAAGTAGGGAAAGATTCTTAGCTGCCCTGGCTACACTATACGTAAGAGGATGCGAAGCACGTGTCATACCACTAGAGGTCATGCATGTCTCAGTGCTAA
This sequence comes from Chelonia mydas, assembly GCF_015237465.2. NCBI lineage: Eukaryota > Metazoa > Chordata > Testudines > Cheloniidae > Chelonia > Chelonia mydas. Next base: position 155,090,763 of record NC_057849.1, on the reverse strand, counting down.
GGGTAGAAATGGTGCTGTAGCAACATGAGGAAGAAAAGGGGAACAATGTATTATAAAATAAGTCTGTGGATTGAACTTTAGTTGCTATATCCTTATTTGTTCTGGGTGAGTGCAGGTTTTATAGTTTGCTCTGCACATTGAGATTGTACCATAAACCCCAATAAGGATTACAGAAACAGGAATGCAGTTCAAATGCACCAGTAAATACGCTCACAAAAAAAATGCTTTTAGTTTCCTGGAAGTCAGTTCATGGATGAGCCTGAGGAAAAAAGAAAAGGAGGACTTGTGGCACCCTAGAGACTAACAAATTTATTTGAGCATTAGCTTTTGTGAGCTACAGCTCACTTCATCGGATGCATTCAGTGGAAAATACAGTGGGGAGATTTATATACACAGAGAACATGAAACAATGGGTGTTACCATACATGCATCCGATGAAGCGAGCTGTAGCTCACGAAAGCTTATGCTCAAATAAATTGGTTAGTCTCTAAGGTGCCACAAGTACTCCTTTTCTTTTTGTGGATACAGACTAACACGGCTGCTACTCTGAAGCCTGAAGAAAAAGTAATTTCATAAACCAACCAAGAATGAACCCAGCTTGAACTGAAGACAACCTTGAGATAGCAGGGACTGATTAACTAGGTCATGCAGCTGTTCACCAAATTTGCCTCTATGTTAATGCTTGCATATAATAGAATTCTAATTTATGTGAGTTCTTCTAAAAAAGAAGGAAAATTTACACTAGCCGTGCCAGTAATGGAAATATAATATTTCCATTCACCAAGGAAGCCATGTAAGGAGAGGGAAGAATATTCAATAACTAAACAAGATAACCACATAAGAAGCTCAACTTAAAATGTAATAAGGAATTGCAAACAAAATTCCAAGCAGGATAGGAGAAAAAAATTAAATGAGCATTTCCTTAATAAGAAATTGTAGACAGAAGAAAGATTGCAAACCCAAGTGATAAAGTGTATTTATTTTACACCTATCACTTCCTTTTTAATTATCTCTACTATTAATTTCCAAACCTCTACAACAACTTCAGATAGGTTCTGTGTTACAATAAAAAGAACCTGCCACTAAAATGTTAACTCCTTTTCCCCTTAATGTGGAATGTCACTCAAATTATCCTGGTCTGAGGTCTAGGACTAAAATATTTAGTCCTGTTTCAGTAACATTGATATCTCATGACTCACCAGGGCTAGAAACAGCTACTTTACTCCAAAAGAGACCTGTAAAATATCTTAGGGACAAACTTGCCAATACATACATACTTGGCTTAACTTTAAGAACGTGAGTAGTCCTATGTGAAGTCAATAAGACTACTTGTATGCTTTAAGTTAAGCAAGTGTTGAAGTATTTGCAGGATCAGGGCCTAAACATTGTATCAACATGGGGGAGTTAGTGTTGTTATGAGAACCTTAAATTTGTATTGTCTGAATTTTGTGCAGTCAAATTTTCAATTTTAGCATTTTGTGGTTAGTTTCTTCTTATTTTGTTTTTCTATAAAGGGAAAAAAAAACCATAGCTGAAGCACTGAGATTTTGCAACTGTTTTTGTGCTGTTCCACTCAATCACTGAAGATGCACAAAAACTGTACACTAGTGCAATTTTTTTTGTGCAACTCCACACTGCCACAGTCTCTGAAGTTAGTAAAACTGCTGAAGAAGCAGGTACAAATGTCATTTTAATTGCTTTATAACATCAGAATTTCAAAAATATTTTTGATGATGTGAATTAGTTTCCAACGTAGAGGCTTTGTTTTGGTACTGCTCTTCAGGACTTTGGGGACTATAAGATCCAAGGTTCACCTTCCCGCGAAAAATTAGGCATAGACCAATGCCACAGTTAAGATACAGACTTCAGTGAACAATGGTTTGATATGTTATGGGAAATTACTGAGAATTTTTCTTCTTGTTTGTGTACACTCCATTTTAAAGTAATAATATGAAGGAGTCCAAAGATATTGCCCGATCCTGTAATCACTTACACAAATGAGTAACTTTATCCATGTGAGGAGTCCCACTGAGTTCAACCAGTGGTTACACCTACTGTATATAGCAAATAAAATTGACTTGGAGTTAGAAATCATAAACTCTCAGTTCAGAAAAACACCCAAAAAGTCATTTTCTATACAAAGTATCCCGAAGAATATGTTTATTCAAAACAATGTAACAGAGCTTTCAATTAGATAAGAATAATACAGGGCTATGGTACCTAGCTTTTTTCTGTGTAATTTCCTTATTTGGTTTTATTCTTCTTTATTTGTTTCTGCCTCCTCTGATTCCTTTGATTCTTCCTCCTTCTCCTCTAAACTAGTATTTACTGTTGCGGGAAAAACATGAAATTTGGGGTACATTTAATAAAATAACAGTGCTTTAAATCTTTTTTAATTAATTCACTCATTGTAGTAATACTTTATCCTGGAAAATATAATGCAGGCTCCTTACATATACTGTCTAGTTAGTTATTAGGAGTGGGCCTAAGTGGAGTGCTTTAGAAAATCCTACTCTTGTTAGAAGATAGGCATATATGGGATATAACAAAATCCCTATTACTGTTAAACTGTTTTAAATTTAGAGTCCACTTACTGTATTCACATTATCAAAGTAAAGACCCTATGGTAAACGAATAAGGACATAACCGTATAACCCATACTCATAGTCCTAGGCTCATCAACAGACTGCTGCAGGACTTAAATGGACGGATTCAGTTCATTACAAAAACTATTAATTACTGAGGTGTGGGCTGCTCAATCAATATTTCATTATTAGAGAACATTCATCAATAAAGTAATAATGAGGCCTAAAAATTACAAGTATATTCAGCATCATCACATTCTGTATATTAGGGGCCAAATTCTTTGTGGACATAACTCCACTGAAATCAAAGAACTTAGCTCTACATGTTTAGGGTATGTTTCAGCATATTTTCAAGCCATTTAATTGTTTTTCTGGCTCCTGTTGTCAGTTTTGCACCTTACCTTAACATGAAATGGATTGATGAAAAACTGAGAATCAAACACTTGGTGGTTGGAAACATTAGAATAAAAGTTTACAAATCTGGATATGTTTTAATTTATGCAGCCCGTATTTTAATTAGGCAGAGATTTACTCATAAAATATGGCTTAACACAGGCCTCATTTTATAATACCTTCTAATAATTTTAATAATTTGAAATAATTTTTTTAAAAATAGTGAAAATTCAGAAACTATACTTAAAACATTCAAACATTAAAAAGCAATAACTTCATTTTCAAAACTAGTTTTTCTTTTAATAATTCATTTAGCTTTCTGAATGAGAGTGTGCAAGTGTCACCAACGGGATCAACCTCCAAATCCATATGTAGATTTCAAACATCCAAAGTTCTGGTATTGGTTAGCTCTGGCTTTCCATTTAGTGTATTACAAAGATCAGACCCACCAATAGTAATGATATTTCTTTTCTTCAGAACAAAGCTTTGTGTGATGTGATATAGTTTGAAGTCCTGTGTGTCAGTTTAACTTTCTTAACTCAACAAATTTTACATTAATATAAAAGGTTTGTTTCATTATCTCTTAGGGTGTTTTGGTTCTGTTTTGTTTTTTCATTCCAGTGAGGAGAACATTCCTCTCATAGCGGGGAAAAGCTTCACTCTGAGGGGTTAAATTTGGTAAGGCATGTCAGCCCGGTCTCCTTGTACACGCAAGTTTCAAATATCCATTATGTGCAAACAATAATGCACATAAAATTCAGTATACAAAATTAGAAGCCACCTTGTGAAGATTTGGCCCTTTATGAAAAACAAGAGTTTACTATCTTTTCAGAATGAGAATGTGCCCCCATACAGTGACACATGTTCAGCTAGTTGACATGCACCATTTCAGATGACCAACTATAATCACTCATTCCTCTCTTTCTTCCTCACCCTGATCCACTTGATCGTCTTTGCCCCCTTCCTCCTCTTCTTCTCCCTCCTTAAGTGAGGACAGCTCTTCAATGGGCTCTGTAGCTTCAGCAGGAGGTTCCCCAACCTCAACAGGTTCCTCAGCAGGAGGTTCCTCAGTAACTGAAATGGGAGAAAAGGAGATATACGCCAGACTATGGGGGGGGGAGAAGAATTTTATAGATCTGCTCATTGCCATTATTTTTATTCTTAAGTAACAGCTAACATCTTAGGCCCAATCCTGTAGCCTTTGCTCATGTGAGTAGTCCCAGTGATTTCATGGGGAATGCTTATAGACGGTTTGCAGTATCAAGCCCTGAATCAGATTGTAATAATTTCTCTAATGTTACAGGCTTCCCAGGACAGTTGTATCTGTTACTAATAACACATTATATCAAATGGAAGTATACTCACTATGCATTGTGCAGCATATGAATGTGCTGCAATAAGATGAACCTTCAAACTTTTAGCTGTCACTAATATCCAGCACCTTATAAACTGACAAAAAGTACAACTCTCTTATGATATATTCAAATTAATCGGGCAGAAACAGTTTGGGGAATTTTGGGGGGCAGGGGTTTCCAACAGTTCATTGGGACAAACCTGCAGTTGCTGGCATCTCTTCTGCTGCTAGAGGCTCTTCAGCAGGTGGTGGTTTTTCAATCCCTGGTGTCCACAGAGTTAATTTAGTAATATTTTTTGCTTTCCATTTTGGAATAATTGACACAGATTCCTCCTCTTCCTCTTCCTCCCCTTTATCCTAAAAAAACATAAAAAATCTAGCATCACGTTTGGGAATGTGAAGGTAATGACTACGAGCCTGTTTGCATGTACTGAAATCTCTTTACCCTGAGTTTGAAATGGTAACAATACAGCCCTTTAGAGTAAGGTGCCAATATGTAACAACAACCGAACAACGTTAATAGTCACAAACTTTAGAAGAGAGAAAATCATTCCAAGCTAGAAAACTTGGAGGCAGTCAGTTAGTTACAATGTTGGTCTCAAAATTTAATTTTTTTTTTTTTTTGCTAGTTTCCTCTCTTTCTTATGCTTAGATTCAGGCAACTCAGGGTGTCATGAAGGCCCAAAGAGCCTTCTTCCTCAATCATTCTGCAACTCTCAGAAGGGCTGAGCCTAAGAGCAGTACCTACAGAGACTGGGCTGTTCCATTTTCCCAGCTCCACAAAAGGGATGGAAAGGAGAGAAGGCACAATCATTACCCGCCTCCTTTCCACACCAGCCTACACCATAGATCTGGCACATAGGGAGCTCACGGAGGCATTCAGCACCAAAGGGAAAATGCATCCCGGTTCTCCCAGTGGGATGATACAGCTTTCTGTCCCAACCCCTTACAGAAATAGGCAAGCAAGAGAAAATTGCTCTCTGCTTCTCACGGTTGTGCAATCTGTGCTCAGGTAAGATCCATGAAACTTATGAAGATTGTAATATTGTACATGAGCTTTTGTGCTCTCAATATCAGCCCTTCTGTCACTTTCTTTACAAATAAGAATGATTTATTTTATACAATAGTGGGAGAGTTTAACTAATAGACTAGCTAGCTGTACTGAAAGCTAACTTTTCTTAAATCAATTTTATTTGAAAATGAGTCTTGTACTACAACTATTTCAACTACAGCAAATGAGCAAAGTTTTGACTGCTTATTCTCATTACTGTAATGAGAGTATAGCACTGTGACCTACAGTAAAAAATAATCACAGGATTCACTTGAGAGTAATTGCTATAGTTAGGGGCTAAGACTGTCAAAGGTCTTAACAAACAAAAACAACTGGAGTTCAATTTTACAGGTAAAGCAAAAGTTTCTCATTGAAACTGATATTATGAAGAGATATTGTTTCCCACACTCCTTTTTTTTGTTAAATGTGGGAAAACTATGCAGCAGAAACACTTCATTCAAACCCAGAGAGCACCTCTGTTACACTAGGCTCTATGAAGATAAAGCCTTCAGTGGTGTGTGGGTTCCCATACCCTGGAACAGAAGGCAGTTTTTTGCTGCCCTTTCTCTTATCCTTTAGTTGTATTAGCTGAGCAAATCAATGAAAGAAAAGAAATAAATGTGAACTAGATTGACATGTTAAATGTAGAAAGATGGAAAAATTAGAAAGACCCTTTTTGAAGAAAAAAACATTACAAATTGCCCAAAACTTTCATTTAGGTGAGATTATATTTGAAATAATTGTTTCACTGGAAGTTTTGAAATAGCATGTAATAGACTAAGATCTGGCATGTCAGGCAATATAGAAAAAGAGTAAGTTCTGAACTAAATGCAGCATGTTTGTTACCTTGAAACCAAAATACTAAGCTAAAAATATATTTGTAATTTCTAGTTAGGCATTATTATTTTTATTATATAACTAGAATATGTAGGTTAGGTAGTCAGAAACAGGTCTGAAAGACCACACTCAAAAGCAAGAAGAAAAATAATTCCCCAATACTATTCAGTTGTGGGTACTGTGGAGTTGTGGGTACTGTGACAAAGTTCCTGCTCTACCTTGGTGGGTCTTGCGCTTATTGGCGGATTTGCTCGCCTTGGAGCTTCACGGCAGCCCTCAGCCTGGCCGTTTTTCTGAACCTACAGTCCAGGTCGACTCCTCCTGTGTCTGACCAGGAGTTGGGAGGATTTGGGGGGAACCCAGGCCCGCCCTCTACTCCGGGTTCCAGCCCAGGGCCCTGTGGAATGCAGCTGTCTAGAGTGCCTCCTGGAACAGCTGTGCGACAGCGACAACTCCCTGGGCTACTTCCCCATGGCCTCCTCCCAACACCTTCTTTATCCTCACCATAGGACCTTCCTCCTGGTGTCTGATAATGCTTGTACACCTCCATCCTCCAACAGTCTGCGTTCTCGTTCTCACTCTCAGCTCCTAGCACCTCTAGCCCCCAGCTCCTCACACGCACACCACTAACTGAAGTGAGCTCCTTTTTAAAACCCAGGTGCCCTGATTAGCCTGCCTTAATTGATTCTAGCAGCTTCTTGATTGGCTGCAGGTGTTCTAATCAGCCTGTCTTAATTGTCTCCAGAAGGTTCCTGATTGTTCTGAAACCTTCCCTGTTACCTTACCCAGGGAAAAGGGACCTACTTAGCCTGCTCTCCTGCTGCTGCCCTCTGGCCTGGGCTTTCCTTACTTTTTGCCCCTGCTTTCGGCTTCCCCCTCGACCGGGCCAGATGCTCTCCCCGCTTTCTTTTTGTTGTTTTTTTTTCTTTCTCTGCTGTTGCTAGAGTGCTGGCCGGCTGCTGGCCGGCTGTTAGCCCGCCCCGCCCACCCGCCCTCGGACGCTGCTGCCGCTCCACCTGAAACCCCCCCGTGAGAGAGGGGGGGCCTGCCGGCCCGCTCCCCAGAGCGGGGGAGTGGAGGGATCCAGCCCCCAGACCCAGCCGCTTGCTGTTTGTCTGCGGACCCGTCTCTGGCTGAGAGGAATCTTATCACTTGCTCCGGCATTTCTGGAATGCAAAAAAGAAAGCCCAGAACAGACAGAGAAAAAGCCGTCTACCGGAGGAACACCGCTCGGGGAATCTACAAATCGCTGTGGAGGGGGCCCAAGACTGAGTAACTTTCAAACTGTGCTCTCGTGTGGGGGGAGGCTTTGACTGTGTCGTGACTGTGTTTGTAGGGACACAGGGGGTGTGGCACGGAGCTGCCCCCCGATCCATCTGTGTCCTCCCAACCCCCACAGTACTATCCTCATCACTGCCCCCTCGATCATCATTGCTGGCTGTTTAACATCTGCCTCTGGACTTAGCTGCTTGCCCTGATTCCACCGTGTGGGCCAGAAGCACCAGCCAACCAAACAGGACTCTCTGGACAAGCGTACGGTGGTTCATGTGCCCCCCCTCGAACTGCCCATCCCCCAGCCTGTCCCTTTTTACCTGACCCCAACTCCTGTTAACCACCTGCCACCGCCCCCGCTGGGGCATCAGCAATGGAGGGCACTCGGGGGACCTCCACCGCTGCCATGCCCACCGCCTCCCCAGACTTTAGGGGAGCCCCCCCAACCGGCGGGAAAGGCGAGGGCAAAAAGAAGGGGAAGGGCCCCGCTAAAACCACCAGGCCCTCCGTGGCAGGGGCCACCCCCACTGCTGTGGTCCCACCACCGACCACGGCGTCCCTCCCCGCTGCCTTGCCCTGCGGGTGTCCCTCCCTCCACCAGCTCTGCGGGTGTCCCTCCCTCACCCCCCAAGATGTATGCCCGGGCAGCGGCAGCCCCCCCGCCTGCCGCCTCGTCATCTCTCCCGCCCACCGCCTCCGCCACCATCAACAGGGGTCGGGGCCCCTTCCGCACCATGACAAGGAAGCACGGTGTCCGATGCCTCCTGGTGCCCACCTCGCCCCACGTGGAGACCTATGTGTGGGCGTTGGCGAGGGTGGTGGGGCCCTCGGCCATTGTGGCGGCCTCCAAAATGTACGGGAAGGTCATCTTCTTCTTAGCATCGGAGGCTGCCGCCCAGGAGGCGGTGGAGAGGGGCCTGGCGGTGGGGGGGGGGGTTTGTCCCCCTAGAGCCGCTAGAGGACCTGGGCGTCCACCTGGTCCTGACCTCTGTTCCTCCTTTTCTCCCCAATGCTGCCCTGTTACCCGCCCTCTCCACCCTGGGGAAACCTGTTTCTGTCATCAGCCCTCTCCCGTTGGGCTGCAAGGATCCCACCCTCCATCACATCTTTTCCTTCCGCCGGCAAGTGCAGCTTCTACTGCCGTCGGCGGCATGTGACAGAGAGGCGCTCGAGGGGTCCTTCCTAGTCCCCCACCAGGGGGCCCGTTACCGGGTGTATTTCTCCACGGGGGAAGCCCGGTGCTACCTCTGCCGGGCATCAGGGCATGTCCGAAGGGACTGCCCCTTAGCCCGGCAAGGAGGGGCACCTGGGATCCCCGAGACCCGGCAGGACATCGGCCCCGTCATTGCCGATGCCCCTGGCCGCCCGATACTCGAACCCGCCCCCCCCCTCTCTTCGGACCACCACTTCTCCCGCTCAGGCCCCAGGGGCACCTCCCCTACAACACCCAGACGAGCGGGAGAGCCCCGCCCTCGCTGCTGACAATCTGGCGGGGCCTATGGAGGAGGGTATGGCAGAGATACCACCAGGCATGGGAGAGAGCCTACCCCAGGGAGAATCCTCCCTCCCTTATGCCGCCCCACCGTCCCGTCCCCCCAAGTCCCTGAGCCATCGCCTTTACCCCCTGACACGACCCCTGCTAACCAGCCCCCAGATGATGCCATGGAGGGCTGGGCCCTTGTCCAGGGGAACCGAAGCAAGCAGAAGGCTCAAGCTCCGCCTCATCTAGCTGAGGCGGAGGCCCCCCGGAAGACCAGGAAGCCGAACCTTCCGCTTTGCCCACGAGTGCGTCCCATCCACCGATGTCAGCCGGGAAAGACATGGTAGCACCGGAAGGTAGTGTCTCCTCTCCACGGGAGACCCTCCCCTCCGAGACCCTCGAGGAAGCCCCTTCTGTCCTGACACTACCCAAAACCCCCATGAACCCTGAGGAAGCCGTCGTGGCGGGTGCCAGCGGGGAGAACCCCGGGGCGACGGAAAGTGTCCTCTCCTCCATGTTCGAGGAGATCGATGCCCTAGATCTGACCCCTGTCGCCCAGGGGGAGGACGACCCTTTGCCAGCAAACCTCGATTTGGGCGACCTCACTCCACCCCTCTTTTCCCCATGCTCCCTCCCCCTAACTGCTGCTTCTGCTCCCACCTCCGAGGAGCCCCTGGACTCCTCCACCAACCCGGCCGCTGATGGCACCCTGCTGACGACCACCGAGCCTGCTCAGGTGACAGCCGGTGCCATGCGGCTGGGACACGAGTAGCCAGGGGCACCCCCAGTTGGTGCAGAGCAATCAATTTCCTTCCCGGGCTGGGGCCCAACAGAAGATAATCCACCTCCTGATGCTGTGGCCGCTAAATCCACCATAGAGCCCGCGCCCGATATCACTGAGAGCTCCCTCTCCACCCCCTTAACCCTCGAGTCTGATCGGGAGGCGCCATCATCCAGCTGCTTGCCTCCCGAAACCCAGAACCTCGCCTCTGCCCCTGCCCCTGCCCCTATCCAATTTACCTCCTGCAATGTCATTGCCCCACCGGGGCTGTCTCCTTCCCTTTCCCAACTGATGACCCCCAGGGAGCGGCCTTTGTGTTCTCCTGCCCCGACCCATTAGGAGCTGCTATCTTCCCTCCACCGCCCCCTATCGCCCCAGAGCTTGAGGCGGGCCTAGAAACTCCAGCCCATCAGGCACCCCGTCGGGGGTCCGCACCCTGCTTGTCCATTTTAGTGGACCACGGGGCTGCACCAAGGGCCCCCCCGGGGAACAACCGGAAAACCGTAACCCCACCCCCCCCATGAGCTGCGAGGAGAGCTGCGGAAGTTCTTAGAGGAAGTCCGTGGCTCCCGCAACAAGGTACAGCTTGCTCTCCAACGATGGGGGGATTTTTTTCAAATCCTCCGGGCCACAAGGGCCCTCATGGGGGAAGATAAAGGGACGGGGAAGCAGGATGCCGCAGCCTACTGGCAGGTCCGCGTCTTCCGTGACCAATTACTCACCTACGGGATGGGTCAAGGACTGTTGCGCGGCCCGCTGGGGGATGCGAGCGTCCCTGCCAGTGAGGATCCCCCCGGCCTCCCCCATGACACCTCTCACCATCGCAGCGTCGAACACCTGGGGTTGTAGGATGGCTCTCCGCAGGTCCCAGGTGCTCTCCTTCCTTCGGGAGGGAGGGTACTCTGTGATTTTCCTGCAGGAGACCCGTACGGATCCGACCGCCGAAGACAGTTGGTGGCTGGAGTGGGGGGACAGGGTCTACTTTAGCCAGTCCACGATTTGGCAGGCTGGAATGGCGACCCTGTTCTCCCCCGACCTACGGCCCGAGGTGCTAGGGGTCGCCGAGGCCATGCCGTTTCGCCTGCTGCATCTCCAGGTCCGTATAGAGGAGCTCGTGGTTAACCTCGTTAACGTCTATGCCCCGACATCGGGCCCGGAGCGGCTGCAATTCTATCAGCAGGCGTCCGCCTTCCTCGGCACCTTGGATTCTCACGAGTTCCTGGTCCTGGGAGGGGATTTTAATACCACCCTCTAGGAGCGAGACCGCTCGGGGACCGAGCAGTGCCCAGCCGCTGCGGACACCCTCCGGGAGATAGTTGAACATCACTCCCTAGTGGATATCTGGCGTGACCACCACCCGGATGACACTTCCACGTTCACCTTTGTCCAGGGGGAAGCCCATTGGTCGAGCCACTCCCGGTTGGACCGCATTTATTTATCACGCTTCCATCTCTCACGAGCCCACTGCTCCAGCATTTGGCTGGCCCCATTTTCTGACCATCACCTAGCCACCGTGACAGCCTCCCTCTGTGCGGAGAGGCCGGGGCCAGCCTATTGGCATTTTAACAACAGCTTGTTGGAGGATGAGGGCTTTGTGACGTCCTCCCGGGAATTCTGGCTGGCCTGGCGAGGGCAGCGGCGTGCCTTTCCCTCGGCGCGGCAATGGTGGGACCTGGGAAAGGTGCGCGCCCGGCTTTTCTGCCGCGACTACACCCGGGGCACCAGCCGACGGAGAAATGAGGCGATAGAGCAGTTGGAACGGAAGGTCTTAGAGCTGGAGAGGCGTTTGGCCACCAGCCCCGAAGACCCGCTCCTCTGTGGAGCGTGCCAGAAGAAGAGGGAGGAGCTCCGGGCCCTCAAGGACCATCGGGCCCGGGGCGCCTTTGTTCGACCCCGCATCCGCCTCCTTCGAGAGATGGATCACGGCTCCCGCTTCTTCTATGCCCTGGAGAAAACGAGGGGGGCCAAGAAACACATCACCTGCCTCCTGGCAGAAGACGGCACCCCCGTCAGGGAACCGGCGGAGATGTGCGGAAGGGCCCAAGCCTTCTACGCAAGTCTTTTCTCCCCGGATCCGACCGACCCTAGCACTTGCAGAGTGCTTTGGGAGGAGCTCCCTACAGTCAGCGCGAGTGACCGAGACTGGCTAGAGTTGCCTCTCACTCTGGCCGAGTTCTCAGAAGCCCTCCGTCGTATGCCCACTAATAAGTCTCCAGGCATGGACGGGCTGACCGTGGAGTTCTACCGTGTGTTTTGGGACGTCCTCAGCCCAGACCTAGTCACCGTCTGGGCCAAGTCTCTGCAGAGTGGGGTCCTCCCTCTTTCGTGCAGGCGAGCTGTGCTCGCCTTATTGCCGAAGAAGGGGGACCTCCGCGATTTACGAAATTGGCGTCCCGTCTCGCTCCTCAGCACAGACTACAAAATCGTAGCGAAAGCAATCTCGCTGCGGCTAGGGTCTGTGCTGGCGGACGTGATCCACCCAGACCAGACCTACACCGTCCTGGACTGCAGTATCTTTGATAACCTATTTCTGGTTCGGGACCTTTTGGAACTCGGACATAGAGACGGTCTGTCGTTCGCCCTCCTGTCCCTACATCAGGAGAAGGCGTTCGATAGGGTGGACCATGGGTACCTCCTGAGCACTCTGCAGGCGTTTGGCTTCGGACCCCAGTTTGTGGGTTTTCTCCGGGTGCTGTACGCTTCCACAGAGTGTCTGGTTAAGCTCAACTGGACCCTGACTGAACCGGTCAGCTTCGGGCGAGGAATACAGCAGGGGTGCCCCCTCTCGGGCCAGCTGTACGCTCTGGCAATCGAGCCCTTCCTCTGTCTCCTCCGCAGGAGGTTGAAAGGATTGGTACTGCGGTAGCCGGAGCTGTGGCTGGTCCTGTTGGCGTATGCCGATGACATGCTCCTCGTGATCCAGGACCCCGGCGACTTGGCACGGGTGGAGGCTTGCCAGGCCATCTATTCGGCAGCCTCCTTCACCCGGGTCAACTGGGTCAAGAGCTCTGGTTTGGTGGTGGGAGACTGGTGGCAGGCGAGCTCCCTCCCACCCGCGCTTCAGACCATCCTGTGGAGCGCGGGTCCGCTGCTCTACCTCGGCGTTTACCTTTCTGCCACGCATCCCTCTCCGCCGGAGAACTGAGAAAATTTAGAGGGTGGGGTGACAGAGTGGCTCTGGAAATGGACAGGACTACTCCGATGTCTCTCCCTCCGAGGGAGAGCGCTGGTGCTTAATCAACTAGTCCTGTCCATGCTCTGGTACCCGCTCAACACCCTGGTCCCAGCCCCGGGTTTCCTGACCAACCTCCAGACATCGATTCTGGGGTTCTTTTGGTCAGGAACGCACTGGGCCCCTGTACGGGTTCTTCATCTACCCCTGAAGGAAGGAGGACAGGGCCTGTCATAAATAAAAAGGGAAGGGTAAACCACTTTAAAATCCCTCCTGGCCAGAGGAAAAATCCTCTCACCTGTAAAGGGTTAAGAAGCTAAAGGTAACCTCGCTGGCACCTGACCAAAATGACCAATGAGGAGACAAGATAATTTCAAAAGCTGGGAGGAGGGAGAGAAACAAAGGGTCTGTGTCTGTCTGTATGCTGCTTTTGCCAGGGATAGAACAGGAATGGAGTCTTAGAACTTTTAGTAAGTAATCTAGCTAGGTATGTGTTAGATTATGATTTCTTTAAATGGCTGAGAAAAGAACTGTGCTGAATAGAATGACTACCCCTGTCTGTGTGTCTTTTTTGTAACTTAAGGTTTTGCCTAGAGGGATTCTCTACGTTTTGAATCTAATTACCCTGTAAGGTATCTACCATCCTGATTTTACAGAGGTGATTCCTTTACTTCTATTAAAAGTCTTCTTGTAAGAAAACTGAATGCTTTTTCATTGTTCTAAGATCCAAGGGTTTGGGTCTGTGGTCACCTATGCAAATTGGTGAGGATTTTTACCAAACCTTACCCTAAGCTGGTAAAAGTAAGCTTAGGAGGTTTTCATGCAGGTCCCCACATCTGTACCCTAGAGTTCAGAGTGGGGAAGGAACCTTGACAGGGCCTGAAGTGTCTACACACTCAGGTCCGTGTCTTCCACCTCCAGGCCATCCTGCGCCGCATCCGAGGGCTCCGATATGACCAGCAGCTCTTTTATCTCCATCCGGGAGGTCTTCCGCGAGACCTCTCCGGGCTGCCGGTCTTCTACCAGGACCTCCTCCGGACTTGGAAACTGTTTTTAACGACCAAGTCCGTGGCGGCCTCCTCGCGGAGCCCCTGCTGCACAACCCCCAGCTCCGTGTGCAGATGGCGGAGTCCCGCTCGGTGCGCCAGAGCTTGATCCTGGCAGAAGTCACGAGCGTCGGAGACCTCCTGGACTACGACTGGGGAGACTGGCTGGATCCTCTGACGCTCGCCCGGCGCATGGGGCTCTCCAGACCTCGTACCCCCCCGGCGCGTACTTCAGGAGGTGAAGGCCGCTTTGCCGCCCGCTACTCGAGCTTACCTCAACCGGGTCCTGCTCAAGGGCACGCCCCGCCCACCCTCTACCCCAGGCCCGCCGGACCCTTTAATTGGACTCCTGCCCTGCACACCCAATCGATCCCCCTCACCCCTTCACTGCGAGCCGGCTGAATGAACTGCAGCCGGTACGCTTCCAAACCGCGCCAAGGAAACATCTATACACGCTCATGCTCCACACCCTTCATGCCCTCACCCTAGTGTCCCGTTCCGACACAAAGTGGCGAGACCTTCTGCCACCTTTGGAGGGTGAGCAGCCCCGGTGGGCCAGCCTATATTCCACCTTGGTTCCGAGGCCCGTCGGGGACATCAGTTGGCAGCTCCTTCACGGAGCTGTGAGCATGGGCACGTACTTGGCCCGGTTCACCCCCGTCCCAGATACTTGTCCCTTTTGTGGTGTGAGGGAAACCCTGGTGCACATATATTTGGAGTGCGCCAGGCTGCAGCCCCTGTTCCAGCTCCTCACAAATCTCCTATTACGTTTTTGGTTGCATTTTTCCCCTCACCTTTTTATTTATGCACTCCCCATCCATGGCCTCACAAAGTCGCGGGATTTCCTAGTTAACCTCCTCCTGGCCCTGGCTAAAACGGCCATCTATAAAACCAGAGAGAGGAGGTTGGCTGATGGAGTTTCCTGTGACTGTGGGGCCGTTTTCCGATCTTCGGTCCGTTCACGTATCCGGGCGGAGTTCCTCTGGGCGGCTTCCACCAACTCCCTTGATGCTTTTGAGGAGTGGTGGGCGCTGTCTGAGGTTCTCTGCTCAGTGTCCCCATCCGGGTCCCTTTGTCTGACCCTTTGATTGGGGGAGAGAGTAAGGGGCCCCAGCCATTGCTGCTGCGGACACCACCACCTTAGAGGGGTCCTTTCACACGTGGGTGCACGTACCCTCCGCCCCCCAGATTGTCCACCCCACAGCCTGCCCCTCTTGTTGGGTGCTTTCAGAGGAGGGAATTGTTGGTGACACTGGGCGTGGCGCCAGGTAACTCGAGGGGGTGGCAGACCTTGAGAGTCAATGAAGCCCCCTCGCTCTGGCCACCAGGTAACTTGGCAGAGTGGAAGACCACGTGAGTCAAGGAAGCCCCCTGCTCTGGGCCCAGGCAAGCTTGAACACTTCCCTCCCCTGGAGCTAATGAGAAAACAATTGTGATTGGTTGCTGTATTACACATTGCATATGCTGCTGTTTTTACTTTGTAAGTGTGTTACGCAAATAAAAACATCTTTTGCTTCAAAAAAAAAATTACTCTCCTATAGCCATCTGGCCTGACCCTGTCATAGTACTTAGTACCTCACAGGATAGAATAATAGACCACATTTTCAAAAGTTGTCTCAGTTGTGGCTCTAAATTTGCACCTGTCGTTTTCCACTAAATTTTAGAATTACTTAGTACTATATTTTTATTTTCCAGTCTTCTGTAATGGAGTGCTAAAATATATTACACTGTTCAGCCACTAAGTGGCATGGTGTGTAAAATACTTTATTTAAATGAACGTCAACTATACCGAGCACAGCATTAAAGGATCTTATGATGACCACATCTGGTGTATATAAGCAAGCTCTGAAGCCAGTCCATATCTGGTACACGGACATGACATCTTCAAAATGGAGGTCAAAGTCAATCAAAATTCTGTCTGGCTTTTTTGTATTGCAGAAGGCTAGCAAGGTATGATCCTGCTTTCACTGACATCAATGGCAAAATGTCTAGTGTGTGCAATGAGAGCAGCAATGGGGCCTTCATATGTCAGGGCTTGCACAGCACAGTAGCCAGACAAGATTTTTTGACTCTGGTGCTTAGAAAAGCACATACTAAAGCTGTTGGACTTTTAAAATATACAGTACCTGTAATGAGCTAGGCAGGCCACACTTGAACAGGCTGAACTGACTTGGTAAGTTTTCTAACATTTGGTATAGTCTGTATTATATTATTTACCTGGTCTAGATGTGTGTATTCACCATGCTGTTCACACCCAATATCGAAGACATACTTTCCACGACCTATCGGCTGTACAAAGAGAAACAAAAAGTTAGCAAGACTTTGAAGCTAGCAAACTCTGAAGGAGTAAATGAAAAATACAAAAGATCACTTAACACTGTACTATGTAATTGACACAATATTAAATAAAAATGCAATGAGAAAACTAAACTTTGGAGAAACTTTGCATCCTCATTGATTCATTTACATCTGTTACATTTATGGTTCAAAGAATACTGTGAAAAATGGGGAACCTGGTTTAATTTTTCAGTGTAAACAGTACATACCAAAACAACAACATTTGCTAGTTTTTCAAATTCAAATAGCATTTTCCAACATACAGTACTTACATTTCCATTTACAAACTTGCCCTGGTATCTGTGCTTTAGATGAATAAGTTCAGCTGCTCCTTCCTGTTGCCCATTTACCCAGCCACCAACATATTTAGAGCCAGTCTCTGCATAGAGGTATGTACCTTGCCCATGCCTGAGAAGCAAATAATAATTTTACTTTATATTACTGTAAATTAACAATGCAGGATTTCTTTGCAATTTTAATGCATTAAACATATGACTAAAATAAATGCCACATTAGCCCATATTTCCAACAC
This sequence comes from Chelonia mydas, assembly GCF_015237465.2. Lineage (NCBI taxonomy): Eukaryota > Metazoa > Chordata > Testudines > Cheloniidae > Chelonia > Chelonia mydas. The sequence continues at coordinate 155,073,923 of NC_057849.1, read as the reverse complement.
CAATAACATCTTCTTCATACATTCATGCTCATCTGCCTTCTGTGTCTGGCTCTATTTAAATCAGCTGATGTCTTACTGCAGGCTTTCCTCCCATTCCAAACTGGATTTGGTTACTAAGGCCCTCCCACAGCTCTCTCTTTCAACAGGACATCCACAACTCTGAAGACAACATTTTTTTTACTTCATCAAGAAACTTGAAAGTTCACTGTAATAATGAAACAAACCTATAATGGCTAAGCCATTCTCCAGTGTAGGTGTCTCCATTCACGTAGTAGTAAATTCCATTGCCATGTCTTTGGTCTGCTACCCATTCTCCTGCAATGGACATGATAAAAACAGAGTGAGATGTGATAAATTTTACTTGTCACAGAAGTCAGCCTTTAGAATGATCATCTAGACATGTAGTCGACTTTTTATGTGAATGAAGAATATATAGTATTTGAAAATGTAAACTCAGACAACGTTCACTGTACTAACACTTCAGATTATCACCATTTCACTAACTCTCCAGTAAATATAGTCTTCTGGCCTTCACAAGATTTAAATTTCTAACACAGGGCAAAACCCCTACCTTTCAGGCCTTCTTTGCACATCACAAAGCAGCAAAAAAAGACAGCACAAGGCAAATTATTTTCCTTTCCAGGTCACCTTTAAGATCTGAGAGAATTTACACACATCAGACGGAAGGATGATAGGGTGGGACTATTTCAAAGTGTCTTATACTGTAGCTGAAATAATCTTTTAACAGGTTCTAAAGAACCTAAGCCAAAACCAGTAACTGAGCTTTCTGATTTTCAGATACTGTGCAACAGGAGGTGGGTGGCTCAGAACATCTGAAAATCTGTTCACTCATTTAGGGGCATAAATATGGATGTGGGTGCCTAAAATTAAGCACTTAAATTTAAAAACTTTGTCTTCGGTTCTGACCTCCTCTTTCAAAGCTGATGGTATAGTGTACAGCATTACTCTGTTGACATTTTTTATTCATTTTTTTCAACAATCAGATCAACCTCCTGATGTTTTGCAGAGACAGCATTAGTCCTCACATTAAATGTCATCCTGGAAAGGAACTCTCTGAAGATGGTTAATGAAGCAGCTGGAGTCTGACTTATCTATCTCATATTTCAGGGAAGACAGTGAAGAAAATCAGATTGAATCAGTCATTCCTAGTACTAAAATGTGGGGAAATATTCTGTATAAGCTTCTATTTCAGGAGCTGGACTAACGATATGCTGCTCTTCTGTCTTATGAGACTCTTTAAGTATCTTGCTTAAACTGTTGCATTTCCTAGACATTGCTACCAAAAAGGAAGAAACCGCATTCTTAAAATCTGTTATTTGTAGAAGATTGTAGTGACCCTTCAGATTAATCCTGAGAATTCTGTTCAGGGCAAAGATCTAAATCAAGCTATATTAAATAATGCTGTAAAAGAAGTCTAAAAGAGCATATGGGGATGGAAGGAGAACTGCTGGCACATGTTAATTTCAATGGAATGTCATTGATTTCAATGGAAGTGAGGAGGCTAAATAACTTTGTGGATTGGGCCTATATAACTTAGTTTTATGGTTGTTTTTTTGTGGGGGTTGCTATCATATTAAAGATAGGTGCAGACAGAAAGTAAGGGAGTCACAATGACATCAGTGAAGACTTCTTTCCTTAGAGGGGGAAATATAAAACAAAGACTGCACTAGTAAAATATAGTCTGACCTCATTTTAGGAGTATTTTAGCCTCAGAAAGCAAACCATGAGGTAATGCTTAAGTAATTGCTCCTCAGTGAGCAAACAATCCAGCGTAGCTTTCCCAGTATATGAATCAGCCAAAAGACACTGCCACAAATAAATTAATTTAACTTATGTCTGTGCAAGTCACTTAATTCTTTCTTGCACTTCTGCTGACATCCATTTCTTCTGCACTGCAAGATGCATCAGTGTAAATCTAATCTTCCCATGCCTTCCAATCCATGTTCTGATGAAAAAAGTTCAGTGATGCTCCCTGATGAATGCTTAATCACAAGTCATAGAATCATAGACTTTAAGGTCAGAAGGGACCATTATGATTGTCTACTCTGACCTCCTGCACAACGCAGGCCACAGAATCTCACCCACCCACTCCTGTAACAAACCCCTGACCTATGTCTGAGCTACTGAAGTCTTCAAATCGTGGTTTAAAGACTTCAGGGTGCAGAGAATCCTCCAGCAAGTGACCCGTGCCCCACACTGCAGAGGAAGGTGAAACCCCTCCAGGGCCTCTGCCAATCTGCCCTGGAGGGAAATTCCTTCCCGACCCCAAATATGGTGATCAGCTAAACCCTGAGCATGTGGGCAAGACTCACCAGCCAGACACCCAGGAAAGAATTCTCTGTAGTAACTCAGATCCCACCCCATCTAACATCCCATCACAGGCCATTGGGCATATCTACCACTAATAGTTGAAGATCAATTAATTGCCAAAATTAGGCTATCCCATCATATCATACCTTCCATAAACATATCAAGCTTGATCTTGAAGCCGGATATGTCTTTTGTCCCCACTGTTTCCCTTGGAAGGCTGTTCCAGGACTTCACTCCTCTGATGGTTAGAAACCTTCATCTAATTTCAAGTCTAAACTTCCTGATGGCCAGTTTATATCCATTTGTTCTTGTGTCCACATTGGTACTGAGCTTAAATACTTCTTCTCCCTCCGTGGTATTTATCTCTCTGATATATTTATAGAGAGCAATCATATCTCCTCTCAGCCGTCTTTTGGTTAGGCTAAAGTCAGATATAATGCCTACATTTGGTGGTGGTGCTTCTACTAAGTAGCAGATTTCTTATCTACCTATAATATATAAAGCTTTCTTCTCCTGGATCTCTCACTTCTTCTGCACTGCATACTTATAGAGGTATACAGAGGAGGGAAAAAACTCTTGCTACTCCCAGAAGTAGAAGCTGCATTAGGATATTAATCATAGTGTCTCAAATTGTGGACCACGGAGTATTTACTGATTGTCCACAGATAGATAGTGGGTCACTTGGTGTTAACTCACATATATATATGCACCCTGTGGGGGTTGCTATCATATTGAAGATAGGTGCAGATATATATATGGACTCCTCCCCTGCTGTTGGCAATCTCACCAATAAAGATAAATAAATAAATAAATAAATGTTCTCCCAAAGGGTAAAAACATTTTTTTAAAGTAAGCTTTAAAGGCTCGATTCTTAAGTCTAAGCTCTCTGGCCACAGATTCCCCTTGGAAAATTCTGGGGAAATCTCTGCCGGTGTAGAGTTCTGCCCAGCCGTGCAAGTAGGCCGGTACGCTCTGGTATGCCACACCAGCAAGATATTTATAACTGCTATGGTGTACCGGAAAGACACAGGAGGAGCCGGTGGCCCCATGGCTCTTCTCTGGTGTGGCTGTACCGTGGCTGTGGGTGGTACAGCAGCCCCGTCGGAGAATAGGACTGGGGGGAGAGGCTGGGGGTGGTACAGCAGCCCCACCAGAGGACAGGACTGGGCAGCCAGGCTGTGGGTGGTACAGCAGCCGCGCCGGAGGAGCTGCCGGCATGGGGCTGCCCAGCAGCCCCACATTCTCCTCCTTTCCTGAAGTCTCTGGCACAACAGAAGGAGGACAGAACATTCCCTTCACAGGTAATAGAGGAGGGGATGGGGAGAGCATGGGGCCCCGGGTTTGGGGCAGGGCCAGGAGGAGTCACATGGAGGGGTCACGTGGGGAGATCACATGCCCCCCCACCTTTTAGCTGCTGCCCCACAGTACCAGTAAGAAATGGATTTTACCTGCACCACTGGTTCTGCCACATCTTACAGTAGTTCTGCTGACAGTATTCCATTTGGTATACGGGGATGGAGACAAGTCTGAGGAGTGAGCCATGTCCAGGAAAAATAGGAGATGAATTCTCTGCCAACAGGGTAAATTAAAACTGCCTTCCTGAAGTTTTAACTTACACCAACTCTGGGTGGCTGAGAAACGGTGAGCTGTGATTAGCTTCTCCTTAGCCTCCACTCTCTGCTGCTTTGCTTGGATGCAGTGGAGAACTGAATCCTATTTTTTACAATGCTCAGAACCTATAGCTCTTTGAAAGGATCTGAAAATGTTCTGGACTGAACTTGACTGTCTGTCAGCATAATCTCTACACGTCAATGAATATTCTTGTGATGTTCTTGGGTTGTTTTTAACATAAATTATACTCTCTTCTACTCTGATTCTAACTAAGAATGCAAAGAATTTGCTCAGCACTAAATATAATGAAGCATTCCACTTAATCAGATGATTTGGCAGGAATAAACTGTTGCCAAAAAGTTCAATCCACTCTTCTCCTAACATCCGTGGTGAGGCAGGAATGAAGAGAGAAAAAAGAATTTTGGGATAATTTTGTGGATTGAGGTAATAATATGCTGCCCGGCTCATTGTTTCCCATAATTCCACTGCAGCACCTCATCTTCTCAAATATTTAAACCTTCATAATTATGTTCAACAACAAAAGATGCACATTTTACCTTCATATTTTGATCCATCTGGATACATAAAAATGCCTTGACCATGCTTTTTGTTCTCAAAGAATTCTCCAGTGTAGCGAGCACCATTTTTAAATCTGTAGGTCCCCTGCAATATATTTGGTATAGATATAGACTTTGAATTAAAAGGATAATGAAGTGCCTAAACTAATGGAACTGCTGAACCACATGCATGGCTTTCAAAATAATCCTCTATAGTTATCTTACCCGCCCATTTCTCAGACCATTGGCATACTCTCCTTCATATGTATCACCATTGGGTAATCGTGCTCTTCCATGTCCATGTCGTTCACCTGCTGCATTGCGTTCACCTTCATATTCCTGATTAAATGGAATAAGCCATTCAGCAGTTTAAGAGACAGGGGTTCTAAACTGAATCCAATATGAGTACAAAGAGGAAACCAATTGTTTGTCCTGAACAGCTCCTTTTCTTCCTGAGTCCCAGGAAGGCACCTGGCCAAGAAATCTATTGGTAACTGTGGTGAGTATCTTGCACTAACCCACCAGACCCCACCTGGTACCCAAAGGTGTCTTCTGCCTGCAAACTACTGAAATTTGTTGGGGGCTGGATTCTTGCTATTTAAACAGCACTAAGTTGAAACAGACACTAAATACCATAGTAAAATGGCAGGACTTCACTCAAGTCCTTTTTATCTCTACAACTCCATAGAATACAGTAGCTTAGCAACTCTTCGAAGCTGAGTATCATTAATGTATAGACTCCAACAGAACATAGCAACTAAGGACATTATTGTATTTATAAGATTATTTCTTATTTTAAAAAACATTTTCTTTGAGATACACATCTCATGACTTTGAGAATCCCAACATAACAGTGATTAATTATTTTTTTTTAGTTTCTCCATACTTTAATACTACAAATCCAAAATTCTGTGTGATCCTAGTCCATGGCTCTGCTCCTACTCTGACTGACATGAGTGGCAAGCCTTCTGTTAACTTTGATTAGAGCACGATTGACCCTTAAAATATGTAACAGTAATTACAAATTCAGTTCTTTTTGGTGTGACAAAACTAAAGATATGTGTCTAATGGGTCCTTTTTCATTAATAGTCCACATACTTATAGACTGGGGCTGTGCCAGGGAAAGAGGATTTATAGATTCAAAGTGACCATTATGATCATCTTGTCTGACCCCCCTATAGCACAGCCATAAAACTTCTCCCAAATAAATCCCAGAGTAGATCTTTTAGAAAAACATCCTATCTTGATTTTAAAATGGTCAGTGATGGAGAATCCACCAGGACCCTTTGTAAGTTGTTCCAATGGTTAATTGCTTCGCTGTTAAAAAAATGTATGCCTTATTTCCCGCCTGAATGTCTCTAGATACAACTTTCAGTCGCTGGACCGTGCTATGCCTGTCTCTGCTAGACTGAAGAGCCCATTATTAAGTATTTGTTCCCCAGGAGGACACTGACAGACTATAACCAAGTCACCCTTCAACCCTCTCTTGGCGCACAGACACACAACCAGCCCCCGCCCCTCCTCCACCCAGGCACCCCGGTGAGCAGGGGAGCCAGGCAGGGCCTGGGTGGCAGTGAAGGGCAGCCCTGGGCTAGCGGGGGCCGGCTCTTCTCCACCAGGCTGCCCAGCGCCGCGCGGGCTCTGTCGGGCGTGGGGCCGAGGGCACCGGGGAAAGGGGGCTGCTGGCGGCCTGGGCGGCGCCGCGGGCTCTACGGGGCGGCCGAGCCCCAGGCAGGGGCGGGTGACGCGGCGCCCGGCCGGGTGGGGCGCGGGGCCGGTACCGCGCGGCGGGGGCGGCCCCAGACCAGCGGGGTCCGAGGGAGGGGGGAGGCGGCGCCGGGTCCCGGAGGAGCCGGAGGGGCCGCGGCCCGCACTGACCCCCAAGTCGTTCTCCGCCTCCTCCTCGAACTCCTCCGAGCCCAGGTCCGACATGCTCCGGCCGGGCCCCGCGGCGGCGTTCCCGTCACCATGGCAACCGCCGGCCCAGGCGGAGGGAGGCGCGCGCCGTCGCCCTAGCAACACGCACAGGCCCCGCCCCCTCGCCGCCCCTGGGGCGCGTGGTGCTGTCCCGGGTGCTGAGAGCCGGGCGCCCCGCCCAGCCAATAGGCGGCAGCGTCACGCTTGGGCCGGAGGGGGCGCGGAGAGAGCGCACAGCGCAGCGCCTGAGGGCCCAGTCCCGGGCACACGGGGGGCCGGCAGGGGGCGAGGGAGTGGCTGGCACACAGGGGGTACAGGGCACCCGGGGCATGCAGGGGGCAGCTGTCAGGCACAGAGCAGGACACGAGGCACAGAGAAAGTAGCACCCACTGACATGAGGGGGGTGTGCAAGTTGTGGGGTGACAGATGCAATGCAGGGTATGGCATGCACAGGGCGCATTCAGCCTGGTGCACATGTAGCGTAGCGCTGAGCACAAACAAATGGCATCGCTACAGCATGTGGTTTAGCTTGGCAATGATGGAAGAAGGCCTGATGTGCCATGGCTTTATTAGTCCAACAAATATATAGGTACCAGTCAAATTTCCAAATTTCTACACATCTGAGTGTGTGGCTTGCATCTGACTCTAAACTTTGCCAGAGTACACCATGTTCAGATTTTCATTTTATGACTATTGTAGAGAGGGACTTCAGCTACACAACTCTAACAAGGGTTTTGGTTTGGACTCATCTCTAGATCAGTGCACAACCAAGGGCACATAATGTATGACCACTCCTTATTTCACAAAGTACAAGTGTGGCAGGCCTTTTTTCCTATTAGAAAATGAAAATGACCACATCCCAATAAATAGAAACTTCCTTCCTCATACCTTTGTTTGTTTTGTTGGTTGGTTGTTTGGTTGTTTTTGTTTGAGTTTCTTTAAAGGAATGTTGGGCCTCAATTTTATTTTTGTGATGACTGAAGTCCTCCATGGAAATGCAATTATGATAACATAGATACACATGTTCAATAGTGTATAGCTTGTCTTTATTAAATATTTACTTTTCCCAGAAATAGCTCCTTTCTTTACACCTAGGACTTCTTTTTGCTAGTGTGTACAATTAATGTCATGAGCCTGTCTAAGTCAATGCTTCAAATGCTCACAAAAATTTTTCTGTCATGCATACTGAGAGTTCCCGGTAATTCAAATAGTTTGGTCTTGGATCTGTAAATAATATTTTAAATTTAAACTATTGCTATGTCCAATTTTCTTTCACTTGGGTATAGTGGTGTTCAGAAATTCCAGTTTATAGACTTTTTATCTGCTTGTTATATCTTATGACTTTTGCTTGTAAATGAGCCTTGTTCATCAGGAAAACAGAGCAGGCCCTCTCTGTGGACAACTGGGTAAATCTTATTGGAAACTGTGTACTCTTTCAAATCGAAGCCAGAGATCTTATGATAAAGATACCAATGTGCTGGTGTGTCTGAAATCCATCAAGAAAGATGCAGCTAACTTGGCAGTACTCATAGTAAGGAGAATTTATGCACAAAAGAACTTGTGTGTGCCTTGACTAGCATCAAAAGAAATGTGTTTCCATGGGAATATAATACAAGAGTACATTGATAATAGCCTGTACTTCTTCTGTATTATTGATGTATATTGAGGGAGTGAGATGTGCAACGATGGTGACACCAGGCTAGATATCAAGCAACAAATATCAAAAGCAGCAAACAACATACATAAAACTGAAAAGATCTGGAAAAGTAGCATGATTGGCACTGACTCAAAAATATGAATGTTTAACATCAGCATCATGTCTGTACTCTTTTATGGAGTAGAGTCACAGAAATCTACTCCTGAAACTGATAAGAAGATCACTTCATTCTAAAGTAAATGGATGTGGAAGATCTTCAGAGTCCACTGGAAAGAGTTTCTTGCAACACCAGAAATTCTCAGTACAGCAAATCAATCTAAAGCATCAAATATGAACACAAGAACGGTCATACTGGGTCAGACCCAAGGTCCATTTAGCCCAGTATCCTGTCTTCTGACAGTGGCCAATACTAGGTGCCCCAGAGGGAATGAATAGAACTGTTGCCCATTCCCAGCTTCTGGCAAACAGAGGCTAGGGACACCATCCCTGCCCATCCTAGCTAATAGCTATTGATGGACCTACCCTCCATGAATATATCTAGTTCTTTTTTTTAACCCTGTCATAGTCTTGGCCTTCACAACATCCTCTGGCAAAGATTTCCCCAGGTTGACTGTGCGTTGTGTGAAAAAATACTTCCTTTTGTTTGTTTTAAACCTGCTGCCTATTAATTTCATTTGATGACCCCTAGTCCTTGTGATATGAGAAGGAGTAAATAACACTTCCTTATTTACTTTCTCTACACCAGTCATGATTTTATAGACCTCTATCATATCCCCTCTTAGTTGTATCTTTTCCAAGCTGAAAAGTCCCAGTCTTATTAATTTCTCATATGGCAGCCTTTCCATATCCCTAATCATTTTTGTTGCCCTTTTCTGAACCTTTTCCAATTCCAGTGTATCTTTTTTGAGATGGGACAACCACATCTGCATGCAGTATTCAAGATGTGGGCATATTATGGATTTATATAGAGGCAATATGATATTTTCTGTCTTATTATCTATCCCTTTCCTAATGATTCCCAACATTCAGTTCACTTTTTTGACTGCTGCTGCACATTGTGTGACTGTTTTCAGAGAACTATCCACAATGACGCCAAGATCTCTTTCTTGAGTGGTAACAGCTAATTTAGATCCCACATTTTATATGTATAGTTGGGATTATGCTTTCCAATGTGCATTACTTTGCATTTATCAACACTGAATTTCATCTGCCATTTTGTTGCCCCGTTATCCAGTTTTGGAGATCCTGTTGTAGCTCTTCACAGGCTGCCTGGGACTCAACTATCTTGAGTAGTTTTGTATCATCTGCAAATTTTGCCACCTCACTGTTTACCCCTTTTTTCAGATCATTTATGAATATGTTGAATAGGACTGGTCCCAGTACAGATACCTGGGAGACACCGTTATTTACCTCTCTCCATTCTGAAAACTGAGCATTTATACCAGGGGTCTCAAAGTCAAATGACCACGAGGGCCACATGAGGACTAGTACATTGGCCCGAGGTCTGCACCACTGACCACCACCTCACCTGCTGCCCTGGCCCCACCCCCACTCCACCCCTTCCATGAGGCCCTGTCCCTGCCCCACCTCTTCCCACCCCTTCCCTGCCCCCATTCCAACCCCTTCCCCGAAATCCCCACCCAAACTCCGCCCCCTCCCTGCCCCCAGGGGGTGCAGGAGGTGTGCAGGGTGCGTCAGGGGGCTCAGGGGAGGGGGTCAGGGTGCGGGGTGCAGCAAGGGGCTCAGAGCAGGGGGTTGTGGTGTGGCAGGGGGCTCAGGGCAGGGGGTCGTGGTGCAGGAGGGGTGTGGGGTGCTGCAGGGGGCTCAGTGCAGGGGGTCAGGGTGCAGGAAGGGTGTGGGGTGTGACAGGGGGCTTAGGGCAGGGGGTCGGGGTGCAGGGTGCAGCAGGGGGCTCAGGGCAGGGGGTTTGGCTGCAGGAGGAGTTCGGGGGGCGGGGCCGGATGGCGCACACTGCGGGCAGGGCAGGCTCCCTGCCTGCCTGCCTTGCCTCCGCGCAGCTCTAGGAAGCGGCTGGGACCTGGGGGGGTGGGGCACAGGGGTCTGTGTGTTGCCCTGGCCGTGCCTCCAGGTACCTCCCCCGAAGCGTCCATTGGCCAGGAACAGGAAACTGTGCCGCCCCCCCACACACAGGTTCCGGCTGCTTCCTGGAGCGGTGTGGGGGCAGGACAGGCAGGCAGGGAGGGAGCCTGCCCTGCCCAGATATGCACCGGGCCAGAGCCGCTCTAGGTAAATGCTGTGGGAGCAAGGGGGTCGCGGGGAGCTGGCAGGCAGCAGAAAGTAACCTGATTTATACCTACCCTTTGTTTCCTATCTTTTAACCAGTTACCAATCCATGAGAGGACCTTCCCTCTTATCCTATGACAACTTACTTTGCTTTAAGAGCTTTCATTGAGGAACCTTGTCAAAGGCTTTCTGAAAATCTAAGTACACTATATCCACTGGATCCCCCTTGTCCACGTGCTTGTTGACCCCATAAAAGAATTCTAGTAGATTGGTGAGGCATGATTTCCCTTTACAAAAAACATGTTGACTCTTCCCCAACAATCTTTGTTCATCTACATCTCTGAAAATTTTGTTCTTTACTATAGTTTCAACCAGTTTGCCCAGTACTGAAGTCAGGTACTGTAATTGCATGGATCACCTCTGGAGCCCTTTTTAAAAATTGACATCACATTAGCTATCCTCCAGTCATTTGGTACAGAAGCTGATTTAAATTATAGGTTACAAACCACAGTTAGTAATTCTGCAGTTTCACATTTGAGTTCCTTCAGAGGTTTGAGAATCTCCCTCACATCCTCAGTCATGAAGACTGATGCAAAGAATTCATTTAGTTTCTCCGCAATGCCCTTATTGTCCTTGAAAGCTCTTTTAGCCTCTCAATCATCCAATGGCCCCACTGGTTGTTTAGCAAGCTTCCTGCTTCTGATGTACTTAAAAAAACTTTGCTATTACTTTTGGCTAGCTGTTCTTCAAATTCTTTTTTGGCCTTCTAATTATATTTTTACACTTTTGCCAGAGTTTATGCGCCTTTCTATTTTCCTCACAAGGATTTAACTTCCACTTTTAAAGGATGCCTTTTTGTCTCTCACTGTTTAGCCATAGTGCCACTTTTTTGGTTCTCTTACAATGTTTTTTAATTTGGGGTATACATTTAAGTTGAGTCTCTATTATGGTGTCTTTAAAAAGTTTCCATACAGCTTGCAGGGATTTCACTTTTGGCACCATACCTTTTAATTTCTCTTTAACTAACTTCCTCATTTCTGTGTAGTCCCCCTTTCTGAAATTAAATGCTACAGTGTTGGGCCACTGTGGTGTCTTCCCTGCCACAGGGATGTTAAATTTAATTCTATTATGGTCACTATTACCAAGCAGTCCAGCTATATTCAGCTCTTGGACCAGATCCTGTGCTCCACTTAGGACTAATCAAGAATTGCCTCTCCTCTTGTGGGTTCCAGGATAAGGTTTTCCAAGAAGCAGTCATTTAAGGTATCAAGAAACGTTATCTCTGCATCCCATCCTAAGGTGACATGTACCCAGTCAATATGGGGATTGTTGAAATCCCCCATTATTATTGAGTATTTTATTTTTATAGCCTCTCTAATCTCCCTGAGCATTTCACAGTCACGATCACCATCCTGGTCAGGTGGTCTGTAATATATTCTTACTGCTATATTCTTCTTATTATTAGAGCATGGAATTACTATCCATAGAGATTCTATGGTACAGTTTGGTTCATTTAAGATTTTTACTTCATTTTATTCTATGCTTTCTTTCACATATGGTGCCACTCCCCCACCAGCACGACCTGTTCTGTCCTTCCAATATATTTTGTACCCTGGTATTCCTGTGTCCCATTGATTATCCTCATTCCACCAAGTTTCTGTGATGCCTATTGTATCAATATCCTCATTTAATACAAGGCACTCTAGTTCACCCATCTTATTATTTAGACTTCTAGCATTGGTATATAAGCACTTTAAAAACTTGTCTCCTTTTAGCTGTCTGCCATTACACAATGTAATTGAATGGGATTCTTTTTTATTTGACTGTTTCTCATCAGATCCTACCCATATTTTATCATCTTCCACCCTCTCCTCCTTACTAGGACATAGAGAATCTCCATTAATAGATCCTCCCCTAAGGGATCTCTCTGTCCAAACCACATGCTCCTCTGCGCCAGCTGGCTTTCCCCCAGCCCTTAGTTTAAAAACTGCTCTACAACCTTTTTAATGTTAAGTGCCAGCAGTCTGGTTCCACGTTGGGTTTGGTGGACCCATTCTTCCTGTATAGACTCCCCCTTTCCCAAAGTTTCCTAATAAATCTAAATCCCTCCTCCCTACACCATCATCTCATCCACGCATTGAGACCCTGCAGTTCTGCCTGTCTGTCTGGCCCTGCATGTGGAACTGGAAGCATTTCAGAGAACGCTACCATGGAGGTCCTGAACTTCAATCTCTTACCTAGCAGCAAAAAGAAAAGGAGTACTTGTGGCACCTTAGAGACTAACATAAGCTCAAATAAATTGGTTAGTCTCTAAGGTGCCACAAGTACTCCTTTTCTTTTTGCGAATACAGGCTAACACGGCTGTTACTCTGAAACTTACCTAGCAGCCTAAATTTGGCCTCCAGGACCTCTCTGCTATCCTTCTCTATGTCATTGGTACCTACATGTACCACGACCACTGGCTCCTCCCCAGAACTGCACATAAGTCTATATAGATGTCTCAAGAGATCTGCAACCTTTGCACCAGGCAGGCAAGTCATCATGCAGTTCTCTCAGTCATTGCAAACCACTCAGCTGTCTACGTTTCTAATGATCAAATCCCCCATAACTATTACCTGTCTCTTCCTAATAAATGGAGTTCCCTCCCCTGGAGAGGTATCCTCAGTGCAAGAGGATACCACGACATCATCTGGAAGGAGGGTCCCAACTATGGGATCGTTTCCCTCTGCTCCAGCTGGATGTTCTCCTTCTCTAAGACTTTCATCCTCCTCCACAGCACAGAGGTTGTCAGATCGAGGGTGGGACCATTCTACTGTGTCCTGGAAAGTTTCATCTATGTACTTCTCTGTCTCCCTTAGCTCCTCCAGTTCAGCGACTCTGGTCTCCAAAGCCAGTGTACGGTCTCTGAGGGCCAGGAGCTCTTTGCACCAAACACAAACATATGCCACCTACCCAGAGGGCAGGTAATCATACATGCTGCATCGGGTACAGTAAACTGGATAGCTCCCACTCTGTTGCGGGACTTCTGCCTGCATTCTCTTTTCACTCCTGCAGCGTATTCCTTTGTTGATGTTTTGTTTTTAACAGGGGGTGTTTTTTGGCTTTAAGTTTAAAGAATGTTAAGTGTATCTAGCCCCCCATACACACACACACTCATCCTCTAAAATCCCTTGCAAAACTCCCCTGTTAGCTGCTCCTGTAAGAAGATGGCAATGGACATATTTAGGACACACTTTAAGGATACCACCAACATGACTTTCACACCACTTTTTCTATCTGGAAAGAGAAAAATAGGGTAACCTAGAGAAACTTAACACAGGATAATAGAGAAAGAAGCTAAATCAGTCAACATGACATTCAGAAGCCTGAACAGTCCAGCATAAGATGTAGAAATGATCAATGAAATTGTTTTTAATTGTTCACTTTATTAATATAACTTCATGAGTAAAGTTTTATGAATGAAACTACATTCATTCAGAAAACCAGGTACCCCAATAACTGGTTAATTGAGTTTCACTTTCAATCCAATTGCTGCTTAAATTCTGAAACTTACACTGTTTCAACATTGTAACTTCTGTTCACTGTTTGTCATTCCTTACACTTGTCCATGTTGTAACCCAAACTCCATTTTAACTTGTGCCAAACTCCATTTTAAAATGCTCACTCCTTTTTGTAAAAGCTTGCTGCAACCTTCATTTTTGCAAAACCCTGCTGTAATGTTATTAGTTTAGTTTAGATGTGTGAATGAGGTATGGATGGATGATGGAATCAACCTCCAGCCCCAGCCTGTCCTGATGAAATAAAGTGTAAACACCCAATTGCTGAAGATGCAGACAACAGCCCTGACAAAGTAAGAGGAGTCCACCCTCAAAAGAAAAGAACAAAAGTACAATTGAAGAAACGTCAAAGCCAGGTCCTAGGCTGAAAGTCATGTCTGCAATTGACGGGTGATCAATCACACCGGACCCAGAGGCAGAGTGACACAGCAAGACCTATAGACTCTGGATTCAGACTAAAGCCTACAAAAAGGATGGGTGAGATGGAAGACTTTGAAGGATAACATTCTCCTGCCAACATGGAAGGGCATCGGTGCATGCCCAACAGAGACCCAGCTCTTCCTTGTGCCTGGCTTTCCTGGCCAGTTAGCCGCCACAAGCTACGAACCCAAGCCATGAACTCAAGCTACATTCAGGACTGGTAACTATACAGCAGCCGCAGAACATTTGGGGTGTGTGTGTGAGTGTCTGTGTTTGTGTGTGTGTGTGTATGCATGTGTATATACATAGGTATTAGATATTAGTTATTGGTCTTAAATCAAATTGTGTTATTATAATAAACGTGACATCTTGTCTTGTCCCCTGAAACGATCCTGTGCAGTTTTGTCTGGATAACAAAGACCAGAATAAATGGTGGAAACTGATGGATGCCCTGTGCATCTGAGGGTGCTGGAGGATAAAGAAAGAAGAAAAATAATAGACAATTAAATCTCATGCTTCAGTGCTTAAGCCGATTGCCTCAGCAGTTGGGAAGGATTCCCAGCTTTCTATGTAAAGCACTGCATGGTGCATTGGTTAGGTGCATTATTTGTGAGCCAAGAGGGAGGTGGGAAAGAGTTCTGTTTCCTCTAAAAATGGCTGGTGCTAGCCACTGCTAGAGGTAGGACATTGGAATTCATGGACTAGTGATGTGATCTGGTCTGGAAAATCTTATGTTCCTGGATAAATAAACAGAAGCGATGTTTTTAAGTTCCACTAAAATTGAATTGTCACTGCCAGTATGACCACAGGGAAGTTGCTAAACCACTGAGCTGGTATTCAGGTACCGCATGATGGGTGCAGTATAAGAACCTATATCAAATAAACAACTTATGCAGTTATCTATACTCTGGCTAAATGTGTCTTTTTTCCTGATGACTCTGTAGTCTTTTCTCAGGACAAGTCTACCCTATTGTGACGGGGCACACTTACCCTGCACTGGTACTGTGAGGATTAACTGTACTCTCTGGGCCATGGAGGCCACACCCCTGTTGCCCTGCTGGGCATGCTTCGGTTGGAGACTAGATATGAAAGGGAGCAGCTTGGCTCATTCAGGGCTGACTGCTGAAGAGGAAGGGTGCATGCTGTCAGCTCCAGACTGGGAACTGTGGAAGCCCCTGATGGTGGAAGCCAGGGATGCTGAGACTCTGGAGGGTGCCCAAGGAGTATCGGAGCTGCTGGGAGCTGCACTGACCAAGGATCCCAGAGACCCCAGGGATGCTGCATCAGGAACAGGGTAGAAAGTAGCTCAGGGGGACAAGTTACGGTGCCATGTGGGGTCAGTGTGTTTTGGGTGGATTTCCTGCTGACTCAGTGGCAGGCATACTTACCACTGACAGGGCCCTGAGCTGGGACATGGTGGAGCAGGGAGAGCCTGGGTCCCCCTACCCAGCTGCCATCTCCCCCCCTTACCCCCAAGTGACAGCCCACTCCCCTGACTGGCCACCAGGCCAAACAGCCCTACTGAAGAGGGCCATTATACTGACTCTGGCCACCAGGCCACACATCCCTGCTGAACAGGGCAGACATATGGAATTTTACCCCAGGCCAACCTATCCCAAGATAAGGGAT
The DNA here is from genome assembly GCF_015237465.2 of Chelonia mydas. Lineage (NCBI taxonomy): Eukaryota > Metazoa > Chordata > Testudines > Cheloniidae > Chelonia > Chelonia mydas. Next base: position 155,058,000 of record NC_057849.1, on the reverse strand, counting down.
AGTTGTATACACTCAGCCACAGCACCATCATTACCCCTCCCCTGTCCCAAGAAGGGACAGGGCACACTTGCCCTGCGACACCTAACAAATTAAGTTGACCTAAGTTACATCAATGTACAGCCACTGAAGTAATTAAATCACTTTTGCATGTCCACACTACACTTCTTTTGTCACTCCTCACCAGGAGTGCTTGCGCGAATTCGGCTGTCATTGTGGGGCATTGTGGGACAGCAAAAGTCGATGTAAGCAATGCTGTGTCTACACTGACACTGCATCGACCTAACTACATCAGTTTAAGTGCTACATCTCTCATGGAGATGGAGCTATTAAGTCAGTGTAGTGGGTGAATTACATTGGTGGGAGCTAGATTTTAGTGTAGATGCTTACAGAGTTAGTATACTGTAGTGTAGACCTGGCCTCAGTAATAGATCATGCAAATTTTTGTATTCTGATTTGCTGTTCTAAAATCCCTCTGTTATAATTAGCTATTGGCCTCAGAACTCATTCACGTACCCAAAACAAGTACAGCCACTTCAACTTCTAACTATTTGGTCACCCTCACCTAATTATCGGTATCAAACCAATGTAGGGAATGAAGAGGGTTCCCCACTTCACAGGGCAAGGAAGATAATGGGCTGTTATTGAGATAGAGAAAACTGAGAAGGTAACAGGGAGTAGTATTGGCTGTCGGCATAAGGAACTGGAGCACTGAGAACAGTAGCTAATCAGAACAGTGTGTTCACATCAGCCAATCATGGTACCCTATATGGAGAGATGTTTTGTGATAGTCGGTCAATTTTTAATCTATTTCTTATGTGTGGAGTGCAACATGTGCAAAGGAATGTCTTTTTCACATTAGTTTACACACAAGTCTATACATTCAATATGTAGAAACGTGGCACCTATTAATGCTCTGCCACTGACCTACTGGGTGGCAAGTCCCTTCCCCTCCCTGTGCCCCCATTTCCCCATTTGTGAATTGGGTATAATAATACTGATCTCCCTTTGTAAAGTGTTTTGAAATCTTCTGATGAAAAGTGCTCAAAAAGAGCTAGGTATTCTTATTCTATGGCATATTCTCATGATTTTATTCCCCAGGGAACAAAGGTGAGGAGGGAGAAGACATTTTATTAAAAAGTAGTTCAATGTTGCTTAATATTGACCCCAAAATGACTAAGTACTTAGCTAACAAACTCCTTGTCCTTTGGCTTTGGAGTTTATTTCGTGAATGGTTATTAATCTGCTGGAACGTCCTGTTTTGAGATATTTAACAATACTGAAATCAAACTTCCCCAGCTGTCAGAGCAAAAGAAGCTGTACACTTACTAACTCATAATTGTATGACTATTTCTCACTTGTGCAAATCCCCTGTGTCTGAATGAGGGAGTCTGTACAGTTATTTCTTAATAACTTTGTGTAGTATACAAACCATTCTTACTACTTTCAGAATTTGACATCTGCTTGCCAACACTAAACATAACCACCTCCTTTTCTTATCTCCTCCTTCCTTCCCCCTAATAACACCTCTGTGATGATCGGGGAATTTGTCTGTACAATTTGTGAATTCTGTTTGAGATTATGAGCTCTGTATATGTCTATCAGACTGCAAACTCCATTTTGATTGTAAGGCTGGTCATTACCTTCCTATTGTCTTTTGACCTCTATCTTGAACCAGAATTCCAGAGGGGTGCTAGAGAGAGAGAGGGACCCAGAGTCTGGGCTCCATGCAGGGTCCAGAGGCTTAAAATTCCGGGGACCAGTGGCTGAGTTCCCTCCCAGTAGTCTAGTGTTTGGCTGAAATGGGGCACTCAACTGTGGTCTCTTCACAGTTTCTTATGTAACCAGACGCTCAATTGGCATTTACAATCACAAGTTGTTAAAGAACCTTGTGTGCTTTTATCCTCTCCATTAAGCCAGCCAAGTGCACTCCAGACTTCTAGCCCTTAAAGAGTGCTCCATTTTAGACCCTTCCCCATACGCTCTCATCCCTCCTCCAGTAGCAGCACATCTGTGAACTGTAGCAGTTTTTCACTACCTAGGCACTGAGCTGGCTCTCTGGAACCCTTTTTAGAATCCTGTCACTAATTTAAGATGAAAGTTGAAGTGATTTCTCTGATTCCAACAGAGCTCATCTCTGCTCTGGATACAGTTAAATTATCATTGCCAGAGTAGACTTATTTCTGGGGCTCATTCCTGAACCATTGAAGTCAGTGAGATTTTTTTTCTATTGACTTCAGTGGGGGCAGAATAAGGGCCCTGAATGTCAAATTTGTTTCCTTTGGAATGCACCAGGTATTTTTAAAAAAATCCTAGGAAAGAATACTCTCAGATCTTTTGTCAGGTCTTCACATCCACCCCTCTTCAAATTACACAAGTTAACTCTCAATACAGAGTATATTATACTCATGAACAAAGTATAACCCTTCCAGCAAAAGTGGAGCAGCTTAACATATGTGTATGTATCCCTCTGTGTTTATGGCTAAGAAAAAGATTTGTTTTATACATGAAAACAAATGAATGGCTTACTTAGTCCTTCCTTCCCTACACCCTGCAAACACAGATGCTCCTGAGACATAGTTTGTCACCGCCTAAGGACAAAAAATATGGAGGAAGCCAGTCTTGAAATACTGGTAGCACTTCATTACTCCTCACCTAATGCAACCCTGCTCAGCTTCTATTGCAGACCCAAGGGAAGTGGTAATACCTACTCCAGAACTCCTCAAACCTTACAGCTGACTTTGAAGTGCTTAGCATATTCCATTCTTAAGACAAGTATTTTTCCCCTAAACTTTTATATAAAAAAGGGAGTTTCCCCTTCCAATATTTGGAAGGGGACAACAGAGAAAATGACACACCAAATACCATTTAAAGGAAAAACTCTCTTCCTCCACCAGGAAATTAATCTTATGAACTCTTCCTCAACACTTCTATAACAGGTGAAGTTACTGCAGCCCCTAATGAGAGAGTTGGCACTAACTAGGTAAATAAGATCTTTTATGCCAATTGCACTGATCAATAAAGAAAGGAAATGCTCTTAGTATTACCTATAGCATATAGGTCAACTTTATTTATTTCTTCATTGCAAGGTTTTATTGCGAAGTGTGTTTTTAAAACAAACACTCATAAGAAATTCCCAGTTCTACTTATTTGGGCCCAGTTCATAATAATGTAGCAGTAAAGTGGCCAGATCTCTTCATTACAGTTATCTGAAGCCCAATTTAGCAAAGGAGACAGAGTATGAAGGATAAAATTGAAATGACTAGGGTAGTTAGGGCTAATACCCTCCTTCTTGCTCTCTAATGCTATGACACTTAATAGGCCTGCTGAAGCTGAAGCTGTTTTGGTCATTCAAATATAGGCTGCTTCTGCTTGTCATGATTAGTCTTTTCTTTTCTACCACAGTATTTGTAGGTCTGGCTTCTTCTGAGAAAGTTGATAGATTAGTGGTGGTCTGTACTATTACTGCCTACTGCAGGCTGCAGGCCCTTCTTTTTTTCCCATATGACTAGGCCCCTACCAAATTCAAGGTCCGTTTTGGTCAATTTCACGGACATAGGATTTTAAAAATTGTAAATTTCACTATTTCAGCTATTTAAATCTGAAATTTCAGTGTTGTAACTGTAGGGTTCCTGACCCAAAAAGGAGTTGTGGGGGGTTTCAAGATTATCGTAGGGAGGGTTGCAGTACTGCTACCCTTAGTTCTGCACTGCTGCTAGAGGGGCACTTCTGCGCCGCCTTCAGAGCTGGGCAGCTGGAGAGCGGCAGCTGCTGGCCGGGAGCCCAGCTCTGAAGGCAGAGCTGTCGCCAGCAGCAGCGCAGAAGTAAGGATGGCATGGTATGGTAAGGTATGGTATTGCCACCCTTACTTCTGCACTGCTGCCTACAGAGCTGGGCCCTCAGTCAGCAGCCGCCACCCTCCGGCTGCCCAGCTCTGAAGGCAGCAGCACAGAAGTAAGGATGGAATGGAATGGTATTGCCGCCCTTACTTCTATGCTGCTGCTGGCAGGGTGCTGCCTTCAGAGCTGAGTGCCCAGCCAACAGCCGCCGCTCTCCAGCCGCTCAGCTCTGAAGGCAGCGTAGAAGTAAGGGTGGCAACACCATGACCTCCCCCTACAATAACCTTGTGACCCCCTGTAACTCCCTTTTGGGTCAGGACCCCCAATTTGAGAAACACTGGTCTCTCCCATGAAATCTGTATAGTATAGAGTAAAAGCACACAAGTCCAGATTTCACGGTGGGGAGACCAGATTTCACTGTCCATGACGTGTTTTTCATGGCCGCGAATTTGGTCGGGCCCTATTTATGACTAGCCTCCAATCGTAGGCACTGTTCCCTCTAAGCTGTGCATGTGTGCGCATGCACACAGATCCTAAACCCCGTGCACACAGAGAAACACCACGTGCACAAAAATTTGCACAACAATTTGCATAGAAAATTTTTTTTGCACACACGGCTGTCAAAAATTTGCACAGAAGAAATTTTTTGCGTACACAGACTGTCAAAAATTAGAGGGAACATTGATCCTAGCTCAATCCTAGGCTACAATCATGGAGAGTGGAAATATAGGAGTTATTTACTTGTCTATTTTCATCTCTTCGTCTATCAGTAATGGTCCCCATAATCTTCTCCTTCAGCTCAGAGATCTCTAGTCAGTTTGAGAAGTGTGGAGATAAAGACACTACTTCTGATGAGCCAAGAAAAACGCCATGACTTTTTATGGGGAACAGATTTAGGCTTCTCAAGCTAAGATCATCAAAAGAACATTCTTCTCTTTGAAGTTATGTTAATGCAATACCTGATTGCACTCCCATACCATGACTTTATCCTCTTACAACGACATGTAGCAGCCCTTCTGCAACTTTATAACTTCCTCAAATATTGAGATTTGAGTGTCTTTCTTCTAACCCTCTCTATACATGTTTGGTGCCAAAAGTCTGTTGATACAGATTATGGGATTACATATGCAGTTTGCTATTCCTTTCCTTCTCTCATTTTCTCTCAATCTGTGCATTGTTCCCATCCAGACTTCTGTGGGAGGGGATCAGATGGGACATAAGACTGGCAATATGTTGACTTGCACGCTGCATTTATAGTAAAGTTAAAAGAAAAACAAGCCTTTTTTTAAAAAAATTCAGAGTTCTTAATGTGTTGTTGGTACTCTTTCTGTGGGCAGGGGTCAGATGAGAATTACCGGTAGTTTATTTTCCAGATGCTTTAAGAAAGGATTGATTAAGCATCTAGAACTTGTGGCCCTGTCAAGGTAACTTACTGGTACATCTTGCCCTACAGTCATTGATTTTCCAAATCAAGGATTATTTTGGTTGGGAGGGACCTCCGGCTACATGGCAGCATTGATTAAATTGGGCTAGTTCAATCGTACCCATGTTAGAAAATGCAGGCGAGGACTAAAGGGGAGAAGAATTCCTCACGGATTCCTTTATGGAATTCTGCTCAAGTTGTTTCACAGAGAGGTGAGTTTTGCCCCACTATGGAATATTTGTGATTCCACCTCCCATCTCAAATCCGGGATCTGCAGGAGACAAGTGCCCCCTATACTCACTATAGGAGCTACTGGTTCCTAGTAGAATGGATAAAATGGAGCTTTCTTTGCCCAGGTCTTTCTCTGACACCTAATCCCCCAAGAAACAACATTCAAGATGGTTCCTTTACTGGGAGGGGCTCCATGGAAAACCTCCACAAGGGCCCAGTAGGAGTGGGATAATGGCACAGAGGAATCTGACCTCATTTGTCTGAATGGAACAAGAGATTTGTGTGTGACTCATAGATCATGCTATGAGTCATTATTATAGGGGCCAGATCTAGCACTCATGAAGGCACTTCCACAGCCGTCCACAATAGTGTGTTCTGTTGCCTAATCGTTCCAGTAGTTATAGGTTTTCTTAATATTTAACGTAATTTTCTCTGCTGCTGTTTAATTGGATTCTTACCTTATCAGTCCTTATCTAATGAGAGTAATTGCTTCCTGCCCTCTTAAAAGTATTCCCTTAATATATGTGCTATTTGCTCAGTTATGAGAGCACAACATGCACTCGCAACAGATGCCTTTCTCCAAGATTGGTAATGCAGAGTAGGCTTCTGTTTCCCCTGTGCTCTGATCCAAATGAATCTAGATTCAGACTTCCCCAAGATCTAGGTGGTTTTAAATCTGGCATTCCAGTCCTGGCACAACTGTAGTTAAAAATGCACAAGAGTTTGCCATACATTTTTTTTATTTTACAAAACCATTTCTAACTTGTAACTTTTATCAAAAAGTTAGTGTCCTTTAATGTTTGATTAGAAAGACATTACTTCAACGAGGGGATTTTAGTTCTTTGGATAAAACAGCCACAGATGAAATCTTTATTTATTGAGGAACGGAGAAATATTTTCTCTGGTCATAACAAAAATATTTGTTGAAAATGTTCTGGTAGTGCCGTCACACCAGTTATAAGTGTGCCCAAAGCCTTTCCCTGTAAAACCAGTTAAAAGTAGTGACCCCATCAGAAGTTTGTCCAAAGCAGGGCAATAGGTCTGCCTCACTCCCTGTGCTTCTCCAAAGTAACTGAAATTGACCATCTTGTCTTTGCTGTGTGAGTTTGATTCAATGCCCATGGAAGTCAATGGAAAGACTCCCATTGACTTCAGTGGGCTTTGGACCACATCCTTAGTTCAGAGGTGCCATCTCAATCAGGCTGAAACAGAAATGTCTTGGTTCAGGAACTCTGTTGAACTCCCTTCCTACGGATGTGGACCAGAGCTGTTTGTTGGCTCTCTTAAGTGAATATAAATCCAGATCACTGCACCTATAGCTATTTTCCCCCTCCCTTTTGTTACCAGCTCTTCTTTTTGGATTGTTTTTCTGTGCCAAGGTTTGATGACTGGTTATATCTGAACTGGCCCCAATTTTGGTGTAAATTGTTCATATGATATCCCATGTCCTCTGCTGGGGAGACAAAGGCTGTTAAAATTAATGAAAACAAATGAAGACCAATAGTTGTACCAGTGCCTGGAATTCTGCTACTTCTTTGGAAATAGTAACCCATTGTTAGCTAGAGAAGGCATTAGCTTCTTTAAACTTCTGAAACTGCATGTACATAAAAGACTAATCATAAGATGAAAATGAGATCACGCAATACAACATATTGGGTGGGATACACATACCAGCTGTGTACATCTAAATGCTATATGTGGCTACAGGCTGCAATATCTGTATTAAGGCTCCAATTCAACAAAGCATCCTATTCAGCAAAGCACTTAAAGAATATGCCTGGCTCCCATTGCCGTCAAGTCATGAACTTAAATACTTTGCTGAGTCAGAGCTTTAAGGAGTTAAGAGTACACCTTAGTTCTGTATAAATGAAACTGACATTCTGACCCAGGAAATTGGAGTACTTTTTCAGGCTGTGATGTCAGCAGGGATGTAGTCAAGGATATGTCAATACACAGAGCATAATAACTGTTTGTTTTTGCAGATAAGCACGCACCTTTTTTTTTTTTTTCAATGTGAAAGCTGGTACTGACGTAGCAAGGAAGGAAATGGTTTGTATAATCAATCCAGCAATGTACTGCCATCCTCATACGTACCTTCTATAAAGAAAAAGTCATTAAAACCCAACAATTATTTTGCATGGTGCTCTGGATTATGTATTCTCCTCTCGATGTTTTTTTTTTTTAATCCTTTACTCCTGGCCATATCACTATCTGCATCTCAGGCTGGAGGCTGACCTTCTGATTCTCCCTGCCACTGTTCTCCTGTGTAACTGGTGGGCACAGACTCTTGTCACTCTTTGTATGTGTTCTTGCTTACTTGCTGGCAGCTGTGCTAAACGCAGCGGCGGTTTCTGGTGTTAGAGAAGAACGAGCTGGAAGAAATTTTTATTTGATCTTAATAAGAGCAGCATTTTCAGCTTTAAGAGGAGAATTGTTTTTATTTATTTGTTGGTTTATTTATTTTAAGGAGATGTTTGAAATCAGGGACTGGATGTTACCAAATCAAGCTTATGTACTTTAGGAGAGTAGGCATCGGATAACATAACCAGTTCAAAACAGACTTTAAAAAGACAAGAGGCTGTGCATGTAATGGTAAGAATATAATTTATGTTGAGTAGTTTTGCATATAAACAAATGCTACTTTTGGGTATCTGACCTTTCTGCTGCAAAGAGTGCAAATCTTCACTTTTCACGTCGGTCAGAGTAAACATTGCCCAAGTGCCTTCTGGTGCTGGCAGAAAAGGGCAATGGCATTATTCATGCAAATTGTGTTTCCTAGGAGGGCACCCTCTTTCTATTTTTCTGTCTATTAAATGGTCCATAAAATAGAAATTAAAAAAAAAATCAGCATATTGATAAAGAATCAGCCCAGACTGATGGCTTCCATCGATAGCTCAGTAAAGTCATGCTTCCCTGCATTGTCTGTGCTGTAGTTATTAGTAGAATATAGCTGATGTTTCCTCTCCAGCCACATATCAAGTTTCCTCATATTGGGCAATTTACCCAATGCTCCTGCACAGTGGAAGAAGAGGGCATAAACTGCTTTCCCCTGTAAGAATTACTCATACAGTGAATAGCAGTGTAGGAACAAAAACAACGAGGAGTCCTTGTGGCACCTGAGAGACTAAGAAATGTATTTGGGCATAAGCATTTGTGGGATAGAACCCACTTCATCAGATGCATAGAGTGGAAAATACACCAGCAGGTATAAATACACAGCACATGAAAGCATGGGAGTTGCCTTACTAAGTGGGGGGTCAGTGCTAACAAGATAATTCAATTAACAGCAGGATACCAAGGGAGGATAAATCACTTTTGTAATAGTGATGAGAGAATGTTGGGACAGAGCAACTTCCTTGAGGCCCAGCTTCCCTACTTGTTGCACAGATGGGGAGTGGATAAAGCTTTGGCTCCACCTCCATGAGCCAGCCAGCATTGTTGAGCTGGTGTAGAGGGGGATGTAGTCCGTGTCAGGCATCAGGCTGAGGCAGATCATTTCTACTCTGGAGTAATAAAGGAACAAGGGGCCACATGGTGACTGGGCAACTATGTACTGCCAGGGTTTGTGATAAAGTCACAATTTATCCCATACTGTATGACGTTTCTCTCTACTAGTTGTGCCAAAACTAAACATTTAACATACAGAGCAGGCGTGTTTGTTTTTCTGAAATTGGTCCCAAGTTGCTGGATTATCTGTGAACCAGAAATGCTCTACTTTGGGGATAAGATTGGTCATAATCAAGGACAATGCTTCAGCTTCCAAGGCAGGGACCAGTTTTTTCCCCACCTTGAATAGTTGTGAATGCCAACTATTCTGCTTGGAGGAGGAACACAAGTGCTATTTCTAAAGTGGGAAAGTGAAGTACAGTATTTGTTTGGGCCTGTACTGGAATATTGTGGGCCTAGTCATAGAAAACAACTCTCTCCAATAGCTTTTGTAGTGGAGCTATTTCTTTAGATACCACAGAAAGGGCTGTATTTGGAAACTGAATTAAAAAATCTCTTTTTGAAGCTGTGTATATAATGACAATGGCCACTATTGTCAAATGTCAGAAAAAGCAAGCTGCACAATGGCTACCCAAGATCACAACTATCTAGTGTAATTTTAATAAGCTTCAATGTAATGCCAAGGACCTGATTCTGCAAACACCACGTTTAACTTTACTAGTTTAAATACTGCCATTGAAATGAATGGGCCTACCCATGGTAGTAAAGTAGAGTATGTATGTTTGCAGGATTAGGCATAAATAAAATCATGTTAGGAGTGAATACGTTTGTTTAACTGTGAAAGCTGGGACAGGCAGTACAGGGGAGAAAATGAAATGAAGCATAACTTTCCAGTGAGAGCTGTGAGACGTTTTGTAAGCAGACTGCTGGAGCCAAGGATATTACATTATACAAAATAGAAGCTGTCTGTGCTGTAGAAGATAATTAAAGCTGCTACTTGATAACTGTTTACATTACTGAGTACTGAATAAACTAAACAGATTCTTAAAAACACAACTGAAATAAGGGTTCGTACAAATTAGAGAAAGGGGAATAAGATTAAGTCCATCTTCCTGTAAATGTAGGACCTAGTTTCTTGACAAAGAATCTGATCCTGAAAAGTCTCATCCATGTTCATAGAATATCAGGGTTGGAAGGGACCTCAGGAGGTCATCTAGTCCAACCCCCTGCTCAAAGCAGAACCAATCCCCAATTTTTGCCCCATCCCTAAATGGCCCCCTCAAGGATTGAGCTCACAACCCTGGCTTTAGCAGGCCAATGCTCAAACCACTGAAGTATCCCTCCCACCTATATTTGTGCTTATGTTCTTTGGGTATGGTGAGCAGTGTTACCCACTCCCACAATTTTATCATAAGTCTAGCAATATTTAGTATTTTTATTTAAGCCCTAGCGACAGGAATCAAGTATATACATAAGCAGTTCAGCTTTCATTTTTTTCAAAAAAGTAAATTTCTAGCCTTCCTGCTTATTGAGTAAAGTTTAAAAATGTGATGCAAATGCACAAACCAGATGGCAAATAAAACAAACCCCAATTCATTATTTTTAAGCCATTTTCATGAATCTGCCTCATAATTTTTGAACATTTGAGACTGGCAGTACTAGGAGAGTAGCCCTATCGAATTCAATGTGACTCCTCAGATTGCATAAAGTTAAGCACCTCCATGGGTTTTTGAAGGATTGGGGCCAATGACTGTACCACGTCTCAAACTGATGACATTTGATAAGTAGGCACTGTTCTGGAAATGTATCTTGTATTTTCAAAATCTCAAACAGATACAAAAGCATAACAAAAAAAGCCTGAATGCACAAATTAAAAGTGTCAGGTTAAAACTCATGTTTATTTACAAAAAAAACAAACAAACAAACAAAAAACCAACCCTTACAAATAGTACCTTTTCTTGATTAAAACAAAAGTTTAGAAATATAACTAAGATCCAGGCAGTCTCCACTCAGGTGGGACTCATTTCTGGCGCAGAACCCGACTTTCCATCATTTTATATTTGGTTGCCTCTCCTGGCTTGTCCAATAAAAACACACCAATCGCTTTCACTCGTGTTTCTGGCCAGTTTCGCTTTCAGATTCCACTGCACGTAGCACAAGGGTGCTGCAATTGTGTCTCGAACAAGGCGGGGGGGACGTTTTGTCTGTTCCATGGAACTTGTGGGTTTTCATCGAGAGAGCATTTCGGGTAGGACGGTGCTTACACAACCTAAAATTGGTGCCCAAACTGGTGACCTGACAGCAATTATTTGTAACAACGGAAACACAGCTGTAGTGGACGTTTTGGAACGAAATGCCTCAGGGTCCCCAGCACGCTGCACACGTGGGTTGAGTCCGAAGCGCTGCTGAGCGATACGCGGGGCAGGGTAGCTGTGTCTCCCGCGTCCTGTGGCTTCCCCTCTGGGCACTGAGCACACGGCGCCGCTTGCTTCTTCCCGCGGTGCACGTGGAGCTGCTTCCCCACCAGAGGGCCGAGCTGCGGGGAGGCGCGCCCGGCGAACAGGTTCTCCTCCAGCGCACGGAAAGCTGGGGCCGGCTGAGCATGAATGAAACCAGCGCGAGCCACGCCTGCAGCTCGGCTGAAGCAGGAAGTATCCAAGCAGCAAGGAAACCGCAGCCAGGGCTGCGCTGAGGCAGTGCACTGATCTCCAGGCGCGATTTTCTGGTAAACTCTTGTACTAGGGTCGGTCTGTGCCTAAGCTGGGAACCGTGGGGGGGGGGGGGGGGAGTCTCGGGCTCTGGGGGGGGGGGGGGGGGTGTTAGCTGGGAGGGGGGGGAAGTGCTGCTGTTTAGGGAGATGCACCTGCTGCCGCCGCCTGGGAATAAAGATCTCCACCTATGCGTGACAGGGAGGGTGTGAGTGGCACGGGCAGAGTTACAGCTTTGTGCTAATTTTCCAAACAGAGAGGGGTCTTTATTTCTGGTTGCCCTCTTTTGCCGGCACCTGCATCTCCCCCTCCCCGTCTTACTTATTAACTCTACCGCTGCTTCGCTCCGTAAAGCCTTTTGAAGATGCACAGTTTGCGTGGAAGAGGCTGTACACAAGGTGATCCCAGTCCGGCACGCTCTTGCATGAGTGGTTTCAGAGTAACAGCCGTGTTAGTCTGTATTCGTAAAAAGAAAAGGAGTACTTGTGGCACCTTAGAGACTAATAAACTGGTTAGTCTCTAAGGTGCCACAAGTACTCCTTTTCTTCTTGCATGAGTAGTTGCCCTGGCTTCAGTGAGACTAGACTGTTCGCAGGGGTACGTTTTGTGGTAAGGGGACTCAGCTGTAGGGGTGAAACCGAACGTCTTCCATCAGCTGACATCCTCATTTCCCCTAGGGATGGGGTTGAGGGTGAATCATCGTTCCTGCTTCCTTTTCCCAAGCTGACAGTCAGTTGAATGTCTGGACGTCTGGAAGTGCTTGAAATGTGATGGAAGCTAGTGGTGTGTTCAGAAATAAATTCTGTTGGTTGTTGTTGTTTTTTTCCTCATGTGGGTTGAAAGAGTGGTAAGAATCTACTAGCTGCAGGTCCCAGACAGGAAGTTTCCTCAGAGACATTACTGATAACCACAGTATGAGGTAAACTTATAGGCACCATGACAGGTTTCAGAGTAACAGCCGTGTTAGTCTGTATTCGCAAAAAGAAAAGGAGGACTTGTGGCACCTTATAGGCTAACCAATTTATTTGAGCGTAAGCTTTCGTGAGCTACAGCTCTAATGAAGTGAGCTGTAGCTCATGAAAGCTTATGCTCAAATAAATTGGTTAGTCTCTAAGGTGCCACAAGTCCTCCTTTTCTTTTTGTTTATAGGCACCATTTATACAACAGATTGTTTTGCAAGAAACCTGTATTTGTCTTGAAAAGGGAAGATAGTAATGGGGTGTGCGTGTGTTTATATAATTTAAGGCACAGTGTCTCGGACAAGCAACACTAAAGCGATGATGAAACTCAGAGATAAACTCTGCTCTAGGTGGTGTTGAATGTGAAACCTACATCCTGGAAAGTTTTCATAAAGACCAGGAAGTTCCACCACCTGTTAAAAAAGAGAAACTTAGATTCTCTCTTTCCTCTGTTGTCAAAATGCTCTAGGAGCAATCATTATGCAGCCAATAATGACTATTCATATTTAAATACCAGTGTTGTTGATTCATCATGTTGACACTTTGGGAGACTGGGAAGTTGTCACCAATGCAACATTTCAGCTTTAGTGGTCATCACAGACCAATACAAGCTATGTTGCTATTCCTGAAGGTTTTGTTTTTTAGGTTTTTTGTTTGTTTTGTGTTTTTGTTTTGAAATCCCTTATGAGTTAAAACAAAGCATCCTGGGTGCCAATATGCCTCATTTGTTTATTAAAAGAGTTTATAAACTAATGAAAATAGCAGTTTAGGGCTAGGTTATGGACTTTGTGTTTGCTTCAGGGAGTGAAAAATACTTACATCTCTGCATGGTCTATTGGGACCTTGGGCCCAAGCATGCAGAGGTAAGTGGGTGCTGCATACCTGCTTACTCTATTCCTCCCAGAGTAGGTGGGAGTGGGCAGAGCCTTCTCTCCAATCCCCCAATGCACTGGGCAGCACAGCTTAGGCCAGCTTTGAGGGTTATTGCAATTTGCTGCCAGCAGCAAATTACTATACTTTCACGGAGCAAGGAGGAAGCAGGGTGGGAATTATGCCTCAGGTGACTGTAATGCACAGTGCCTCTGGAGATGATGCAGTGTGTGCACAACCCTAGCTCAGTGCTTTGCCTAAAGGCACAATCTAGCCCTTAGAATGCAAGTACCATTTTGAAGTTAATTATAGCATGCCTTCCACAATGCTGTAATAGAATGAGGAGATGATAAAATATTAATTTATCCAAGGCCGGATTTAGGGGCAGGTGATCCAGGCGACTGCCTGGGGTGCTGGGCTTGGGAAGGCACCGGGCTTGCAGATTTACAGATCCTAGCATGCAAATTTATTGTCTTATATGACCGGGTTAAATCATTCATGCAAATCATGCATCAAAGTCATGAAATAGGCTACAAATGCAATAAAAAAATAAGGTATTCAGAAGTTTAACAAATGGAGCAGGGGGCACCCAAGACATTCCTTGCCTGGGGTGCCGTTCGGTCTAGGGTCAGCCCTGCATTCGTCTACCATGCTTGAGGTGCCCCTTTCCTGCCATTCAGTTGCTTCTTTTAGGTTAGAAAATTAGGTCCTTAGTGTTACTGAAAACAAAAGACTCGGAAACAAGTTAAAAGGTGGGGTTTTTTTCCTGATTTGTATGTTTACACTTTAATAAAAAAAGAAAATGATTCATCAGTAAGTTACTTATTATAGTTGCCATTGGCTTTGTAATGTACTACTGTCCCTTCCACAAATTAACTTAATATTAATACTTCATGCTGCCATAGAATGAATATAACTGTTGTTGCTATGGCTACATCTTTGTCACTCTTGTCACAAGAGTCACAGATTCTCATTTTCTTTCTTTTTTGTTTTTTTAAACCACTTCAGACATCTGGTGAACTGTCGGGTGGCTGGATGGATGGGATGATAAACAATTGAAATGTTTTTCACTGAGAACTTAGGCTGAGCTCTGCTCATAAAAACAGAGTTTTGGGGCTTTCAGTGGGTGGTGGATAAGAAGGTGAAATCATTCCCCACAAACCAGTGTCAGGGTGCTGTGCTGCACTTTCCATGCAGCTATTATTTCAGCCTTCTGCACCAGTTGTATGAGGCACAAATTTCTGCTGGAGCCCCGTTGTGGCCTTCGTACCAACTTATGTGGGACTAGTATGGAAATATATATAGGAGGGGTGTGGGCATTCCTGTGTGACTGTTTCAGCAGCAGAACCCTCTGTATAGGGTGTAAATTATGTGGCGGGAGGGGGCCTTGAGCAGGCTGTCCATAGCACGTGTGAATTTCACTCATGAAGAAAGGAAAAGTTAAACCAGGGTCAGCATGAGAAGCTAAGGGAGCAAGTGCACAGCAACAAGAAAAACATATGGCAAGCTAATGGTGAATTCATGGTGAGAGGTGTAATTATTCCAGAGGTGATGAGATTTCTCCATCCCAAAAGCATAAAAACAAAACATCTAAAATATAGGTAGAGTTAGGTTAGATTTAGAAAGGTCAGCTTTGATACAACCGTTACTGTGTTAAATACTGTCTGCTGTTGGAAGAGCAAAAGCACAGTTCTTATTTGTGCTAATACAGGAGAATAAAGATTAAAGGAATAAAGCTCACAAATCAATGCCTCTGGCTGCCATGTGACATCTAACAATCCTATCCTAAGACAAGTCCTAGTTATTAGCAATAGTGAGTACTTTAAAATAAGATTTTTTTTTAGCTTACGTTCTTTTGCTTGTCTAGGGAGGTCAGTCTCAGTCTTATTACTTATCAGCCTCGGCCAAACATGCCAAGTAGCAGCATAACTAGTACACCATGCAATACCTGAAATGTGCGCCTTTTCCTATTAGAGAAGAGGGTCTACAGCAACTGTGTTGGGCCAGGGATTGGTAAGTTCCTTATGGCATCAGAAATTTGAGTGCTTTTGGTGTTTTAGAATGCATCTTTTCCTGGTAGGGAATTGCCCACTTGCAGTCTCTTGGGACCAGAAGCAAAATCCAGTGAAATCAATGGGTTCTATCCATTGACTTCCGTGGCCTTTAGATCACGTCCTCAATTAAGTCTTTTATCTGTACTGTCGTCTTAAAGAAAAATGTATTTAGGCTTGGTACCAACAAGTAAGAAAGGCAGCCTTTACAAATTTGTAATTTTTAAGTGGTTTAAGCTATTTCTCCAAATTTTTGATGTCTATAAAGTTGCAGTAGTATATTTACATTACTGAAAGAGGGAACCACTGATTAAAACTATAATTAAAATGCTAACTTTTCAACATTGTTTTGGTGTTGTTTTTTTTTTTTTTTAAAAAAACAAAACAGTTGAGTGAAGAGCTGACCATTCAAAGTGACAGAAAATATCAAAGAGGAGACCTAAAAGGAGATCTGCTTAGTGTGACATCTCTTCAGAACCATTCTGAAAAGTGCAAGTACATGACATTCAGAGCATCTTTGATAAAAATCTTGAATCCAGGACAATCCTTTTCCAAATATAGCATTTTGTCACCTAAAACCCAGATCCTGGCAGTGAAGTAAATGGCTCAACTTCCCCCTGGAGTTCGCTTCATCGTTTTATTTACAAGCGATCAGTGGTAAGTTTTCAAGTATATCTTACAGACATCACTCTCGGACAATATCAGATGTTTTCTGTGAAAGATTGTTCCATTGACTCAGTCTCTCTAACTTTTTATTTCTTGGAATATAAAACAAGTCTTTGGTAAGGAAATGTTGATTTAATTGCATAATGAAGAGCATTGCTAAAGATTTTTGAATCAGGAGATTTGACGCTAATACAGAGTGATCTGGGGGGCTGGAATACATTTCCATCACCATTAATTTTGTAAGCTAGAGAATAAACACGTCTCCTGTTCTACTTCACATATTATGTGCTTGGGGAGGTGAATCACAGCCTTTTATTTTGAGTTGCTTGGTTTATCTCTGTGGAAAAAAATCAATCTGTTTATCCTGGACCCAGATTGTCTTTCTTCTCCTGGGTCATATCATCATTTTATTTGTAACAATGCCTAGCACAATAGGACCTTGATCTTGGTTGATGCTACTATAAAATAAGTAACTATATTTGTCTGTTCTTGGAAACTAAAATCTGGAAGTCTTTTGACAACTTTTTAATTCTGTTTTGGTCTTGTCAGCTCTTTTCATGCTTTCAAGAGGGAGAGAGATAATTTGCCACTCTTATCTTGAAATCACGTATTTACTGTAACAAAGGAAAGAAATCAGTACTTCCCATTTGATCGATTTTTATCATACGCTTCATCTAACAGAGCTGCAAGGCAAGAGTCATTGCAGTTTTATTGTTTATTAAATGAAATCTTCAGCAATGGGCATAACATTGAACACCCAATGTAAGTTATGATACCAAAACCCAGATGGTGTGTTTGGGTAGCCTTACTTGCGGAGTCTTCTGTGCCGGTTCTACAAGCTAAGCAGGGCTAAACATTGTCAATTCTTGGATAAGAGACCTCCAAGAAAATCCAGGAAATTGCTTGTGCTGGAGGACGTGTTCGCAGTTCAGTAACTTGTATGTTTGCCTCTCAGTCAGTACTTGACCGATGCCTTAGAATAGCATTAGGGTCTACTGTATTTCTGGAGATACCATCCATTAGACAACACCCAAAACTGAAGTCCTGCCCCCTTGTGGTCACTTAGGATCCTGTGGTGGTTTTTGCAGCAGGAGGCATGTTGGCCATGTGTTTTGGCACAATACCAAGTATATGGCTTTTACAGAGTGTTGTGGCTACTTACACGTCTATTGGAGATTTAAATTGATACATTATATTTGTTCATGCTTTTGCTTATATATGCAGACAGACAACTGGATTTTATGTAGGATGCTGAGCTGAAGACATACAGCATGTAGCATTGTATAATCTATCAGACCATATACTTAACAGGTATTGGTAAGCAAAGTTGAAAGAGAATCTACTAAAGTACAACAAATCTTTCAAACTATTCTTCTCCATTTAAAAAAATGCACTAATGGTTATAAAGTAGATGTGAATGAAACCATCAGTGTAAAGGCAAGCATTCTCAAACTTTTTTTTCTAGGATGGCTCACCTCTCATTGTCATAGGAACACACCTATCACATTTCCAATCAGATCACATCCCTTTGGCAACTACAATTGCTTACATGGAAAAGCAATAATAGGAAAATAAATAACATTGTTTATTTTTCTTTTGTTTCTCTTTTAATATGCATTAGCAACTGGAAAGAGAGAAGAGCCAGTACCATGTGCTCTGTCCCACACACTCTCATTTGTGAATCTCGGGGGGTAAAGGTGTCACAGGTGCAAAAATGATGGTTTGCTCTGATGCTGGCTTAAATATAGAAACTATTGAAATTGCTCAAATTTATACCCCAATACACAGTAGTTAGAGTTAATTTAGAGTCTCTTTAGCTTGAAGGGTTTATGATGTGAAGTGGAAAAAAATGTGAAGAATACTTCAAAATATTTTGTTTTACGTAAGATGGTGGTAAATATAAATCTAGTGAATGAAATCACTTAGAAATATTAAAATAAATACTGATTTTTCTTTTGTTACAGGTGCAGGGCCTTCATTTTTGTTCTTACCTTTTTGCTATATGCTAGTTTCCACTTGTCAAGGAAACCTATTAGTATAGTTAAGGTAAGCAACAATGAATCATTTTGTTTAAATAGCCTCCTAATTTTGTCAAACAGGGAAGTATACTTTTATGTGTGGTTTTTTTTTTTTTTTTCCAAAGACAGTGTTAAAGTTTAACCCACAATGCTGTGAAAACAAGTGCCGATAATTACAGCTGTCGTAACACAGTCCCGTGCTATACATTTTTGGTGAGACCACACCTAGAATACTGCACATATTTCTGGTTTTAGGCCCTCACGTGAGTTAAGCTAAGTACATGTGTAAGTGTTTGCAGGATCAAGGCTTGAAATCTTAGAAGAGTTGCTCAGAGCTGAGGAATCAGTCGAGACTAAGTAAACTGTGTGGATTAGATCTTCAAGACGATTTTGGTTCTTGTGCAGTACCATGCATGAGCTAGTGCAGTGATGTCAGAGGAATATAATGTGTTTCATTTTAACTTTAGACTTTTAGCACAGATTGACCGTACATTAACCTGAAGTTATTTCTCATGTATATTTTTAACTTTATTGCTTAATAGTCTGTTCATATTAAAGCCTTGCTCCATACAGTAAATAAATAGCATTGGACTTGTTATCAGAATGCAAATTGCTTAGTTATGGTTTCATTGTTTACATTTCAAATTGTCAAGTGTTTCATTAACCTTTTGATTTCATTCTCTCTAAGAACCTATTTACCCAAGGGGTAAAACTGACTTTAGTATTGTTTCCCTGATCTCTATAGACTGGGATCGTCCGTATGAAAACCATGTTATCTTACTTAAGATTATATTTGGTTGGGGTTATAAAATACTATTTTTTTTAAGAGAGTATAGTTCTCAAGTGTGAAATTCCCATCCATACTACTCTGGAAATCAGTGTTAGATCTTCCTGTTGATAGCTTGGCCTTAAGCAGAGTAAGCTGTTACTTGATCTAATTAAAAACTAATAAACTAAATCCCTTCCTCCCTGTATCTCCTTTGAAGTTTCCTGCAGCGTGATGTGTCAAACTATATTTTCTATTTTTATTTTTAGACTTGGTGGTGATTTTTTTTCCTCCCCCTTTTTTAATACTGATCCTTCCGAAGTCTGTTTCTGCAGTGTCCATATATTTTCCTTTTGGGCGTAATGATACGCTAACTCATGGGCTCCACTCCTGCAACGTGATCTGTACGCGCAGATTCCTACATGTCTATGGAGTCCTGGTTACGTCAATGGGACTCTTCACACACCTAGAAGTCTGCTCATGCACATCAGCTTGCAGCATTGATATGTGCAAGTAGTTGTGTGCTTGGGGATGAGGAGAAATGTTTAAGATACAAACTGAAAAATAAAATTAAAAAAATGTGTTGAAGGAAAGGGCATTGCAATGTTCTCCTATGACATAAGGACAAATTCTGCCCTTATTCACAGCAGTGTAAATCCAGAGTAACTTCACTGAAATTAATGGAGCTATTCCAAATTTACACCTGTGTGGCTGAGAACATCACTTGCATAGAAGCATTTTTAGAAAAATATACCATTACCCCTTTATATATTGTGAACATTGTGGACAGATCACTTCTTCTTGTGGGGAAGGTATTCTGCTTCTGTTTGATACGTATGGTATCATGTACCACTGAAGTATGCTTGTTGACTTCTGTGGGAGCTGCTGGGCGAACTGGGCCATTTCCCCAGCATGTTCCGTAGTGTGCCGTTGGAGATGCCATCATTCCCATGAAATCTAAAATCCAAATCCTTGCCTATTTCTGATCATCAAAGTCCCCATAGCACTTGTAGTGAGAATAGGGGTATTGAACTCTGCTGTGTCAATCCTGGTAATTACATTTTGCCTACCTAAATTTCCCTTGCAGTTTCAATAGGGTGTGTTTTTTTTCTCTTCTATCCCTGTCCTAAATTTGGCTGTGCTGCATTATATGGGATGAAATACAGTATATTGCCACTGGTGCTGCAAAGATTGACACACATGCTTAACGTTGTGCATGCTGACTTTAATAGGACTATTCACGGTACTTAAAGTTAAGCAGGTACATAATTGTTTGCAAGACTGGGACTGTAGTTTTTGTCAATTTTGGAGCCCAGTCTTGAGTCCTGCTCCCAGCAAAGCCAATGGCAAAACTTCCATTGACTTCTAATAGGTGTAGGATTGTGTTACTCCAGTGTAACTCCCAGCCAAACTTTTTAGGGATCCTTTAGCTTTCACAGTGACACAAAACTGCAGCGTAACAGTGGTTCATCAGGCCTAGTGTTTGTAAAGTGTTTGGGAATCTCTCAGTATGAAAAGCACTGTCACTATAACATGTGGTGAAGGGTATTTCACATATAGGGACTGATCCAAAGTCATTACAATGGATATTAGAGAGATGAGATGGGTGAGATAATAGCTTTTATTGGACCAACCTGAAGAGCTGTGTGTGACTCTAAAGCTTGTCTCACCAACAGAAGTTGGTTCAGTAAAAAATGTTACCTCACCCACCTTGTCTTTCTAATATCGTGGCACCAACACAGCTATAACAGCACTGCAAATTAAAAAGGATAGACATACCATTGACTTAAATGGGCTTTGGTTTGGGCCCATAAATAGCTAGATTTGTTAAATTTGCTTCTCTATTGTGTATAGCAGGATTCTGCATTGAGTGAGTTTTATATTATCAGATTCTCTTTCTACATTAGGGAGAACTGCATAAGCACTGTGCTCTTCCAAATGAAGTTGAACTCAGCTCCTACAAAGAATATGCCATCCAGATTCAGCCTGCTAAAAAATTTTCTAATGAGTCTCAGTGTGGTTGGGAGCCATTTGGTGAGTTCATTTGCATGCTAATTTTGTAATAATGATATTTATACAATTGTTGTACCTTGTTACTTATCACAGGGATTCTTCCCATGGAAAAACGGGTAGGAGGTGCATGTTTTGTTTTTAATTTAACCTGGCTAATATGTCGTGAGTGTCCCAAATGAAATGAAGCTTTAAATGGCAAGTCTCTTACAATAACTTCTTTTCCAAATAAATTATGAGTTCAGCTTGCTGAAATCTAAACTATTAGAGCTGGTCTTAAACTTTTGATGGAACAAATTTCAGTTAGAAAATGCAAAATTGTCAAATCTAAATGTTTCATGGGAATGTGGTGATTCCATATATGTTTGTTATGGAAATGTGCCAAAACTGATCATTTTGACTTTCTCACTTCATTTCATTTTAACATTTGCATTTTATGTGGTCCTGATACTATTGAAACAAAACAATTCAATGCTTCCAGAATTTCCAGTCAGTGGAAAAAATCAATGTTTCCAATTTGGAACAAAAACAAATTTTGAAATGTCAGAATTTCCCATGGAATTCTAACCAGCTCTATAAACTATTCATTGGTACCCGGCACATTCCAGAAATGCTGGCACCTTCAAAACAAAGAGAATATGCTCATGTAGAAAATTAAATTGTAATTAAAAGGCTATGTTTTGCTTATTTACAAGTTAATACCATAATAATTTGAATATAATAATTGAGATTTTGAATAAGTGCTTGACATCTCATGTTCAGCATCTGATCATAAACAGGGAATGTCAGTAGAACAGAAGATCCTAGTAACTTGATAGCCCCCTAGCAAAGGAGAAACTGTTCAATTATTACTAACTAAGGCTGTGATCCTGCACCCTGAGCTATGTGTCGGTAGACCCCTGTGTTACCAAGTGGCCTGGTAACCCACTGTACATTTGTAGCTCTGGGACTCTAGGGCATACTGCTGAGCACATACCTCTTCTCTGACACCCTTCCTTAGGAAGTGGGGTGCTGCCATCTAGCCATCTTAGACCCTGAAAACCAGTGTTTGAGACCCTACTCACCGGTCTCCCCATCCCCCATTGCTTACACACACTCAGAGTTCCACCTAGCCCATGAGCACTCTGGGGTTCCTAGTTTAACCTTTTTGGGGACAATGTGGCAGTTAAGCAAGGAGCACAGTTCACCAGAAGAATTTCTTAACCACAGTGACTTTACTGTTAAAGCACTACAGAGCTTTGCAAATGACAGTCCTGAAACGCACTCTCCTCTAGTCTGTACTCACTCCTTCTTTTGAGTCAATGGTTCATCAGCATTTCAGTCTGAGCGGAGTTCTCCTTTTAAATTCTCCTTACACGGCTCTTAAATAGGGCCTCTGCTTGTGTGCCATGTGTCACAGTTTCAGGGAAACTGTACCTGCATATTCTCCCTTTGATCTTGCAACCACCTGCAGGCTAGTTGGGGACCATATTGTATGAAGTTTAAGAATGGTTTATGTATCACTGTGGGCCAGGGAGTGTATGCAAAGCTCCCCAGAGGGTGGCACTTCTCTGGAGGTGTTTACAGCCTGAGTGATTTGCCTCCATCACCCTCCTACTGCTTTTAGTTCCTGGAGGAGCCGGTGGTAACTCTTTCCCACTGGAGTTGCCTACAATCCCTGGCCTAGCGTGATGTAAAAACCATTCATAAAATTACTACAGTAGGGTCCTCAACTATACTGGATGAGGTTGCAACATCTGTCACACCACGTACTCAAAGTGAGGGTTGGTCCACACTAGAGAATTAGATTGACCTAGCTACATCGCTATGTGAAAAACCCATACCTCTGAGCAACATGGTTAAGCTGGCCTATGTCCCCATGTAGATAGCGCTAGGCCAATGGAAGAATTCTTCTGTTGACCTAGCTACCATCTCTTGGGGAGGTAGATTTACTACAGTGATGGGAGAACCCCTTCAATCGTTGTAGTAAGTGTCTGCACAGAAAAGCTACAGCTGCAGTAGTGTTGTAAATGCAGACCTAGGCTGAAAATCTCCAGATCCACTAGGCATACTTCCCAACACCCCCCACACACACACACACCGTGGCCGTCCCCTGTGTAGAAAGGGATGGTCCCCATTCTTCCATGGGATGGTCCAGCAGTTGAGAATCATTCAAAGTTGATAGCCCTGGATTGCTGTCAGTGTGATGATCCTTCAGTGAAATGTCAAACACCTTTCCAGGGCTGGGTAGCTGTTGGAAATGTAGTACAAATGTCTGTTCCTGGACAGGTTTCAGAGTAGCAGCCGTGTTAGTCTGTATTCGCAAAAAGAAAAGGAGGACTTGTGGCACCTTAGAGACTAACCAATTTATCTGAGCATAAGCTTTCGTGAGCTACAGCTCACGATAGCTTATGCTCAAATAAATTCTAAGGTGCCACAAGTCCTCCTTTTCTTGTTCCTGGACAGAGTGCAGACTAGTGTTCCACACATGGTACAAACCAGAATTCATAATGAGATCCAGGCATGTCTTATTCTGTCACGCTCTGTGCCTGGGTGAAGCTCCATTGAAGGGCTCTGTGTGGGTGTAGGGTCTGCACACATGGAGGTCAGTGCATGATTGGGGCCTAAAAGGGTATGTGTGTAACTTTGATAGACTAGGTCCTGAGGGGCTAAAAACACATTAAACTTTTTTCCTTTCAGAAGCCACTGATTAAAAGTTCCTGTTGAGTACAGTGTTATATTCAACAGGTTTCTACAAATAATTAATTTAAAAGCTGAAAATTGGGGGAAATTACGTGATCTTGAACACCAATGTTGTTTTCATGACCTTTTTGGCTTGTGTTTCTTTATGAAGTCAGTCTGTAGCCATGACTAATTTGAGGCCCAAGGAGTGCTCAAAATGGGGAAGGAAAAGCAGGAACTCTGACGAGTCCTAATTTTTCAAACAACTGCCCCCTCTTGTGCATGATCACCTGTGACCCCTATTTAGCAAAATCTGTGCATGTGCCAACTTTAAACCTATGAATTGTCCTGTTGAAATTGGTGGAGCTCCTCAGATGCTTGAAGTTTGGCATGCATTTTAGTCCCTTGCTGAACCAAGCCTGTGTGCAGTTCATAGACTTTGTGCATAAATCCAACACCGGTTTTTTAGCTGAAAATTTTCAATCAATAGTCATTCTCCCATCACTGGTCGAGCAACAACGAACATTTTTATTACCATGTGTCTAACCTTACTCCTTTTCATCCAATATGTCAAAATAATGGCCCTGATCCTGAGATTTGTATCTGCATGGATGGCCTCTTGGCACACAGAGAGCCCCATTGACTCTAGTGGGCTCATAAGAATGGCCATACTGGGTCAGACCAATGGTCCATCTAGCCCAGTAGCCTGAATTTTGACTGGGGCCAATGCCAGATGCTTCAGAGGGAATGAACAGAACGATTATTGAGTGATCCATCCCCTGTAATCCAGTTCCAGCTTCTGGCAGTCAGCGGTTTAGGGACATATGGGCTGCAAGGGCCCACACACGCAGGTCTGATTACAGGATCAGAGATAACATTGTAAAGGAGGGGGGGAAATTGCAGAAATATTTATTTTCTAGCATTAAAGGACAAAGCACAACATCCTTCTAATTTTTTTTTTAAAGTAGTTAGTCTTTTTAAAAATCCATCTGGCAATCTGTTTCCGCCATCTTTGCAGTTAGGACCTGACATATTTGAAAAGTATATTTTCCTTTTAGGGAATATTAATTTTTTTTTTTAGACTTTTGTGAACTTTGTTTTCTTAGAAGCTTGAAAATACAATATAGTTTGCTAATAAATTTGTGTTTTCCATTTCCAAATGTTGTTTTTTATATGAATTGGGTAAGGGGAGATTAAGAATGCTTCGAACAATATTTTTCTAATATGTAGTAGATGAAAACAGAAAATATAGTATTATTTGGTTAAGTAGAATGCAAAGTGTCAAGAAACTGGCATTCTTTTTTTTTTTTTTTTTTTTTCCTGCTAGAAAATTCACTTAAAACTAAAAATGCCTATTCGGGGGTGGGGTTCTTGTTTTTTAAAGATTTCCAAGACCTGTACATGAAATACGTAGTAAGGGTTTGAAAGCGATTGATAAACTTATTCCACTGATTTGTTTTGAAAATGTATTCTTAGACAAGAACAATTACAAGCAATTACTGGGAGCCCTGGATTACTCATTTCTGTGTGCTTATGCAGTTGGAATGTATTTGAGGTAATTCCTTTAGACTTTTTTTCATACTTCTTGAATTATTGATTCAGAAGGCTGCACTGCTTCTAATCTGTTATCCTTCCCTTTTGGGCAGCTTCTGATGAATGATCACTGAAGAAGGATTGTCTCACACATGCCAAGCCCTGAGTTAGTCACTGTGGAAAAACGTGCCTAACCTGAAACCCTTATATAAATTCATAGGAAAGATTCTTACTCCCTTGAACAGAAGTGTATCACAGGGGACAGTCTAGCCCATATACATCAATGAGTATGCCTGAATAGCAGCTGGGTGGTTTAATTCCCAGATCTGGTAGACATACACGCTCAAGCTATCATGATTAAAAACAGCAGTGTATCTGTGGTGGTATGGGTGATGGCATATGTTAGCCACCTGAGTACATGCTAGGATCTTGGATAGGATTGTATTCTGGCAGCAAGCCCAAGACACAGCCTGCACTGCCATGGCTGTGCTCCTGTTTTTAGTGCACTAGCTCAAGCAGGGCTAGCACATGTATATCTGCATGAGCTGGGAATTACACCTCCCCGCTGCTGTGCAGATACACCCGACATGAAGAATCACGTGGAAAGTAATTCCCATTATGCCCACAGTAGAACCATTCAATTTATGATTCCAATATCAGCACTTGTTATGTAATGAACCAAATATTTATTATTTAATTGCTCAATCTTTAGTTACAATTTCTGTTGAAACTTGGAGGGGGAAACCCTAATAGATCCAGAATTTAAACATACTCTTTATGCGCTATGAAAGTTTGGTGTATGAAATGTTTCATGTTTCTTTTAAATGCTTTTTTTTTCTTTACCCCTGTACATTCTCAGTGGTATAATAGGAGAGCGACTGCCTATCCGGTATTACCTAACAGCTGGAATGCTTGCCAGTGGACTCTTCACTGCAATGTTTGGGTTGGGCTATTTCTGTAATATACATAACCTGTGGTTCTACATGATAGCTCAGGTAAGCATACTGTTTGTTTCCCTAGGTTCGTTGGCTTTCCACATTTATTTATTTTTGTTTTCAGATGTGGGTAGCATTTAGTGGTTACATGGCTAGATACAAGACTGAATTACATTCAAACTAGAATGGAATACAATAGAGTGCTTGCCGTAGCATCTCAAGAAATACATAGCTTTAAAAATAAAGACACGTTTTAAATGAAATTAAAAAAAAAAAAATGAACTGTTTAAAATCCCAGACCATTAACATGTGTAAACCTAAAAGTGAGAAATAATATACCTTTGAGAACAAATGCATTTACTTTTACCTGTCTGCTAAGACCTGAGTGTAGGATACTGTCTTTCTCTGAGCAGTTTCCTGCACTGGTGAAAAGTGTTCAAGATATCGCCAGCTGTTGCAACAGAAACCCATGGAGTGGAATTCTCAGAAATCCTGTGGGTCTGATCCAAAGCCCATTGAAATCAATGGAAAAACTTTGCATTGACATCAATGGACTTTAGATGAGGCCTTAAGTGAAAGGCAATGGGCTTGTGCTCCTAAATCATTTAGGGTATGCTTACACTTCAAGCGGGAGATGTAATTCTCAGCTCAAGGAGACATACCCATGCTAGCTTGATGAGAGCTAGCATGCTAAAAATTAACTGTAACTGTGGCAGGGCAAGTTGTAAAAGAGGCTAGCTGCCCTGAAGTAGGTACCAGTCTGAGACCAAAGACACGAACTCAAGGCAGTTAGCCCCTCCCACCACTCTCACTACCACTGCTACACTTAGAGTACATAGTTGTAGTCTTCGACACATATGTAATCGGGGTGTCTTGCTCCTCCCACTGGTTGAGCTGCAACAGGTACTGTTTATTTTTAGCATGCTAGCTTGGTTAGCTTGATCAGAGCTAGCCTGGCTATGTCTCCTTGAGCTGGGAATTATGCCTCCAGCTTGAAGTGCAGGCATACCCCTAGATGCTTAAGGAAATCCCACCCAGAGTCATTAACGCTGTGTTTGATAGGTAAAGTACAACAGTTTGCCTGACTACATTTTATTTTGTTTTTTAAAATGTATATTGTAAATGTGAACTATTATGTTATCCTCATGGGATTAGTAATTTGGGATTTTAGGATGGAATCTTCGAGGGAGCCTAAGAGAGTAAGGTGCCCCATTGATGGGAGTCAGGTACCTAACTCCCTTAGTAGCCTTCGAAAATCCCAGCCTTAAACAGGTTATTAAAGAACTTCATACCTCAGTCTGAATTTAGTATATATGAAATGTATACACTGAAGGGACAAATCTTTTCTTTTATTTCTTTTAAATTCTAGGTTCTACATTCTTTCATAAGGCTTTGTCTTTTTAGCATTTATTTGCACCCATACGTTTCCCTAAACTCATATTCAGGTGAAAATATTATGAAGTGGTTATAGCAGTGAGAGTTAAGAGCCCTTAGCACTGTCAGATTCCGTATGATCTTTGGCAAGCCTGAGATGACAATTTGTGGAGGTTTGCCCTATAAAAAGTTTTGAAATCCTTGGATACAAAGTGCTATACGTATAAAGTCTTACTTTATTTTTGCTGAATAATGGTATTTGGAAAAAAATATTAATCTAATATTAATGATAATGTACGCTTTTTTTATGCAATTTAGGATCTTCTAAGGAAGCACTTAACATGATATTTTGTGTAAGAATTTTCATATTCATAAAATGTTTTTTGAAATATGATTTCAGATAGCTAATGGATTGGTGCAAACCACTGGCTGGCCCAGTGTTGTTACCTGCATTGGCAACTGGTTTGGAAAAGGAAGGTAAAAATATAAATATTAAGTACTGGGACTATATGTGGGTGGTTTTAGGCCCTAATGCAAAACCTGATGAAGCTATGTAAGAACTCCCATTTAGTTTTGGTGATTTTTGAGGTAAGCCTTTAAGGAAGATCCTTTAAAAATAAGTAATTACCTGTTTGTCATGCATAGGCAGCATGTGACTCTTGTGTTTGGGGAGGCTGGGTGGGAGCACCAGGAGCTCCCTAGAAGTGTGGGGGGAGGGACTACCGGCACCCGTACTGTGGCCCTGCTCCACCCCAAGGCCCCACCCCCACCTGGCAACCTCCTCCCCCTGAGGCCCTGCCCATATTCTACACCCGCCCCATCTAAGGCCCCACTCCTACTCCACCTCTTTCCACCTCTGCCTGCTAGGGTTGCCAGGCATCTGGTTTTCTAAAAGGGACCCTGGTGGCTCCAGTCAGCACTGATGACCAGGCCACTAAAAGTCCAGTTGGCGGCACAGTCGGGCTAAGGCAGGCTCTCTGCTTGTCCTGGCTCCGAGCAGCTCCCGGAAGCAGCAGGCATGTCTGGCTCCTAGGCACAGGGGTGGCTACGGGGGCTCCGTGCACTGCTCCCACCCCAAGTGCTGGCTCTGCAGCTCCCATTGGCCGGGAACCACGGCCAATGGGAGCTGCGGGGGCGATGCCTGCAGGTGCTGGCAGCACACAGAGTGCTGTGGCCCCTCTGCCTAGGAGCCAGACATGCCAGCCACTTCCAGGAGCCATCTGAGATAAGTGCTGCTCGGCCAGAACCCGCACCCCACACATGCACCCCCACACTCCGAGCCCCTCAGCCTGGAGCCCACTGTTGCACCCCAAACCCCTCATCCCCGGCCCGGAGCCCACTCCTGCACCCCCAGCTGGAGCCCTCACCCCCTACTGCACCACAACCCCCTCCCCCAGCCTAGAGCCCCCTCTCTCACCCTGAACCCCTCATTTCTGGCCCCACCCCAGATCCCGCACCCCCATCCAGAGCCCTCACTCCCTCTTGCACCCCAACCCTTGGCCCCAGCCCAGTGAAAGTGAGGGAGGGTGGGGGAGAACAAGCGACGGAGGGAGGGGGGATGGAGTGAGAGGGGCGGGACTTCAGGGAAGGGGCGGGGCAGGGGTGGAACAAGGGAGTTCAGTTTTGTGTGATTAGAAATTTGGCAACCGTACCACACGCTCATCTCTGCCACCGAGCTGAGCCGAGCCAACCAACCCACCCACCCACCAGCTGCTCACTCCTTTCTGCCCTCTTCTGCCTTAAGGGTGAGCGATGGGAGTGAGGGGGCAGAGAGGAGTGAGTGGCAGCTGGGCAGGACAGGAAGAGGCAGAGTGAGGACGGAGTCTCCAGGGGAAGAGGTGCAGTGGGGGTGGGGCCACAGGGGAAGAGGCCAAGTGAGGGTGGGGCTTCGAGGTGGAGCATAGGCGGAGTCCGGGCGGGGCCATGGTCTGGGCACCGGTGGCTCCCCCTCACTTCTTGGGAGCTTCTGGTGGCAGCACTCCACTCATCAGGTCTCCATAAGGTGTGCCTCAGCTGGCATTTCTTGCCCCATTTGGGGAGACTTAGCTCCCCAAGTCTCTTATACCCACTGCCCATGTTGTGGCAACTAACTTAACTAAATAGTTCAAAAAGGGCGGAGAGAAACGAGCAGCAGGGGGCTGGAGGGGGCTCAGGAGAAGGGTTGGGGCTTCTGGGGGAAGGGTAGGAGAGGAATGAGCAGGGGAACTGGCCATCAGGAGAGGGGGTGGAGAGGAGCTGGGGGGGGAGCGCTTTGGAGGAGGGGGCTCAGCGGGGTGGAGCAGGGGGCGGGGCCAGGGTTCATGCACCAGTAGCCCCCCCACTTCTATGGAACTTCTGGTGCTCCCAGCCAGCCTCCCCAAATGCCAGAGTCACGCGCCCCCTGTGCAAAACATGTTTGCTTGCAGTTTCAAACATCTGTATTGGTGTGTGTTCATTAATAACTCTCAGACATATGAGTAAAGTACTTCAGAGTTGAATTGAGAGGAACTCTGGCAAATGTTCTCAGCCTAAAAACACTTTAAAAAACAAAATAAGGGCTGTATTGTGCCATTGGTTTTAAACTGGAATTTCCCATTGCTTTCACTTCTGTTTAAAAATCATCAGGGTATGCATCAAAAAGTGCCATAAGGCCTACTTGTTTTTACCACTTTTTTTATAATACATCTCAAAGTATGAATTTAAAGAGATCATATCTGGCAGATGGATGAACAAAATTTGTTGCTGTTTCATAGTGCTCACTCTTTACAAAGCCAACTTTTTCAATCCTGCAGTGGGGGATATTTTACTGTTCTTTTGTAACATCATACAGTGTTTCTCCATAACATTGTGGTAGCTGCACAGTAAATCCATTGGCACCGATGCCAGTTGCACAGAAATAATTCACATTAATGCTACCGTAGGATCTGATGTCCCTATTATAGGTGCCACTGTACGAACAGTATAATCAGTAAGGGTATGTTCTGCTAGAAGTGCCTACAACAGCACAACTACAGTTCTGTAGCTTGACCGCTCCTGGGCCCAAGAAATGAACACTGACGGGTGGGATGATGTCCTATAATGCAAGCTTGGGATGATGAGCAGCGGCTGCAGAATTTTCAGATGTGCAAGGCCGCATCCCTGGATCTGTGTGCTGAGCTCACCCCAGCCCTCCTGCACCAGGACAGGAAAATGAGAGCTGCACTGATAAGGGAGAAGCGAGTGCCAATCACACTGTGGAAACGTGCAGAGCCAGATTGCTACTATTCAGTGGGAAATCATGTTGGAGTTGGAATATCCACTGTGGGGGCCGTTGTCATGCTAGTGTGAAGGATCTTTAATTGCCTCCCGCTATGCAGGGCTGTACTCTTGGCAGCGTGCAGGACACAGTGGATGGATTTGCAGCAATGGGGTTCCCACACTGCAGTGGAGCAATAGGCGGCACACATTTTGGCACCACCCCACCTTGCCACAGAGTACATCAACAGAAAGGACTGTTTTTCTGTGGTTATGCAAGCGTTGGTGGATCACCGAGGATGCTTCATTAACATCAATGTGGGCTGTTCACAGAACGTGCATGATGCTGCTCACATCTTTAAGAATACAGGACTGTTCAGAAAGCTTCACGCAAGGATTGACTTTCCTGACCTGTAAATTACCATTGGTGATGTTGAAATGCCAATAGTGATCCTCTGTGACCCAGCCTACCCTTACATCAACCTAACTTTGTAGTGTAGACCAGGCTGAATTCTTCCATTGACCTAGCTACAACCTCTCAAGGGGGCGGATTTACTACCATGACAGCCAGGGCCGGTGCAAGGATATTTTGCACCCTAGGCAAAACTTCCACCTTGCGCCACCGCCCTTTCCCCTCCCCCCGGAGCATCGCTTATTATAAACTTTCAAAAATGAATACTGCATAATGGTTAAAATGCAAGTTCAACTGTGTTTCTCTTTTCTTTATTCATTCATTTTCCAGCAATAGTGTAAAAATAAATTGGGGGGGCACTGCTTTTTGGCGCCCCCAAATCTTGGCGCCCTAGGCGGCCGCCTAGTTTGCCTAGTGGTTACATCAGCCCTGATGACAGAAAAACCCCTTCTGTCGCTATGGCAAGTACCTACGCTACAGTGCTGCAGCTGTGCTGCTGTAACAGTTCTAGTGTAGACACAGGTGATTCACACTAAGAACACGTCTTTCTTTTTCTGTAGCAAAAATGCATCTTTAGGACCTGATCCAAAATCCACTGAAATTAATGGGAGTCGTTCCATATATTTCAATGGCCTTAATCAGGCTAGCAGGTCCCCATCGTGCCAGATTCTGAATAATACCCATATCCTGCACACGGAAGCTTTTAGGATACATTCATTAATGTTTAGGTACTTTGAAACGGTCAGATTAAAGGCAGTAGTGTAAAGGGTTATGTACAGTTATAAAGTGATAAGGCCTCAAATACTTCAACAGTGCCAAAGATTAACTGCTGTCTGTCATTCTGTACGCTACTTAATAATGTTTATGAGCAGAATAACTAAAATTGGCATCCTTTTGAATGCAGGAGAGGTTTGATCATGGGAATCTGGAATTCTCACACTTCCGTAGGGAATATCTTAGGATCCTTAATTGCTGGTTACTGGGTATCTACCTGCTGGGGTCTGTCTTTTGTGGTTCCTGGTGTTATAATTGCTTGCCTGGGAACCGTTTGTTTTCTGTTTCTCATTGAACGTAAGTATATATTTCCTTATTTTTATTCTTATTTATACAAAACTGTAGCTGTCCATCCTATGCTGGGAACCCCCATTACACAAATTAAAATACACAATGCAAAATACCTATAAAGGTCTGCTCGTACCTAAATAAATATCCACCAGACACTCGGGTCATGTCCTTCCCAGAACCTACATGGGAAAAAGATAGGCTTTTCAGCATGTTCAGAAGGCCAAGATCTGACATCCTGAGGGGGCAGTTGCAAAGTCCTAGTCTGACCCCCTGCCAGCCGCGCTCTCATTTATAGCTCAAGGGTCTCCACTGATCACAACTCTGGCCTGGGGAGAAAGGCAAGCTCTCGGGTAACTGGTTTTTAACCCATTTAGAGCTTTACAGGTTAACACGAAGTCCTTGAATTCCACTCTGAAATTTACTGGGAACTAGTACAAATCATGGAGCACAGGTGTAATGTGCTTCTGATCAGGACCTCTACTTAAGCTGGCCATGGCATCCTGCACTAGTTCTTGTTTGAGTGGTCTTAAGGTAGAGCATCATGTGGAGTGATTGCAGCAACATGATCTTAGAGCAGCAAAGGTATGATGTACCCTACCCGAATGTATTTGTCCTACTTCACCCCAAATCATATCCTCTTGATCTGTATCTTCACTTGACTTCAGTGAGTCTACTTGTGAGGCAAGGAGTCAGATTCCACGTATGGATGGGGGAATCGGGGTATTCCTAGTCTGATAACATATGACATCTTCACTTGACTTCATATGCATTGTGTCTGACTGAAAATGACTTAACTGTACTCTTTGTCTGTGGGCTGAATATTAAAGAAAAGAAACAAATATTATATCTGTAGGTCAAAATGAATAGGGGTATTTTTTTTCATTTGGGGCTAGACTATACCAGAAAGTTTTATTGCTTTAATTATGGTTTAAAGCAGCAAGAATACACGCATGTGCACATGCATACAGCGTGGAGGCAATTATATCAGCATAGAAGTGCTTATACAAAAGTAGCTTATGCCGGCTCAGGGAGCAAAATAAACTATACCAATATAAGGCATCTGTATACCAGTATACTGCATCTATGCTAAGGCTTATACTGGTATAAGTGCATCAGTAAAAAAATCATACCCCTATCAGGCATAGTTATACCATTATAGCAACTTTTCTAAGTGTAGACCAGGTTTTAATATCCACAGGGTTTTAGAAGAATGATTCCTTATGTTTGATTAACTGGTGTTTTGTTGTATTTCAGACCCTAAAGATTTAAGTTGCACTTGCAAACCATCCAGTGTAAGTGAACATTATTGTAATATTCATTGTTATATTTTATGTTACTTTTATTTTTTAATGGATAAATAGGACATCATTTGGTAGTTATAGTATGAAACTAGCCTTCTGGTATACATTTGAACAATAAGGGGTTGTAATACCTGCCAGGGAAATAAATTAAGCTTGGTGTAGGGCTCGTGATAACGTGGTGTGTTGGTTTTGTAGTGGAATTAGAGTATTATTCATGCAGTTTGCCGGTGGGGGGCTAAAAATTGGTGTTGGGGGGGAGGATTGATTTTTTTTATTTTTTTTTTTTTTAAACTGGATTTTTTAAATTTTGTTTAAATTAGCATAAGGAACAGTTTGAGGAGGAAGATCTCCACAAGGGGATCCTCAAGTGAATGTATTTTCTCCTGCCCCCAGATTTCACTGGGGTAAGGAATGATTTGGGTCTATATCATTTGCCTTAATGATATCCTTTGGCAGTTAGTCCCAAAGATGAATTGTACATTGAAAGAAAATGTCCTGTATCTATTTTGAATATATTGATTTTCTTAATTTTGCATGCAGTCTTGTTCTTGTATGGTAACTTAGGGTGGATTGGCCTTCTCTGTAGCATGTATTATTTTTTGTACAGCTTTCTCTTCTCCTCTTGCTGTTCGCCTCTTTAAAAGACATGATCTTTAATCTTTTCAATCTCTCCTGATATAAAGTTTCTATCATTTTAATTGCCATTCTCTCAAACATATGTTTTTGGATTTATCGCATATTTTGGTCACCTCATTTCAGAAAATACTGTACTGTCTATATTTTCCATTTAATTCCTTCTCATTTTTTAAATACAAGCAAATCTCTTACTGGATTGAAGTTACATGACTCATAGACACTTTGAGCTGGAAGATATTTTTCTTCAGTATTTTTTGCTACCTATTGAGAAACATCCTGGTGAATATTTCAGTTGCTTCATGCAGTTCCTGGAAAAAAAGATAGATCTCAGAATTTGCCACTAAGCTTTGCTGAGGTAAATGTATTCCATTTACTTCAATACGCTGTTACTGGAAGGCATTGTTAAAGAGTGTATTGCTTATCTGTCTTACCAAAAGCTGATAGGAAAGAAAAAATGACCTTCAACTATCTCTGTCTTGATGCTGTTGAACCAAAAAAAAAGGCAATTGGGAATTTGTTTTCTTGCAGCCACCCCCCAAAAAACAAGAGGCCATTAACTTAATCTTTTCATGAACATCAGCAAGATAATTGCCCCACACCCAGCCTCATTGTCTGATGCATTTAACCTACTGTTTCCAAGGAAACCTTGCTCTCTGGAGCGCAAAGCGTCGCTCCCTCCCACAGATTCTTATTTGCAATCCCATAGGAGGTTTTAAACACATTTCTCTCCTAGACTTCACTCAGAAACAGCCCCAGAATGCAAAATTTGCCAAGAGTTCAGTTCATCCTAGGAAGTCATGTGATATTTGAATGTGGGAATACCTCAAATTTAAAATTTGAAGTCCGAAAAGTACAGAGTGAAGTCAACAGGAGTGGAGGGTAGTGCATTCTCCTGTATTCACCACAGGATTAATTTGTAGAAGTTAAATCAATTAATAGAATATTGATTAACAAATCAGGTTGCTGAAGTATAGATGAATAACAACTGAAAGGATACAGCTAAAGTATTAGGATAATAAACAGACAGTGCCATCACTTGAAACAAAAACCTTGGCCTTGCTAGACTAGCTGCAGAATTTTGCAGGAAGTCATAACATTCTAGCTGCCACTTTGTTTTCAGTCCTTCTGTGAAGCAAACTCCCATGGGGCATGGGTCCCTTTGAAAATTTCTAAAACATGTTTTGTAAATAATAATTCAAGAGTCTATTTGAATCTAAGCAGAGCAGAGACAATCTTCTAATTGCAGATGAAGCAATAAAAACTTGAAAAGTTACCATGAGGAGTAGTTCCTCACAGAGAGTAAATCTAAGGCACCATCTGTGAGTTGGTCTGGTGATTTTTATTTTCACGTCCCCCATAATTTGAAGGGACAAGAAAACAGGGAGCCCAGTTCCCTCCATACTTTCAACTGACTACACTGTAAGTTACAAGCTATGCAAAAATTGCTAATTTTTCTTCCGGAATCAGTGGCAGAGGCTGGAACAGAACCTACAACACTTAACTCTGACTTTCTCCACAGATTTCTCAGGATACACACAGTCACTGTATCTGGCTTTGCTCGGTTAAAAAAGGAGTTCTATCTGGAAACAGAATCCACTCATGAAGATAATTTCATTTAAAATTAAGGGTTTTTTTTGTTTTTGTTTTTTTCAACAATCCCAAAAATAGAAGGTGCACTTTAAGTGCTTTGGCCATTTTACTTGGTTTGTGTACTTGTACATCTGAAACTTGTTTCAAAATATTTCAGTCTGGTGTAAATGCCAGAAGTGGAGTCTTTGTCTAAGCTTTCCACAGAGCTCTACTCTCCACAGAAGCTGTAGTTCAAGCAGTCTGTGCAATCTGCAATAAAGGAATTTGATAAGTGGCAGTAGAGGGCAGGTTTAATGGCATTTGTAATAGGGAAAGAAATGTACAGCATTATGTGAAGATTTGATATCTTTTTCATTGCTTCTAATCTAATCTAATCTCTCATTCACTGCTCTTGCAACATAGCCTGTAGACCCAGCTGATCATTACCTATGAACGTGTTGCAATTCTTTTGTTCTAAGAACTCTTTTAACATGGCTTTCCCTTTCTGCAGAAATATCAGTTCTTTAAAAAATTCTTGTGGTAAAGTTCTCCCATATCTGGAAGGCTCTCTACTTTTCAGTTTCTTACTTCTCTCCAGAAGATAAAGTGTAAATATTTAATATGCAGCCTCTCAGTCTAGTCCTCGTCACCAGGCATTTCCCCTTTACCAGAGTATATTGCATTTAAACAGTGAAATGGAAAAAAATCTTTCACTTTTTCTCTTAGCTGCTCTTTCCTCAGATAATAGATTTTCTTTCTGCTAGATCATTGTAATTCACTTCCCAACACGACTCTTCTTTTCAGTAAGACCATTTCTAGTATGTATTTTGCAGAATCCTTGTTTTTGGACTTGGGCCCGTCAAGGATAATTACTTCAATCTTTGACTGCACTTTACCTTTTATGGATTATACATAATTTATCCTCATCCCTCCATAAATTTTCTGCACTGGAGGAATGTACAACTAAAGAACAACAAAAATATGCATCCATAAACTTTATCTGGGGCAAATTTTGTCTATATTTCCTTTTAAATTAAGACTTTAGATATGGACAGGGCATGCTTTTCTGACTATATTTTTTACATAACATTCAGGATGTACTAAGGCACTTTGTAAAGTTTAGTGCCTCCCTCTGCTCCTCTAATGTTATACCCAACTGAACACAGCCCCATGTTCTCTCTACCTGGTGGTGAATATACATTTAAGGTTTACCCAACCCACACATTTCATATCTATGGCAAATCTTTTTAGATAAAGTGTCATATGGTGACATTTTTCAAAGAATGCAATTTCAGCATGCACTGATGTGCAACTGCGCATGCAAATGAATGGCTATATTTACAGGAAAGCAACTATTTTAGATCTGTTCCAGCTGGGGGCCTGGGGAGCCCACAGAGGATAGATAGGATCAGATCCTTGGGGGGAGGCGGGGCGTACCCCAAAGACCATAACTACAACCCTGGTGCTCCCTTCCTGGGCTCAGACAGCTAGAATGAATATTTTATAAGAGAATGTGAGAAATCTTTATCTTCAATGGGGAGGGGGGAGGAGAGAGATTGTTCCTTTAATAGCAGCCTCTGAAATAAATGGATCAGTTTAGGAAGTCTAATTGTGATTAAAGTATTGCTACAAAATGTGGATTTTGTGGTGAAAAATGTCAAAGCCATTAAGTAGAATGAGCGCACAATCTGAATTCCCTGTGCCGCTCCAGTGTACAGCACAATTTGAAATGAGAATATGTAAAAGTGCCTTCTCTTTCACATTTTGCAAGATTCACAGAGCTCCACCTGAATTTAAAATAACTAGAATGTACAGTTATCAAACCATAAGTTTTTCCATTTGGCTTTGCATCTGAGGTGTGATGAACAAAGATCTTTGGTATGTGAAAGTAGGGTCTAACCCTGTTTCTAGCATCAGTGACTTCTTTAAGGTAGTGCTCTTTAAAATTGTCTTGCAGAGCTCAAAGTCCTACATGAATGGTACAAATAAATTCAGAGTCCATAAGCCAACCTTAAATCTTAAAGAAACCAAAAAACTTCAGGTAAAATGAAATATCTTAAGTTAAAACTATGTAAGATTTTCTAAGCTCAGATAGAATCTTTACAATGAAAATGGCTTTACCCAGGAATGTTTCAATCTGCTAAAGATCTTATAGAAAAATATAAATATAAAAATATTTCAACTTACTGTAAAACAGTGTTTTAGGGGGAGATTTTTCAAAGACACAAAAGGCAGGTAGGTGACTGACTGCCCTTTATGCGTACGAAAATCTTCCCCTTAATTTCTTCTGCACTGTAGTGTTCCCTTAGCGTTTTTTTGCTTTCGGCTGGAGATTTACTGCTTCTTAAAAATAATGACCTATTTAACAACTTCTGTGCCCTATTGTCCTCACCTACAAAACCAGTTGCATCACTTTCTGGGGTACACTTTGAGTTCTTCAGAATGAACATTTTAATTTTAAAAGAAGGGGAAGAGTAGTGAGAGCAATGTGAGCAAAAGTCACAGTAGTGATAAGGGGATGAGCATAAACCCATAGCCTGGATCAAAAACATCCCCAACTTTGGGAGACCTTCAGATCCCAGCGTTGTAGTTGTGACCAATCTCTTCAATAATCGCATCCCTGAGTTTCATTGAGGAGAGCAGCGTAATGTGCTGTATACACAAGGTACAAATAGCCAAAACATAAGTACCTTTCACTCTGCATCCCTTTGTTTACTAAATATACTGTGTAGGATCTATTACAAGGGAATGTAGTTGATTATTCACTAGTGAGTAGAGGAGAGACCATTTCTCTTCTCTCCCCCGGCCCCAGGGACAACACAGCTGGTTTTGTTTCTTTGGTGTTCCGAAACCCATTAAAGTCTATGTGAGTCTTTCCACTGAGTTCCAAGGACTCTGGACCAAGCCCTTACTGATGAGCAGCTATTTTACATGTTCCTCCTTTCATTCTAAGGCCTGAGTTATGCCTGGTAGGCAGAGCCTGTAATGACGCTCGGTGTGCAGCCAAACCACTCCAAGGGAACAAAATGGCTCCTGGAGCTCCCTGGGGAACAGAAGTAATTTGCTACTCTCTATTAAGGTGCCATATAGACCCCATCACATGGCTAACAAGCTCTCCTGGTTTGTGGGGTGGAGAAACAAAGGCATGATTCGGCCTTCTCCACTTTTGTCTTGTTGCTTGCAGAGGAAACAACGTGTTAGCAGTGCCTGCACGCCCCTGAGTGCAGGGACTGTGATTCTGGAGATCCATTACATGGGCCATTCATGGGAGGCACAGTTTAGCCCTCTGATTTTGTGTGTGTGTGTGTGTGAAATGGTTAGTTATGTGTGTGCATAATATGTAACCTTTTGAGTGGTTGGATTTCAGCATGGAGACTGAACACTCTGGGTTGGGAGGCACCTCTTCCCACCCTCCATACTGAGAACATCTATAGAGAAAAGGAATAGAGTTATTCTATCTCCCCATTGTACATGCTTATTTACTGAACTTTGCAGGCCCTTTGTTTGCAAAAACAGCCCTTCTGAAAATGAGAACTGAGTGCAATCTAACCTAGACCACACAAGACAAGCTAAGTACAGTATTCATGATACTGGACAACGTAAAATCTTATTCCCTTGGCGAAGTACAGCTCTGAACATCACCCGAGGACCATTTTTTAAAGGTTTTGTAGAGGTGGTAGGTGGTTGTTTGGTTGCTTGTTTGTCATATAGACACTTTTTTTAAAATAATGAGAGTAGTCTTCATCTAATTCTTTGTGGGGAGGAAACACAGGGGAAAAACTAGCCCTGGGTAAATACTGCTAAAAATTCTGAGATGACTCATTCTTCAACAAACTGCTTCCACTGTGTTTGCTCCCCCAGTGGCCAGTGAGTTTACTTGCAGGAATATTCATGGAAACAGAAAGGCTTTTAATCTGTTAGAGGTTATTGGCAGGAGCAAACTTTACATTTGTAAATGAGTACTGGTATTCACACCAGAAACCTGATTCTGGATTTGACCCTTCAGAGAACAGAAATACCTTGTGACCAGAACAAAACAAAAATCTTCATTTCAAAATGTTGATTTGACTCTAACTACTTTTTGTTTTCACGTCTTCCTGTGGTAAAAATTGAAAATTGTTTCTCAGAATTGATTATTTTCTCCCCCCAAAATTCAGTTTCAATGGCAAAATCATATTTTTAGGTAAGAAAACTTTCCACACACCAAACTTCAACCAGTTCTACTTGTCACCTATGCGTTCAATCAAAATTAACCAAAGCATTCTGAACTAAGTATATTCACTGTCTACAATGAACTGTTTGAGTACAACCTACAGCCCAGATGTTACTTGCCAGTATTATGCTCTGAATAATTTTAAAATAATGGCAAGAGTCTTGAATCTCATAAGCTGTTTTTGGACAATTCATAAACACAAAGAGCTGAAATCTGAAAATAAACTGTTGGCTGTAATTTGCTCTGCCAGCTCTAATCATAACTCTCTGTAATGGGCACTCTTGTCAGTTTGTGCGGAGAGGCTATAGATTGAATGGATAAGGAGACTTTATCCTTTCACCCTGAGAGGTGTTCCATCTTGATCATGACAGACGGACACTGGCTGAGCAGCATTGGGATGCTTGCTGTCAAATCTGTTAGGGTTAATGTGCGTTTCCTAGGATTCAAATAAAGCTTAGATTCAAATAAACCTGGTAGTATTAAGCTCTTCATCAAGATTTAATATAAATGTGTGATAGTTAGGAGAAGGATGAACGTACATTAAAATCCTCTTGCAGCTAAAAAGAGAAGCACTACTAGGTCATCTTAAAGTGTGACAGTGCCACAGGGTGCAGGTGAAATACTGGGTTGCTACAACTACTGAACCTCTCATTTTTACAAGCTGGCAAAATAGTTTTGATGGACCTTGACAGCTTTGTGTCCAAAATTTCTGCCACCACACATGGAAGTGAGTGGTGAATCTTGGATTTAGGTCTGAACTTCCCCAAGATTCAGGGGAAAGCACATGAGAGGTTTTGGTTCAATGTAATCTCTGGCTAATTGGCTTACTGCATTTAGGCATGGATTCCAAGCCCTATTCATATTGAATAGTACTTTACCCCAACAGCACTGTTGAACAGAGGTGCCAAATCAGATACTTCCAAGGGAGGACGATCAAATTATGGTCCCTACCCAACCCCCTTCCCCTAAAGGGACCCCAGGTTTCCCTCAGCCAGGGAGTGTACCCCTCTCTTACCACACAGTGAATGAGCCAGTCTGAGTTCTCGGTGGGCTCCCCTGCACTCTGCTGTACAGGAAGAGGCTCCTGGTGCGCCAGGTCACCACATCATTTCGCTCCGCCGCTCCTCCAAAATTTCAATGGCGTGGTAACCCTATGGTCCAGGTTGCAACGCCATAAACCACCACTGAAACCTGGCCTGGCCACCCCTTCATGTGTACAGAGGGGAGGCCAGATCAAACTTTAGTGGCAACATGACTACACAGCTGGGGTGTGGGTCCAGACCTCTCTGGCAGCAGCTGTAGTTGTTTAGTATGAGACAGCTGCTTAAAGGTGGTTGGGCCATGGCCCCCCTGCTCCATGGCCTATGGAACTTTGAGCAAGTGCAAAAAGCATTTTGGCGGGCGGGGGGGGGATTTGCTCTCACTTCCCCCCACCACCCCCTGTAATTGGTGCCACTGCTATTGAAGTCAGGTGGAGTAAGGTACTACTTGGTGTAAAATATCAGAATCTAGTCCTTCGATAATAATGATTTAATTCATAGGTGTCACTGCATGAATGAGTGAGACTGAAAACTGGAGGTGAGGAACAAAACAAACTCATGAGTCTTTTAAAACTAAGCATATGCTATGCGTACCTGAACAGTACAAATGATCCCTACTTAAACTGATGAATGTGAAGATACAAGGGACAGAAATTCTGAAAAATCAGCTTAATATTTATATAAAAGCCAGGTAATGTCAGTGATATCTTCAGTATGTTAACCAAGAAGTGTTTTCAACTCCAACTAGTGAGACCACATTTGAATGGTGGATGGGGAAAAGCCATTGAAAAGTAGAAGAAATAAGTCAATTTCCAATAGCTGGGTTCCATTCAGGACACGCTATGATGTGTAGTGGTTTTGCAATTTGAAATCTGCTCACAATACAGACACGTGTAGTGGTTTGACTTCAGAAGTAAATGCATTCAGCCCTAAACAATAGTACTTCTTTCACTAAGGATTTCAGAATCAGTGAATCACTTTCTGTAGTACAAAAAGTAAAGTCATAAGACATGTGAATGACTTGGTTGTTTGATACATACATTTTTAATGTATTTACTTTTCTTTTTGTGGTGGTGGGAAACTGTCTGTAGGATCCAGCGATGCAGTGTTTGCTTCCAGACAGAGAGAACTGCACAGTGTCACTGAACCATAATTTTGCAGTCACTGGGGAAGGTGGAAATAGAATGTCAGCTGTAAGCTTCATAGGCGCTTTGCGAATACCTGTGAGTACATGCATTAGTCTTATCCATTCTACTGTGCCTTGGCTTTTGCCCTACAGGATTCTGATTTTTAGACCGTTTAAATGGAGAAGTGGACAAAGTTGGTTTTCCCATCTCAAAACTGGTATTCTATTCAGTCATGTTGAGTTTTGACTGGATGTCAGAAATCGGGGGGTATAAGGTATAAGACAAAGTGGGTGTCCTATTCAGAAGAAGAGAGGATACAGGAAAAAGGGAACATTTGGCTCAAATAAGCAAGTTGAATAAATTAATGAATCACATATTAGAATTTACAAATATTCAAAAAACTAGTGTGTGCAAGTTTAAACCTACTCTTGATGTTTTAAGCTGTATAACTAGCACTCGCACACTTCATAACTGTCATAAATATAAAAGGAAGGGTAAACACCTTTAAAATCCCTCCTGGCCAGAGGAAAAACCCTTTCACCTGTAAAGGGTTAAGAAGCTAGGATAACCTCGCTGGCACCTGACCACAATGACCATTGAGGAGACAAGATACTGTCAAAGCTGGAGGGAGGGAGAAACAAAGGGTCTGGGTCTGTCTGTGTGATGCTTTTGCCAGGGACAGAACAGGAATGGAGTCTTAGAACTTAGTAAGTAATCTAGCTAGATAATGTGTTAGATTCTGTTTGTTTAAATGGCTGAGAAAATAAGCTGTGCTGAATGGAATGGATATCCCTGTTTTTGGGTCTTTTTGTAACTTAAGGTTTTGCCTAGAGGGATTCTCTGTGTTTTGAATCTAATTACCCTGTAAGGTATTTACCATCCTGATTTTACAGAGGTGATTCTTTTTTACTTTTTCTTCTATTAAAATTCTTCTTTTAAGAAACTGAATGCTTTTTTTCATTGCCCTTAAGATCCAAGGGTTTGAGTCTGTGGTCACCTATGCAAATTGATGATTTTTATCAAACCTTCCCCAGAAAAAAGGGGGTAAGATTTGGGAGGATTTGGGGGGGAAAGACGTTTCCAAACGAACTCTTTCCTAATAATAATAATACCGGTGTTAGACGTTTGGTGGTGGCAGCGAAAGTCCAAGGGCAAAGGGTAAAATAGTTTGTACCTTGGGGAAGTTTTAACCTAAGCTGATAAAAGTAAGCTTAGGAGGTTTTCATGCAGGTCCCCACATCTGTAC
The DNA here is from genome assembly GCF_015237465.2 of Chelonia mydas. Lineage (NCBI taxonomy): Eukaryota > Metazoa > Chordata > Testudines > Cheloniidae > Chelonia > Chelonia mydas. The sequence goes on along the minus strand of NC_057849.1, from coordinate 155,014,690 downwards.
CCTAGTGTTCAGAGTGGGGAAGGAACCTTGACAATAACCCAAGAGATTGATGACATTATTAACATAATGGGACAGTATTTATGAACGTGGGGAGAGAAATAAGGGGATCAGAGAGGGAACCTTGAATTATATGGGGTGGAGGGGGAGTAGCTGAAATACCTACAGCCTCTTCTGCAGTGGCCACAGAACTGTCCTTTCATAGCACCTCTTCTTATGCTCCTTGAAACCTCAGGTAACAGACTAGTCCCAGTTAGAGCTACTTGGAATTTTGTATCTAAATTATTATTGTTGGGGGGGTTTTTTATGGAAAAATGTAGTTTTCACAAAATTACTGATTTCTTTTTTCTTGAATTTTTTCACGATGGAAAATTGTGGGGGAAAAAATCTTTGGGGTAGGTTTGATCTGAATCAAAATATTTCCATTTATTGAACAGAATCAAAATGTTTTTGAGTGACTTCAATCTTAATCTGCATCCACCTGAGCTACCATGGTACTTCATTGAAGTTGTAATTCAGGTCTTCCTCATTCTACTCTCCGGGTCAGGCTTCTCAGCTGGACTACATCTCCCATGATGCTCTTCAGTTTCCTGTCTGGCTGAACTGCCATAGTGTATCATGAGAGATGTAGTTTCGCTGAGGAATCTGGCTCATAGAGGAGAATGGGGTCATGAGGCATCCAAACTACAATTCCTTTGAGGCACTAGCAGCTCAGAAAGATGCAGTTCAATGTCAAACTTAAACAAAATGTTTCCAAATAGAAATTTTTTGGAACTTTTCGTTCTCTGAAAAATGTAGCAATTTTGACTTTTCATCCTGTTTTTGAGACAAAAAAACAATGTTGAAATATCAGAATTTCCTGCAGGACAAAAGTTCCGATTTCTGACCAGCTTTAGGCCCAGTGGTTCTGCGATACTGTGATATCCTTATGTGTAATGAACTCTTCATCCGGTATGAGCAAGCTGAACTTCAGTGCATGTGCTTTTTTTGTCAGATGTGTTTTGGTTTTGCTTTTTGATGAGTGGGTGTGAAGTGGAAGTCTGAAGTAGAGCTATATGAATTTGGTATATAATATAATATAATATATTGTATAGCCCATTACCCCCTGTTGTATGTGTATTTGTCCTCATATTTGGAGTAGTTGTATTGATGTACATTATGAAATGTTAATAATATTGTACCTATTAAAGGAAAGCATTGATTACATCAGGGCTTCACTGCATTAATTGGCTGCCTATCTTGTTTAAGTTTTAAAGTGAAAAATGAATTCAACAATTGTTAAAATATGATGGAAACTTCTACCTAGTCTCCTGTCTACATCTTCCATAGAGTCAGTGGACTGTGTTCTACCCTGGTGTAAGCAGGCTATAACGCCACGGAAGTCAGTAAAGTTGTACCTGCTTACAGTAGGATTTAATTTTGGCCAGTGTCACAAATGGCATCACTTCTTCAGGCAGATGACTTCCATCAGTAGTAGGTTCATAAATGATAATTGTCATTTTCAAAAGCTCCTAATTTGGAAGCACATTTTATGGCTTATGTAGGGGAGCATCTTGCAACTCAACCTTTCAGGCAGCTGGATAAAAGGAAAGGGGCTTTGTTCAAATTCAGGGTAATAGCTCTGCTTAAGGAAACACAAATGAAATCCAGCCTGAACTGTTATTGGGCCAGTGTGAATGTAGGAAAGAGTTCCTGGCTCTATATGCTACCCTCCTGTACCCTTAGATTCTAACCATAACCTGATCCTGATATAGTATCTAAAATATCCTCTTCTGCCTTCTCCTTGAGTCTTGATTCTTCCCCCTCCACTTCTCCGTCACTTGCCAGTGGGAATGAATAACACTTTAAATACAGCAAGGTGTGGGTGGGTGGGCTAGTGGGGGAGGGAGGGTGTTGAGGGGGACGGGAAAGCATGAATGGGTGGGGTAGGGGAGCGAATTTCCAGCAATCCATACTGACACCTGCAGGAATAACATAACAGCAAGGGCTTAAAACTGTGTAAAACCCCAAACTACTGCCAGAAGATGGCAAATGGTGGGGGAAGGATTGACAGGAACAGGTTTATGTGGCAGTCAAATACACTTCAGCTGTGTTTTTATAATAAATGAACCTTACATAGAATTCTCAGTTAAGGCAATAGGGTAAAAGAATACTGAGACTTGTATGTTAAATAAGCACCCACTTTTACTGAGCTGAGTCCTAACTAGGCACCTCTTTGAGACCATGTACCATATGGACTGTTTGGATTTTTGAAGAAATAAATACCATTGGTGAAATCCTGGCCCAATTTAAGTTGATGGGGAAAACACCCTAGGTTACAACAGTATGTGCCAGATCAGTTCTATAAAAGGGAAGATGCATGTGACATGATAGAAAATCACTGTCAATCTCTGAAGTGGTTATAAGCTCTATCTTTCCTTATTAGTATTCTGGTTTTGGTTAGCTCAGTACAGTTACATGGAGAGAGAAAGATATACAAGTAGAATACTGCAATCTTCTTTGATCACAAGCTTCATGCTTCCAGAACAGGAAGACTCAAAGGAGAAATTCCTGAGACAGAAAGGATTAAGATGCCATTTGCAGATTGCTTGCATGGTGTGGTTTAACAGAAGCAAAGAAACAACAACAACACATGTCTAGGTACTAACCTTGTTCTTCTTTTTTCTTTTCTCACCTTAGGGAGTCATAGAATTCTCTCTCTGTTTGTTGTTTGCTAAACTGGTCAGTTACACTTTCCTTTTCTGGCTTCCACTCTATATCACAAACGTAGGTAAGTATCTGTGGGAGGAAAACAAGTATTTAGTTAAAAGAAAAGGAGTACTTTTGTGGCACCTTAGAGACTAACAAATTTATTTGAGCATAAGCTTTCATGAGCTACAGCTCACTTCATTGGCTGCATTCAGTGGAAAATACAGTGGGGAGATTTATATACATAGAGAACATGAAACAATGGGTATTACCATACACACTGTAACCATAATAGATCACTTAAGGTGAGCTATTACCAGCAGGAGAGCGGGGGGAGGGGAACCTTTTGTAGTGATAATCAAGGTGGGCCATTTCCAGCAGTTGACAAGAAAGTCTGAGGAACAGTGGGGGGTGTGTCATGGACTATGATGAGCCTAGTCACGTGAAAATAAACATGACTACTTTTGTTTTAAGCTATGGTTGCCCTAGTAGAGTTGAAAGACTGCCGTTTATTATATGTCAATGATACGTACTGAGAATTAAGAGATAGTGACCACAAAAATAAGAGTCTGATTTCTCTCTGAAAATTGCAAGTCTTTGTGATGTCTTTGGCTCTTGAGAACCAGCCAAAAATATTTCATTAAAAAAACCCTGTAATAATCATATATTTATAATGGTGCCTTACTTCCTGATGGATCCCAAAGAGCTTAATAAGCTGCACAGAGGAATGACTTTATTACTGTTTATTTTATTAGATCATCACTATCATTGTGCTTTGTGCGATACAGAACATAGGGGAAGGCATACTGCCCCGAGAAGTTCATATTCTTTGGGCTATCCTCTGGCTTTTAAATCCACAGCCTCATGACCACAAGAGACAGGCAGGCAGAATGCCTGTAGGGAAGTGTGTGCAGTAGGGACACTCACTACGTCCTTTGACAGGGCACAGTATGCCCTCCTAGTAACCAGTACTTCTGTGGTAATAGGTTTGATGAAGGGAGTAGATTAGCTAATAAGTTTTATGTTTAAAAACAATAGAATTAGTTTTACTATAAGAACATTGGGGCATTGGGCATCAAATTCCGTTAGGTGCTTTTGAATATCCCACCCTATGTTGCAGTAGCACTCAGACGCCCCGTGGTGCTAGGCACTGTGCAAACACATACAAAGACACAGTCTTTATTGGATATAGTTTATAATCTAGTTGCAGGGGTGTCCGTCTGCATGCTGAGGTGATCAAGTAGGCATTCTGCCTCCCTCTGCTCCTGGGGCATTGCAGCTTTGCACTGTTCCTTACTCCAGGCTGCGTTTAACCAACACAATATAGCCAATCAGTGATACTGGTCACGTAAGTAAGGGCTTCAGGATTAGGCTCCCTATGTGGCCTTAATTTGTACCAAGCATGTTTCTGAAACAAAGCAGCATTACTTATTGGTACTTACTAGTAGTGTGATGCTCTGATTATTTTTAAGACTGCTGCTAATGAACCAGAAAATTCTTGTGTACACACACAAGTTCTACCACTTTAACTCAAGTGGTATGAGCCCCTCTAGTATGGACACAGTTATATCAGTATACAGGTATTTATACCAGTAAAGCTTATTCCTGTAAATAAGCCATTCTGGGGTAAGGCACCTTTATACCATTATAACGGCACCCACCCTAAGTTGTACTGGTTGTAACTAGATGGGTAAAAAAAAATCATACCACTAGCTAACATAATTATTCTGGGGCAAAAGCTGTCTGTGGACCAGGCTTTACATATAAATCTAAATAAAATGAATAAATTTCTCCTAGTTTTGAAATGAGAGGCTATTCTACTCAGATTTATTCTGCCTTTATTGTCAGAGCATCTTGATGCAAAAAGAGCTGGGGATCTTTCCACATTGTTTGATGTGGGTGGAATCTTTGGTAAGTTTAACACACTATTATTAATCAGACCTAGGTTAGACAATCTGTAGCACACACAGCTGTTCTGTTTTACTCTTTTAGTAAGAAATTGGGGGTTGGTCTTGCATCCACCAGAAAATGGCAAAATTGGCTCCAGTGGGAGCAGGATGGGGACGGTATAGCCAAATCATATGTCATGTGACCAGCCTTAGTAGCAGGTCTTGGGGAATGAATCCACAGCCCCTTATGTGATCCTGGTGCAAGAAAGATTGGAGAATCCTAGTGTCATAGAAACTTCTGGCCCTGTCCCTTTACCCCTCTCTTCCCCTCTGTCACCACACCTCTACCCCAAAAATGTATCCTGTCCTCACCCTTGCATAGCAGAACTACGCCAATTTTGCAGTTCCTCTGCACCCCCCCCTTCCATATGCCACAGAGGGGGTCTCCATGCCAGTTCAGTGGAGGGCAGTGATTGGGGTGAAGTGGAAGAGGTTTCACTGGATCCAGAGTTATGTAGATCTAATGGCCCCAGTACAATGAGCAAGTGACAGAAAGGGGTTGCAGCCACTGCTCCAGCCTGGCCCTGAATTTCACCTTCACTAGTCCTCTCCACTCAGGCTCTGTGCAGGAGAAGTGAATTTCACACCATGCAATTGAAAGCAAGCATAGGTAGGTGTATCTCCGTGCTAGAGACTATACCAGTGTGGCTGCACGGCTGTAGTTATGGTGGCATAACCCTGTAGTGTAGAGGAACCCTACATGGAAAGAAGGGGTTTTTCCATCACTTTAAGAACACCGCCTCCTGGAACAACAGTAGCTATGATAATACTTAGTCCTGCCATGAGGGCAGGGGACTGAACTAGTTGACCTCTCGATGTCCCTTCCAGTCCTGTAATTCTATTATTCTGATTCTATATCAACTGAAGCATTCTTCCATTGACATAACTGTGTCTACTGGGGTTATGTCCAGCGGCGTATTAACGCCTAGGCCAACAAGGCCTAGGTCAGCAAATTTATAATAGCAGCCAGAGGCTGCTTCCCCCGGTGCCGGTTCGGGCCCTCCGCCCCTGGCCCCACCCCAACTCCGCCCCAACTCCTCCCCTTCCCCACCCCCATTCCCTGCCCCTATTGGTCCCCTTCCCCAAATCCCCGCCCCAGCCCCACCTCCTCTCCTGAGCGCACCGCGTTCCCCCTGTTCCCCCCTCCTTCGCAAAGCTGTTTCACGCACAAACACTGGCAGGCGGGGAGAAGCAGGACCCAGTGGCGCGCTCAGGGGAGGAGGTGGAGGCGGAGCATTGGTGAGGTCAGGGGGGGAGGGGGCGGCAATTATTTCTGGGACTAGGGGCGGCAAAATTATTAATCTGCCACTGGTTATTTCAGCATAGCTATGTCAGTCGGATGTGGGCTTGCTCACACTCCCTGACCAACATAGCTATGTTGACCTCTTTTAAGTGTAGACCAAGCCAAGTTAGCACCCACAAGAACAGAGATTTTATTCAGCAGTCTAAACACAAATCTCACTCGGCTGCAAATCCAAGCCACCAACATAGCTACTTGTAGAGTTTGATGGGGACCCAGATACGTCCGTGTGATACATATAACTGGGCATTTTGCTGTGAGGGCTGCCCTTTGAAAAGAGGGAGGGGGACAGTAGACTATGGAAGAGTTGGGAAAACAAAAGTGCACTTGAAAAATTATTGCAAAAGGGCTATAATAATTGGGTCAAATGCAATAGGAACGAGCACTTCAAAAGTATTTTTCTGTAATTTGCGGGTTATTTCTCCTGCCGTCCACATGCTTAGCAGAATATCGATCCGTGGGTCTTTTCTCTCCCTGATGCAGGCTATTTTCTGGGTTTAACGCATTGATGAGAAATGGATTTATTATTATTGTTTCATTTTGTATAGCAGGAGCACCCAGGAGCCGTAGTCATGAATTTAGAACCCTATTGTGCGAGGCACTGGACAAACAAAGAACAAAAAAGAGGCCCCTTTCCTAGAGAGCATACCATCTAGGTATAGGACAAGAGGCAACATGAGGAGACAAGCAGACAGGGCAGCACGAGGAGACAAAATGAAATTTCTACTGCATCCTTGCCAGGGTAGCCAAAGGATGTATCCAGTATTAACTGAAAGCAGACACAAGGTGGCTTCTGGTACATCCTACCAAGTGATTTGTGGCTCAGTAAATGTGGGTGGCATACCTCTGGATCTTACACTTGAATTTGGATGGGACACAGGGTTTATGATGATGGCTCTTTTGTCATGGTCAGACTATAAAATCCTACGTGTTGAGGCTAGGCTTATTCTTCCTCCAGAGGAGATGGAGGCCTCAATTCATTGGTTCAACCGCAGAGGCTGGTTTGACGCAGTTGGGTTCCAAAACACCAGCTGGAAAATGCTGGTGAGCCACTCTACTAATGACACAGCAATACCCTAGATGTCCCCACCAATTACATCATCTTGGGTGTACAGATGACCTCAGAAGGAGCCAATGAGGCAGACTACAGTGCCCGTTGCGGTTGTGCAGCTCAGTCGAATCATTTGTGGCATAGATGATGATGACAAAGCTACTAACTCAACTAAATTTTCAGTCCTGTGCTCTGTGTGTGTTTATAACAGAAGCATACCTTTAGAACAATTACACTGGATTGCTGTAACTTTGGGGAAATATATGTCCAATTATATTGCATAAAATGCTCATGAAATAACCTATTTATTCTTTAATGTGTCTCTTTTTCAGGTGGCATTTTGGCAGGCATGATATCAGATAGACTGGAAAAAAGGGCTTCAACCTGTGGAATGATGTTACTGCTAGCAGCACCTGCCGTAAGATCTACTCTCCTTATTTTAGTTGTGCCCATCTGTGCGAGTGGGTGAGGCTCTGTGAGCATTTCCATTAGAAATTCCTGTTCTCAGCAGTCTCTGACCATTCACCCCAGGATGAAAGTGGCTCTGAAAAGTCTCTGCACAAGAGCCAACACAGAGGTTTGGGCTGGTTTTAATAAATTAAATACGCCATTCTTTGGCACGTCATATGCTACAGGACTCTATGAAAAATTGTCACATTCAGCTGGCTTTGACAGCACTCCTTTTACTCAGTTATTCAATTCTGAATCAGAATTGGGCAAGTGATTTGTCTTTTTGATTTCAAACAACCATCAAATAATCAAAATTGCTGAGTTGTTAATGTTAGGAGTCTGGCTGCCACATATGCACAGTGTGATTTTTATAGGGTATTTCTACAATGCATACACTCATCTTGCCAGAATCAGCAGAACTCTGTGCTATGCTTAATTTGAAAGTCTGACGGGTTAAAAAATTATGGTCATATTAATTAGCTATCTCTATGAGACCCCTGTGAGACAGGCAGCCGCATGGGGAAATTGACTGTGATTTCCATGCCTGGGGACTCTAGCACCAAAAATAACAAACAACTTTTCATCACACAGACAACTAGTATTTTTCATGTTGTGACAGTAAGGTGATTTTTTGTGTGTGTGAAAACCTACAATTCTGTGAAGCGCAGGGGCCTTAACTTGCTCTCACTCAGCTTCAGTGGGAATTTATGCTGGTAAAAGCGTGAAATTAGAATCAAACCTTATTTTTCTGTTTTTTATTACTTAAATGTTTACCCATTCATATCCATTACAGCTATACATGTTCTCTGCAATCAGTAAAATGGGCCTAGAAGCTACCATAGGTGAGAACTTAAATTACATTCTGCCTGCTTTTAACTGGACTTAGTTTTCTTTTACTTTTGTTCCATTCACACTGATTTTTCTGGGGGAAAAGTCTAGAAACTAATTGTCTGCTTTTCAGAGGTGTTGAACACCTGCGGCTCCCAGTGAAGTCAGTTGGATTTCTGCTTAGCCTCTTTAGAGGCCATGAACCACCCTGAGGAAAAGAGCCGGGGACAGCATTTCAGTAGCACAGTTATTTCATTTCAGGCCATAGGAAAAATAATTGCATTAGAGTTGGTCGAAACATGGAAAACCTCATTCACAAAAATCTTGGAAAACTCAAAGCCCTTTTTATTTCAGGGGTTTCAAAAAGAAATGATATTTTTCCTCCATTCAACATGTTTCATAAAAAAAAATTTGAAAAACTTTTTGGTTTAAATATGTTTAATTTTTGCTTTTTGAATTTCTCGTCTCCCCCCATCCCCATTTTTATCCATTTCATTGCTGGTAAAGGGTGGGGGGGAACTGAGAGCCCTCCCCCTCCCCCCAAAAGACAGACAGACGAGCACACAAAACTAAGACATTTTCACCAAAAAAAATTCCAATTTTGAGAAAAGGAGACTTTTTGAAGGGGGGGGACACCTTTGTTTGACCTGAATTGCATCTAGACCACATTGTACCAGATTGTACCACAAGAGGGGCAGTCTGACAGAATGGGCTGAGGGGAAGGAGGTCTCTCTGTGTGGTTCCCCTTGCAGAGTTTCTCCCCAGCCATTCTCTTGTAGGGGGATGTTCTCTAGGGCTTCCCATCAAACTCCCTGGCCGTGCAGCTGAACTGGAGTCACGCTCCCAGGATCTTCCATTGCCTTGCTGCCCCTGCTATTCCTCACACACACACGCCCTTAAATGTGGGTTCCCTTCCACTTAAGGACTTCTGCTAGAAAGCTAATGCCTCGTCCAAGCTGTGTCACTAGTTCCAGAGACTCTCTGTGGGCCTGGAAGGAGGACGATACCCTAGGAAGGGGAGGATGGTGTCCCTGCCACTCAGGAGGGTGCGAATCATGCACAGAGTGGCTGGAAGTGTGATCTGGGCCATTGTTTGACTTTACAGAAAGGCAGATTAAAAGTAGGAGTAGAGTTCATTGCTCTGAGCCTCAAACACTGATGAATCTGGAGAGCCCCTGTCAGGGGAGGGAGATAAGGAACTCCAAAGACAACAAAATACTCTTGAATTAATGGGAACAGTTTGATCTCCTTTTGGAAGCAGAAAGGAACATAATTACCTTAAAAATCACAATTTCTCTCTGCAAACGTTGTACCTATTATTGTTAGAAGTAACCACTGAAGCATCTTAGAAGAAAACCATTTTTTTAAAAGTCTTGTCCAGTTTTAGCTTATACATTTGTATGTTGTACAGCAACTTTCACCATTTTCCCTGTTTGCTCGAGTCTTTCAAACACCAGCAGGGAGAGAAAAAGACTAGGGGGAAACAGGAAATATATGTATAAAACCACAAACATTATCCTGGGAACTCAGTGGCCAATTTTATTTTAAATGAACAATATCTTTGTGAGTTTGCATTTTTAGGGGTCAGGAAAAATATTCCTCAAGTGGATTGGGGACTGAAGCATGCTGATAACGTGTAGAGAATTATTAGGAATTAGGTGGTCAAATATTTCTGTAAGGAAGCTCAAATAGAGGCATGTAATTGTAAGGAGAATGCACCTCTGAGCTGATCCAGTGCCCCAAAATGTACACTGTCGGATAACTCTGTTTAATGGTGTTGGGAGTCCTACTCTCTGGCTCATTGCAGACTAGAATCATTGTTAAAAGGATACATCTCTGGGTGCCATAACCATGACTGAGATGAGATGGGAGAGAGGGAATTTAATCAAGAAAAACTGATAGAACAGCATGCATCAACGAAAATGCTCTTGCCTCCCTGAGGCCATGATAAGAGGCTTTTCTTTTTGCGTGGTCAGGAAATGAGTGGGGGTGAGGAGTGAGAACCCTGAATAACCAGTGAATAACACTGTTTTTTGTACCTGGAACTGAGAGTGCTTGATTCCCTCTTCCAAGTATCAGAAATTATTAAAGATTCTCTTATAAACTTAAAGGGATGCGATTTTGACCTTTTGTTTGGATAAACTCAGTTTATTTGTGGCCTCCTACCAAATACAAAAGGAGAGGAGTTGAAATGTGAAGGCAGTGCTGGTGGTGAGGTTTTGTATGTATGGCACAAGCATCCAAAGGCCCTGTTGAGCTTTGGAGCCCCATTGTGGTAGGCCCTGTACAAACCGATAAAGGACTCATCTCCACCCAGAAGGGTTTACAGTCTTAAAAGGCACAAGCAGCTGAAGAGTTGGTGATGGACATAGTCATGTTCTCCACTGTGCTGAAAGCAAACACTCCTTTGTGCTTAAATCTGTCCATTACTACTGAGATGGCTTTTTACCCTTGTTTTCCCTAGTAGCCTTGTTAGCCATTTTGAAGCAAAATTGTACTTGTACAAAATTGTACTTCCCATGAATATACTCTTGTAGTTACATTGCATTTATTAAAGATATGTAATATGTTGAATGATCAAGGTCTAGATCATCACGTGGGGTTGTGATGGAAAATAACATAAATTCTGGAAACTTCGTGTTTACTTTTCTTCATCGAATTTCCAACAGTTATGCTGCTTATCAGTGGAGCCCTGGTGAACGGTCCTTATGCGCTGATCACAACTGCGGTCTCAGCTGACTTGGTGAGTTTGGCTCTTTGTTTTACATTTAGCAGACTGGCCTGCTCATTTGCCTTCATTTGCGGGGGAAAGCCTGGTTTCTGTGACGAGTAGTAAATGTGTGTAAAGCATTGAGGGCGCAATTCTGTGTAGTACAGATGTGGTGTGTGTGTGTTGTACTTTTGTGTACAAGGTAAAGAGTAATGAGCAGGATGGGGAGCATTAAAGAACTCAACCCTGCATTAATACAGATGAGTGGCCTCCAAATTACTCCTGCCTCGTAAGGAGATCAAAGAGGGGATCTCTTAGATAAACACTTAAGTGTGATCCTCAGCACGCACATTAAGGCCATGTCTCTTTAGACTGCCATTTGCCACCCACATCCTGCACTGTTTTAACCCTGCACCTTTGAGAGTAAGGGATCAGGTGTGCAATGGGCTGGAGACTTCTCTCCATTAGGTGTGGAGGATACTACCTCGTGCTTGTCCTTCCTTGTGCTCACGTTAGCCTCTGCTCACGCATATACTGCACCCCAGTCAGCCTGTGTGCCCTGCTGCCCCGCCACACCAGGCCCTGCAGGCTTGTGGTCTGACTGCAGCACATGCTCCATGAAAACGTTGCCCTGGGTACCTTTTTCTTCAATTTTGCTTTTCAATGCTAGGTAAATGTATTGCCTTGAAAGGTGCTGGATGGTGAGAGCCCTACAGGGTGAGGTCCTTCACCAGCAGAATAGGTACAGGAAAGGCAGCAGAATTTAAATCCACACCCCACCTCAGCTTTCCTCCTGTGCCTCCTCAGTGATCAAAAGGGAGCTGTAGGGTTGAGAGAGAGCTCCCCCTTCAGTTCCATTCAATCAATAGTCTCATTGCTGTGACTGGCAGCTAGACTGTAGGATCTTGTCACGTAGACACCTGCCCTCTGGGAGCTGGACGGAAACTGCCAACTGATTTTCTCGTATGTCACTGAACAACCATCTGACACTAATGACTTTAGGTGACTGGTGACCTAAACTGAATTCTCCTCAGTGCCCTGAGTAAATGAAAGGCTCTGTCTTCTTAACAATCCTCTGAGCCATTCAAGTCTCCTATATACCAAGTTATAAAATTGTTCCTATGATCATTAGTTTTGCTCTGCAGTCCTATTGAATAACTGGCCTAATGAAAATGGCCTTCACAACTACTTCCTTTTGGTGCCTTTTAACTCAATAACCTGCTGAGTGGGCCTTGATATGGCTTTTATCATTGATACTCTAGCTTTGTTAGTATTCTTGTTCAACTAGTGATTCTCTTCTGTTCTGCAGAGCTTTCTGATATCAACAGTGGCTGTACTGACAGACCACTATGCAGTTTCAGCAAAAAATTGCAGGCTTGAAGTGCAGCCCATTCTGCCTGAACATCTTGCGTGCAGAATAGAAAGGGTTATTTATAAAGAACATCATTAAAATAGATTGGTCATGGGCTATTTTTTTTTATTTTTATTTTTTTTAGGCAATGATAAAAGGGTCTTGTCCATACCTATTTAAGGCTACTTGGTAAAGTTCATGCTAACATGTATTTGTCCATTATTTCATGATATGTTTTTCTATGGGAAAGGCCAGGAGCATGAGGCAGATGCATGGCCATTTCCCAGGCTCATCTGTAAATGGTTCTGAATGGAGTATTTGTCATGGTAGGGTACCCATAAAAGTCTGAAAGGAAATGCAAGAGCCCTGTCCACAGTTACGGCTATCATCGATGGAACAGGTTCTGTAGGTAAGCTATTGTTTGGAAGCTGCCTGCCTTATCTGCAGGAGGCTTTCTGTGGCTCTAGGTGCTAAAGAATTACAATGTAGTTCTGCTCTGAAAGGGGACTAAAGCTGGCATCAAGGAGTTCGATGTCTGTGTCTCAATGATTTGCACATCACATGTGCGCAGTTTGCATTTAAAAAGATGGCTTCCCCCCCCCCCCCCCCCCCGCCCCCGCCCAACTGTCAGTGCTACAAAATCAACTCAGGCTCTTTGTGAAGCTGGATTCTCTCCATGTCACACCTGGCTAGTACTCAGCATCACTTTGGGAGTGGTTCATGGGCAAAGATGGCTTTAGACCTCCTTTGTACTTCCCCAGGCTTGGTGGTGGTGGGCTGGCCCCCAGCACAAATTAGAACAGTATACACCATGGGGCTGTTCTGGGCACCTGATCAAGGATGCCTTGGTTATGCCCTCTGCACAAGCAGTGGTGAGGGAGGCAAAGATTCACCATGATAGACCTACACAATCTGCAGATGCCTCTAACCAAGGGGAATCATCCACTGGCCATCCGGCTACACCAGTGTTATGGCAGCTTTGCAGCCATATATACTGTCTATAAACTTTATGGATCCTCTTACAAATGTATGCCAAAATGGGTTTGCTTTTATGAAGGTTGAAACTGAGTAATATATCCAAACACGGAATATCTTGTCATTGGAACTAGTAATGTTTCCATCTCAGAATTTTAACATGTTGTATCACTATTGTATTTTAGGTGCTGCTTTAGGGCCTCTGTTAGCTGGTCTCATCTCTCCCTCTGGTTGGAATAATGTATTTTACATGCTAATGGTGGCAGATGCATTTGCCTTACTAGTAAGTCTAAATAAAACATTTAGTGCCAGATTTCTTTCTTAAAAAGCCCTTCATGTTAAAATGGAAATTTCCTCCCGTCATTGTGATTTGTATATTCTATTATTGAGTGGGAAGTTTCCATTCATATTGTAGAGGTATTTTTGTTTGTTTTTATTTAAAGAGCTAAGATGAGCATTTTGAAATTCTTGTTGAACTTTGAAGCCGGAGAGCCGATTAGCTTCACTGGGTGATATCTGTATGCAGTAGCTCACCAAAGGGATTGCCACAAACATAGTTGGAAGCAAAAATTTTTCTCTTTAAAGGCAGCACTGAAGCAGAAATGCCAATTTACTAAAATAGTAACACATTTTGCTGCACTGCCACAGAACCAGTATCACATGGTAATGCAACCGAATGCGTCACATATTCCAATTGGATGTCCATCATGTCTTTCTCCTATTTGACATAAAAGTGTAATGGCTGGGATCATCTGAAAAGAGGCTGTTTTTGACTTGTCCTATTTTATCTTATCGAGGCAGATTGTCTTCTGTGGTGTTTAAGGCAAAAGATAAGGGGTCAGGAGATCTGTGGACTAATTACTTGCTGGTGTAACTCTATTAAATTCAGTGGTTTTACAGCAGCAGAAAATATAGTCTCTAGGTTCTGTTTCTAATTTTGCCACAGACTTCCTGAATGCCCTTCGTCAAATCTCTTAACTTCTTTGTGCCTCTTGTTTGCCCCTCTGCCAAGGGAGGATGGCAATACTGACCCACCTCAGAGAGGATTAAGGAAACTTCATTTATTAATCCTTTGTAAAGTGCTTTGGTATCACTTGATGGAAGGTGATAACAGAAGAGCTAAATTTTTGTTAGACTCTTCAGAATCAGGCCCCATCTCTCCTGTCTGATCTGCAAAGACAGTCCCGTATGCCATACAGTTCCATTGAATTCAGTCACGTACATGCAGGGAAGGTAGGGCGACCAGACGTCCCGATATTAGGGGCTGTCTCAAAAAGCAACTGCTTTCATGTTGCTATGGACTGGTACAAGATCCAATTCTTTTGAAGGAGCTGAATGTCCCTTTCCATCATAGATGACAGAACCCAGCAAGTGGGAAGCAGATGTTTCCAAGTGAATGAATGTGTGTTTATAAATGATTGCATAGCTTCTTTACTCAGCCATTACTGGTACTGCAAAGATTTCTACTAGCCAGTGGGTAAATTCCTTGTCAGGGCGATAAATCCAGCTATTGGAACCTTCCCCCCTCACCCCCAATATAACAAATAGCACTTTTAAGATCTATATTTTAAACTGATTTTTTTTTCAAAAGTGCATGAGGGAATTAGGCCCTTGAATTCCAATGGGAATTAGGTGTGAAAAGGGGGAATAGGTGCCTTGGAAAATCACAGCCTTCACTTCTAAAAATAGTTGTAACTGGTTCACACTGATATTAGCCAGAAAACATGGAAGACTGACATTTTCTTAGCATGGGTTTTTCATCAAACATCATCTGTAAGATCACTCTTCTGTTTCCTCTTAATGGAGGACTGTATTAATCGGTATACCTATGACAATAAGTATAAAGGGCCTGATCCTGCAGTCAGTAATGGACCTGAGTAAGTTTAATTGCTTACAGGATTAGACCCAAATGTGTGGCCATGTCTACACTACCCGCCGGATCGGTGGGTAGTGATCGATCTATTGGGGATCGATTTATCGCGTCTAGTGTAGACGCGATAAATCGATCCCCGATTGCTCTGCCGTCGACTCCGGAACTCCGCGAGGGGCAGAAGCGGAGTCGACAGGGGAGCGGCGGCCGTCGATCCCACGCCGCGAGGATGCGAAGTAAGTGATTCTAAGTCGATCTAAGATACGTCGACTTCAGCTACGCTATTCTCGTAGCTGAAGTTGCGTATCTTAGATCGATCCCCTCCCTCCCCACCAGTGTAGACCAGGCCATAGTCTCAGAGCAACGGTGGTATAAGAGTTACCATTTTTCCTGCAGTCTTGGGCTCCCTCTGCTGGTCTCGTCAGAGTCTTGCTGGTACAATAATTAAATAGTTATTGTTAGAACTGGTAAAAAATGGAGAGGCAGGGAGGACAATCACCATGAATTTCACTCCTTTTTATCCCACAGATTTAGAAGTGGAACAATTTTTTTGTCTGAAATAGTTATCCCAAATGTTTGGAAATTGGAGGCGGAGGTGTTGGGGGGGATGGGGGTTTTCTCCAGTTTTCCCCTTCCCCTCTGCCCCACTTTGCCACGGAAAAGGTGGGCAGAAGCGGGGGGGAGGGGGGGGAAGGGGGGAAGAGGTTTGCAGGGAGAGGGAGGGAAAAAAACATTTGAAAAAACAATGGGTTTTGTTTTTTCAATTTTGTCACAATGTGGGGTGGGACTGCAAAAACGTCCTAATTTGAAAAATGTCCATCAGCTCCAGTCCTTGCATAACCTCTGGATCCTTGGTGATTCAGAGAAAGACTTTGATTTAGCTCCTCTCACATGAGTGGTGCAAATTCATCTTCCAACCATTGACTGAACATGTGCGAATATAATGGGTTTCCATTCAGTTGAACTGGGATAACATTAAATGAAGAATTCAGAGTTGCAGTATGCATTTGACACTGAAAACTTAGGTGAGTGGTTCACCTGTCTAGATTTTTAACCCAGATTTGTTTTTGTACAGTTCTTACTCCGTCTTATACGAAAAGAACTCCAGTGTAAGATGGACCAGACCTTGTAAGTCTTTCTTGTGTTTTTCTATATGATAATTAAATGTTTTCATATGTCATTCTTGGCCTCTCCACCTTTGTGCTCCTTCTCCTTGCAGAAATCACGGATTCTTTGTTTATGTGCATGTACCTTAATCTGCCGGTTTTCTCTGCATTGTAAAGAATAACCTCTTTTTCTTTAAATCATGAAACTCTTTCTTCAGAACTATTTTTTAAAACAGTAGAGAAAATTGAGTTCTCTGTCACGTTCTCTGTACGTTTTCTCCAAAGGTTGGGGCCCTCTTAATTTTTCACTCTTGAGTGTGAAACTTGGCAATATGAGGTTTTTGGTTGGTTGGGGGGTGGATTTATTTTAATAGCTCAAATTGTACTTTTTTTCAGAAGTTGGCAGGAAGGAAAGGGTGACTCTGATTTCAAACCAGAGTAAACCCAGAGAAGTTCCACTAAATCAGTGGAGTTATACAAAGTAAAATGAGTGTAAAGCTATGTCTACACTACGAAATTAGGTTGAATTTATAGAAGTCGGTTTTGTAGAAAGCATTTTTATACAGTCGATTGTGTGCGTCCACAGTACCGAGGCAACCGTCGACTTCCCACTGTTCCCGCAGTCTCCGCTGCCCATTTGAATTCTGCGTAGAAATCCCAATGCCTGATGGGGCAAAAACATTTTTGCAGGTGGTTTTGGGTACGTATTGTTAGGCCCCCCCCTTCCCTCCCTCTGTGAAAGCAACGGCAGACAATCATTTCGCGCCTTTTTTCCTGGGTTACCCGTGTAGACGCCATACCACAGCAAGCATGGAGTCCGCTCAGGTAACCGTCACCATATGTCTCCTGGGTGCCGGCAGACACGGTACTGCATTGCTACACAGCAGCAGCTCATTGCCTTTTGGCAGCAGACAGTGCAGTATGACTGGTAGCCATCGTCACCATACTCCAAGGTGCTCTTTTAGCTGACCTCGGTGAGGTCGGTCAGGGGCGCCTGGGCAAACATGGGGGTGACTCAGCCAGGTCATTTCCCTTTTACGTTTTGTCTCATGGTGATTCAGTCCTGCCAGCAGTCATATTGCACTGTACTGTACAGTCGTACTGTAATGAGCACCCAGGAGACGATGGCCAGCAGTCATACTGCACCGTCTTCTGCCGAGCACCCAGGAGATGACGATGGCTAGCAGTCGTACTGCACCGTCTGCTGCCAGCAAGATGTATAAAGATAGATGAGGTGGATCAAAACAAGAAATAGACCAGATTTGTTTTGTATTCATTTTCTCCCCCCTTCCTCCCTCCCTCCCTCCGTGAAATCAACAGCCTGCTAAACCCAGGGTTTGGGTTCTAACCTTGAGGGGGCCATTCTGTTTCTCCTTGATGCAAAGCCACCCCCTTTGTTGATTTTAATTCCCTGTAAGCCAACCCTGTAAGCCATGTTATTAGTCACCCCTCCCTCCATCAGAGCAACGGCAGACAATCGTTTCACACCTTTTTCCAGCGCAGACGCCATAGCACTGGAAACATGGAGCCCGCTCAGATCACCGCGGCAGTTATGAGCATTATAAACACTGTGCACATTATCCAGCAGGATATGCAGAACCATAACCTGCAAGAAAAGCGAAATCAGGCAAGGAGGAGGCGACTGCAGCACTGTGACGAGAATGATGAGGACATGGACATAGACTTCTCACAAAGTATGGGCCCCTGCAATGTGCACATCATGGTGTCAATTGGGCAGGTTCATGGCGTGGAACGCCGATTCTGGGCCCGGGAAACAAGCACAGAGTGATGGGACCACATAGTGTTGCAGGTCTGGGACAATTCCCAGTGGCTGAGAAACTTTCGCATGCGTAAGAGCACTTTCATGGAACTTTGTAACTTGCTTTCCCCTGCCCTGAGGTGCAAGAATACCAAGATCAGAGTAGCCCTCACAGTTGAGAAGCAAGTGGCAATAGCCCTGTGGAAGCTTGCAACGCCAGACAGCTACCAGTCAGTCGGGAATCAATTTGGAGTGAGCAAATCTACTGTGGGGGCTCCTGTGATGCAAGTAGCCAACGATATCGCTGAGCTGCTGATATCAAGGGTTGTGACTCTGGGAAATGTGCAGGTCATAGTGGATGGCTTTGCTGCAATGGGATTCCCTAACTGGTGGGGCAATAGCGGAACCCATATCCCTATTTTGACACCGGAGCACCAAGGCAACGAGTACATAAACCGCAAGGGATACTTTTCAATGGTGCTGCAAGCACTGGTGGATCACAAGGGACATTTCACCAACTTCAACGTGGGATGGCCGGGAAAGGTACATGACGCTCGCATCTTCAGGAACTCTGGTCTGTTTCAACAGCTGCAGCAAGGGACTTACTTTCCAAACCAGAAAATAACCGTTGGGGATGTTGAAATGCCTATAGTTATCCTTGGGGACCCAGCCTACCCCTTAATGCCATGGCTCATGAAGCCACACACAGGCGCCCTGGAAAGTAGTCAGGAGCTGTTCAACTATAGGCTGAGCAAGTGCAGAATGGTGGTAGAAAGTTTATTTGGGCGTTTAAAAGCACACTGGCGCAGTTTGCTGACTCGGTTAGACCTCAGCGAAACCAATATTCCCATCGTTATTACTGCTTGCTGTGTGCTTCACAATATCTGTGAGAGTAAGGGGGAGATGTTTATGGCGGGGTGGGAGGTTGAGGCAAATCATCTGGCTGCTGATTACGTGCAGCCAGACACCAGGGCGGTTAGAGCACAGGAGGGCGCGGTGCGCATCAGAGAAGCTTTGAAAACCAGTTTCAGGAATGGCCAGGCTACAGTGTGAAAGTTCTGTTTGTTTCTCCTTGATGACCCCCCCCCCCCCCGGGTTCACTCTACTTTCCTGTAAGCTAAGCACCCTACCCTCCCCCCTTCGATCACCACTTGCAGAGGCAATAAAGTCATTGTTGCTTCACATTCATGCATTCTTTATTTATTCATCACACAAATAGGGGAATAACTGCCAAGGTAGTGCGGGAAAGATGGTGGAGGAGGGAAGGACAAGACCACACAGCACTTTAAAACTTTAAAACTTATTGAATGCCAGTCTTCTGTTGCTTGGGCAATCCCCTGGGGTGGAGTGGCTGAGTGGCCGGAGGCCCCCCCACCACGTTCTTGGGCATCTGGGTGAGGAGGCTATGGAACTTGGGGAGGAGGGCAGTCAGTTACACAGGGGCTGTAGCAGTGGTCTGTGTTCCTGCTGCCTTTCCTGCAGCTCAACCATACACTGAAGCATATGAGTTTGATCCTCCAGCAGCCTGAGCATTGACTCCTGCCTTCTTTCAGCAAGCTGACGCCACCTACCATCTTCAGCCCGCCACCTCTCCTCGCGGTCATATTGTGTTTTACTGCACTCTGAGATTGTCTGCCTCCACGTATTTTGCTGTGCTCTGTCAGTGTGGGAGGACAGCATGAGGTCAGAGAACATTTCATCACGAGTGCATTTTTTTCACCTTCTAATCTTCGCTAGCCTCTGGGAAGGAGAAACATATGCAGCTGGTGGAGGAAAAAAAGGGAGAGTGGTAGTTAAAAAGACCCATTTTATAGAACAAAGGGTACATTCTTTCACGGTAAACCTTGATGTTAACATTACACAGCACACGTGCTTTCATTATAAGGTCGCATTTTGCCTCTTATTGAGGGTATGCCGGTTTGGTGTGAGAGATCCCTCACGCAGGGCCAGGCAGCAGAATTCAGCTTGCAAGCAGCCATGATAAGCCACAGTCTTTTGGCTTCTTTAACCTTCATAACGTGTGGGAATGGTTTCAAATGCCCTCGTTTCCCGTACGAAGTAGCCGTTGGGTTGGCCATTAAAAATGGGTTGGCAATTTAAAAGGAGGGGCTGCGGTTTCTGGGTTCACGTGCAGCAGAAACCCAACTAACCAACTCCCCCCCCACACACACACACACAATGCTCTGGGATGATGGCTTCACCCTTCCCCCCACCGTGTGGCTAACAGCAGGGAAGATTTCTGTGCAGCCACCGGCAAACAGCCCAGCAGGAACGGGCACCTCTGAATGTCCGCTTCCTAAAACCACCCTATTTCAACCAGGTGACCATGAATGATATCACTCTCCTGAGGATAACACAGAGAGATAAAGAACAGATGTTGTCTGAATGTCAGCAAACACCGGGACCATACACTGCAATGCTTTGTTCTGCAATGATTCCTGACTACATGCTACTGGCCTGGTGTGGTAAAGTGCCCTACCATGGAGGACGGAATAAGGCTGCCCTCCCCAGAAACTTTTGCAAAGGCTTTGGGAGTACATCCAGGAGAGCTTTATGGAGATGTCCCTGGAGGATTTCCACTCCATCCCCAGACACGTTAACAGACTCTTCCAGTAGCTGTACTGGCCACGAATGCCAGGGCAAATTAATCATTAAACACGCTTGCTTGATTTCAAACCATGCATAATATTTACAAAGGTACACTCACCAGAGGTCCCTTCTCCGCCTTCAGGGTCCGGGAGCCTGCCTTGGGTGGGTTCGGGGGTTACTGGGTCCAGGGTGATAAACAGATCCTGGCTGTTGGGGAAACTGGTTTCTCTGCTTCCTTGCTGTGAGCTATCTACAACCTCCTCCTCATCATCATCTTCCTCGGCCCCAAAACCCGCTTCCATGTTGCCTCCCACTCCTTGGACGGAGTCAAAGCACAGGGTTGGGGTAGTGGTGGCTGCACCCCCTAGAATGGCATGTAGCTCATCATAGAAGTGGCATGTCTGGAGCTCTGAACTGGAGCGGCTGTTTGCCTCTCTGGTTTTTTGGTAGGCTTGCCTGAGCTCCTTAATTTTCACGCAGCACTGCTGCAGGTCCCTGTTATCGCTTCTGTCCTTCATGCCACTGGAGATTTTTTCAAATATTTTGGCATTTCGCCTTTTCGAACAGAGTTCTGCCAGCACGGATTCATCTCCCCATACAGCGATCAGATCCCGTACCTCCCATTCAGTCCATGCTGGAGCTCTTTGGCAATTCTGGGACTGCATGGTCTCCTGTGATGATGAGCTCTGCATGGTGACCTGTGCAGGTGAGCTCGCCACGCTGGCCAAACAGGAAATGAGATTCAAAAGTTCGCAGGACTTTTCCTGTATACCTGTCCAGTGCATCTGAGTTGAGAGCGCTGTCCAGAGCGGTCACGACTCAGCACTCTGGGATAGCTCCCGGAGGCCAATACCGTCGAATTGCGTCCACAGTACCCCAAATTCGACCCGGCAAGGCCGATTTTCAGCACTAATCCCCTCATCGGGGTGGAGTAAAGAAATTGATTTTAAGAGCCCGTTAAGTTGAAAAAAGGGCTTCATCATGTGGACTGGTACAGGGTTAAATCGAGGTAACACTGCTAAATTCGACCTAAACTCGTCGTGTAGACCAGGCTTTAGTGAAATCAAAATCAGGTCCCTCATCTATAAATATAGCATAGAATAGGAAAGTGTATAACAAAGAATGTGGACAGCATTTTGAAGTTATTGATCTTTTGTTATGCACTGCTTCCAAACTTCTCATATTAGCTATTCTTTCACAGGTTTAAAGAACACTGAATTATGATATCTCAGACATGGAATTAAGGTCTTCATGTGTGATCAAAACTCCACCCTCAAAAGACTGGAATAAATTATTCTGTATTTGAAATTTGTCTTGTGGAGCATTTTGCACATTTACCAGGAGAGGATTGAGAAATTCAGTTGGTGAATTCCTGGTGAAGTTTTTTTGTTTTCTGTTTTTGTTTTGTTTCCTGTTTGTACACGTATCAATCTCTCAGGATGGTGACTGTTTATCACATGAAGAGACAGAAGCTTTGGGAAGCTGCTAGCCGTATGCCTTAACTGAGCCAAAAGAGAAATACCAAGTGCCTTTTGATTCATTTTGATAGGATATTTTACGTAAATCTTTAAACTGCTTATTTTTAACAAAATGCAAGGAGATTTGAGAATAGAGCACAAAAAAGAAAATGAACTCTCTTCAGATGCTCCAGCAGAGGAATGTGGCAATGGTATTAGCAAAGCATTTGTGAGCAAAGTGTCCTTTAAGAACATAAGAGCGGTCATACTGGGTCAGACCAATGGTCCATCCAGCCCAGTATCCTGTCTACCGACAGTGGCCAGTGCCAGGGTCCCCAGAGGGAATGAACAGAACAGGTAATCCTCAAGTGATCCGTCCCAAGTTGCCTATTTTATACCACATCTTAAAAGATAAGGTCATCACACTCTATGTGAAGGTACCAGCTGGCTCAGATTCACTGCTATTCAATATCCTGAAACAGTAAGAAAGTGGTCTGAGCATATTATCAGGCTTTATCTACAGCACTAACTGATCCTACACTGTAAACTCCCAAGGGCAGCATTCTGCTCTTTTATGTATAATATATTGGAACTTGTACATAAGTAGTTACAATGTACTGTGAAAAAGTAGCCTACACTGGCTCTCTGGAGGCGGAGTTTTGCTCATTTGGGGTTGTCAGAAAAGGATACTCAAACAACAAAGAGACTTATTAAGGTGAAGCATTTCCTGTAAGGCGTTCGAATGATTTTGAGGGCGTTATACACTGGTTGAGCAAACGTCATCGAATTGTTTTGTTGTTAAGTCGATCGGCTACTTTGGAGTTGCTGGTTATTTTTATTTGGGAAGGCAAAGGCGTGGTCTCATCTGTGACTGAAGCTTTAGCACTAGTTCCTTTTTTTTTTTTTTTTTTTTTTTAATGGGTGAACAAAAAATTGATCCTGGTTTAAACCCTGATCCTGAAATGGTGTTGAGTTCAGGCGCCCCCCTTGTCTTCAATGGGGCTGGATGCCGAAGCAGGGAGTCTGTCCACCCAGAGCTCATTGCAGGATCAGGACCTTAATCATAGCACCAAAAATCTGTCAACAGACTAATGTTGCAGTTCAAGTACAGAGCCAAAGTATATGGTTTTAAAAAAAAAAACAAACCTGACCCCACACACTGGCCGTAAAGTGGATAGAGGAAATTCAGAGGTTTATATTATCCTGTAAGTGCAAGTGTTAATGTTTTCATAATACACTGTTTCTTCTTGATCTGACAGTTTTTAATCTCCTTCCAATAGAAGACAAGCTTCTGGTGAATATTTGTAAGATGTACAATGATATTAAAGGGAATTTCTATAAAAGAGATGTTTATGTGGACTATAAAGGTTAAATAGACTTAAACTGTATATTCTTATAATGTGTATTTATTAAACCTCTCTGTAACTGTTCTTCTGAATTTTGCTTTTTTAACTTTTTTACAAAACATGGTGGTACTGTACATACCTCACTTGCTTAACAAAATAACCTTTTTTAAAATAAGCCTCAAAACATACAAACAAATGTCTTCTTTCTCATCAACTTCTTGTTTGCATTTTTGTTTCTGGCACAATGCTTAATCTTTTTGGGTTGTTTTGGGTGGTTTTTTTTGTTTTTTAATTCTTTAACCTTTTGAGCAGTTGTTCTTGAACTCATGCTTTTCTCCTGTTTTTTTGCATTTTTGGCCCTGGTTCAGCAAAGCGCTTAGGCACATGCTTAAGTGCCATTGACTTGAACAAGACTTCACAAATGCTTAAGCTAAGCACTTACTTATGCACTTTGTTGCAAATAAAGGTCCCTACTCAGCAAAGAATCGGCCCAATAGATTTACGCACGTGCCAAAGTCCGTGTTTGTGATCCATGCCAGACAACAGTCTCTGTCCTGCAAAGATTTACGTAAATACTTAACTTCACACATTGTGAACAGATCCATTAAAATCAAGGGGACCACACACACTGCATAAAGATAAACAGATGCCTAAGTCTTTGCAGGATTCAGGCCTTAGTTGCCAAAACCGTTTTACTCCTAAACTCCGCCATTTACAAGTAGTTGTTTTTAAAGCTTTGTCACTCCAGCTAAAGTCTTATGTTAAAGTGCTTCTAATTGTATTAGTTGATAACAGAATTATACTGGTAAGATATTTAGTGTATTCCAATTTAAGTTTTCCTTCTTAGGAGCTGACATTATTCATTTCATTTTTTTTATTTTTTTGCAATATAAGAGCCCACATGTGAGTCAATGAACGTGTCACAGTCAGGACTAAGAGCCCTCCCTCCCACTGACTGCACTGGTGAATTAGAGCTCTCTGCTACTCACATTGTGTCCTTTTATGGTTCGGAAGTTTAGATTCTTTTGAATTTACACAATCCTTGCAGTTCACTTAACTGATGTGGGATTTTCTTCAGTGTTGTGATATTCTCTTGAAGGAGCTCTTTAGGTCTTTATTTGGGGTCCAGTGGGAGAATCCTCATGTGTAAATCAGAAAAAAACCCACTAAAATGCTAGCCAACAAATTAAATGTCCAAGATATCTTGCGGAATAATAAACCCGGTGAAGCATTAATGATGTTTTCTAAGGTGCTAGGAAATTCATTACTTTCTGTGCCAGGAAAAAAATTGGTTGTCATATGGAATTCCCTGGCCATTAAGGCCAAAGGGTTTTGTCTGTAACAGGAATTCTGCCTAAGAACAGCAGGATCAGGCTTCAAATTTCCAAAGGGCCCTCAGTCTAACCTCTAAATATGTGTTCACAGCTTGCATGTGTAAACATTTTCTGGTGCAGATAATTAAATTTGAAGGCCTAACTCCCATACCTAATTTGCCCATGGGCAAGGAATTTGGCCACTTCTCTTTTATAATCAGCCCTAAAAATCCTTGCATTCTGAACAAACAGTGCATTTTGTTAGCTTCTGGTGTGGATACTCATTCACCGGGGGGGTGAACAAATCTGGTGACAAATGTGTATAGGAATGCAGAAGTGCAGTAATCAAAGTAGGGTTAGTATCTGAATGTGAAGTGTTTCAGTTTTAAATATTGATTATTTGCAGATTAAAATATTTTTTCATAGCACATATTGAATAAAGATGGATTCTGTATTTCAATTTAAAATGTGGATCGCTTTTTGCCTCTTTTATATCTTAATAAGGAAATTGTCCATTTCCTGCCTGTGAGAGTAGAGAGTAGCCCTTTCTTGTAGGAGTAGTGGAGCTAGTTTATTAAGGAAAACAAACTAGAATCTTTCTTCCAGACACAGTGGCTTTCTCACCTGAAAGTGGAATTAGACACCTTGGAGCAGGATGCAATGACCAATGTGACAATTAGAGAGATGATGTGGGTGAGGTAATAGCTTTTATTAGACCAATTTCTATCTGTGAGAGACATTAAGCCTTCCTCTCTGTCCTGTGTGAAAGCAGGCACTCAGGAAAGGAGACGGGCCCAGCACTTCTTATACTAGTTACTTTAGAGTGACATTTAAACTCCATGTCTATTATGTTCCATCTGTTCTTGGATTTATAGTCCATATATGTAAACAATGAATATTCCTTTGTCTTCCCTCTTACCCTGCTCTATCTTTTTTCTCCTTTTCCCTCCTCTCTGTTCCCAGCCCTCTCAAGAATTTCATGGTCTTGATCAACTTCATGTTTAATGTTGTGTGACTCTCCTAGAGATATAATGGGATTTAAAGCACTTCTGCATGGGGGAAAATGCTAGGAGCTGAAAGCAAGTTTCCAGTTAAGGAAGCTTTGCAAAATTACATCAGAAGAAAGATTTCCATGTGTCTAAAATACTTCTAAAGAAAATATGCAGGGGGACCCTGAAATCTAGTACCTTTTTATGGGGAGGTGAAGGGAAGAGGAGCAAGAGATGAAGAAATGAACAAGTATGAAAAAAAAAATTCACTTTGATGTACAAAAAACTGGAAGCCCTGAGGTGGGTTAGAAAACTATAAAGGCCCATATAGTACAGAGCAATTTCAAATGGCTTTGGTAAGTGCAGTCTGTAGCTGTGGCACTCCGCCTTACAGAGCTAGAGAGCTACTTCAGCGTCACAGAGATATAGAGCCATAGCAAAATAGATGGAGAGAAATGTTAAGTCCATCTGTCCGGGTGTTTGTAGGCAGACCCACACACTTGTCACTGCAGTGCAGACATGAAGCTGGTGTCCTGGAATGCAAAATGTATTGGGAGTAATCCCACCTTTGAGAATTCCTGAACCACTTCCTTCTCTGGTGAGGTTCCAAGTGGGACAGCTTCCAAAAACTATTGGCATAGTCCACTATTACTAGAATTAATGTACGTCTTTCTTTATTGGATCAAAAGACTCATCCTAATCTTCCCAAAAGGCCACTTCTCATTGGAATCCAGGGAACTAGAAGAGGCTGGTAGCTTTCTGAGCCACCTTCTGGCACTCTGGACAGGAGGCACAAAAACTTGCCATCTCATGATGGGCCATCAAGACTGCAACCAATCTCTGTAGAGTCTTCTCCCTTCCCATGTGGCCAGCAGAGAGTATGATATGGACAAGCCATAGAACTTCCCTTTGAACTAGTTTCGAGAATAATGTAATATATCCGAACTCTTTCATTTTTGGATAAATTGGTCCACTCAATAAAACAACTCATTTCTCAACTCAAAATGAGGAAACAAGGTGGCCAATCTTTCACGAGTTACCACCCTATTTATCATCCATCACTGGTGGTGTGCCTCCTGGAAGTTCTTCTCGTTCCCGTTCTGCCACTAGATTAAATTGTTCCCTGATAATGTCTGGTTCCAGGGTAGCAATTGATCCATATAGTAACCTGGTCTCAGAGGCCTTGAAAGTAAAAGCTGCTCCCTTATTTAGATTGTAAACCTTCAGTTTAGGGACTTTCTTTTACTATGTGTTTGTACAGTGCTTAGCACAATGAGGCCCTGATCCTAACTGGAACCTTTAGGCACAACCCAAATGAAAATAATAAAGAATATCTAACCATGCCTTGTAACTGGTTTGGCTGGTCCTTCTTCCTTCCAGCTCTCTTTGCACTTAGCCATCCGAGAGTGCATTGCCTCACATCCTGCTTTTGCTGCTCCATGCCCATGCCCTGGAGAAACTCTAGCCTCTCTGGAGCACTATGGGATAGCCGCCTACATTTTCCCAGAATGGATTAATACAAACAAGGTAGGTGTAGGCGTACAAACATGGTTGTGATGGCAGTAAAGCTGCTCCATGGACACAAATTGAACCATGTTGCCTGTAACCAGTGAAGGTGACTATGTCCTTCTCCCACCATGCTAAAACGTGACTTGATAACACGACTTCAGACATTTTAGCCTGCGTGTTGTCGGGGCTTTTTGGTCATGCAAAGCTAACTCGATTGAGCTAACCCTATTGGAAAAAACATACCCATTTAGCCAATCAAGCAAGGGTCTAGTAATTTACAAAACCAGGGTTCAAACCTCTAGTGAGGACAAAGGTAAAGGAAGTACAGTAACTCCTCACTTAAAGTTGTCCCAGTTAATGTTGTTTCATTGTTACGTTGCTGATCAATTGAGAACATGCTCGTTTAAAGTTGTGCAATGCTCCCTTATAATGTCGTTTGGCAGCCACCTGCTTTGTCCACTGCTTGCAGGAAGAGCAGCCCGGTTGAGCTAACTGGTGGGGGCTTGGAACCAGGGTGGACCAGCAGCCCCCCTATCAGCTCCCCTTTCCCCTAAGTTCCCTGTGCCACAGCCTCCCAGCAGGCTACCAATTGCCGGCAGTTCAGCTGTCCCTCCCCGCACTGCCATGTGCTGCTCCTGCCCTCTGCCTTGGAGCTGCTCCCTGGAGCCTCCTGCTTGCTGAGCGTGGGGGGGAGAGGTGGGGAAGGAAAGAGGGGGGCTAATGTGAAAGTGTCCCCCACCCCCCTGCTCCTGCACTCTGCTTACCCCATCTTCCATAGAACAGGGGGAACACATGACAGGGCTCAGGATGGAGGGAGTTTCCTGGCAGCAGCTGCTGTCTCAGCTTGCTGATCAACTTAAAAAGGCAGTGTACTTAGAGTGGTGTCAGCTACTTAAAGGGGCAATGTTCATCTCTCTCTCTCTCTCTCTCTCTCTCTCTCTCACACACACACACACACACACACACACACACACACACACGGTGTGTATCTCTGTCTGCCATGTTGTTTCCCCTCCCTCCATTCATGCTGCCTTGTAGAATGTGAGGCTACATTAACAACAATGTGTTAACCCTTGAGGGCTCAACCAATTGCTAGTTCACCACCTCAACCAAGCTTCACAATCATCATCGCTGTGTACCAGTATTAAATGGTTTGTTTAAAATTTATTGTGTGTGTGTGTGTGTATAATATAGTCTTTTGTCTGGTGAAAAAAATTTCCCTGGAACCTAACCTCTCCCCCCCCCCCCCCCCCACACACACACCCTATTTACATTAATTCTTATGGGGAGATTGGATTTGCTTAACATTGTTTCGCTTAAAGTTGCATTTTTCAGGAACATAACTACAATGTTAAGTGAGGAGTTACTGTAACTTAAATCTACTGAAAGTGCCCTGGGAGAAGCACTGTATTAAAACAGATGGAACCTTTAGCTCCTAAGATTTCTTTTCTCATTCCAGTGCTTATATTCCTATATAATACGAGTGGCAAATGTGATGTGCATGCAGGCTTATGGAGAGGCTACAGTGCTTTGAGTTTGGCAACAGAATACAAAGATGAAAGAAACACAGCAGAAATGTAAACTTCTGTACCTCATTACAGTCCATCTTCTAGATAGCCAAATTACTGTAAATACATTCCAGTGTCAGTCTTTCCTTTTTCATCTAATTGAAATAAAATTAGAAAGAATAATAACTCTGGAACTTTGCTTATCAAATCATGAGGGCCTGAATAGAAGCCATAATAGCATTAACCATCCATTGTTTGTGTATACCTCTTGGGATGTAAGTCTCTTTAACTCTGGCAGATGCTGCTGTAAATTCCCTGGAAATACCCATCTCTGTTGCCTGAAAAAGTGGAGTTTTATTTTTAATGGCATTTCACCTTCAAATACTAAAGAGACCACACGGAAGATTTTTTTGTCTTCAGCTTCCTGCAAGGGGTACGTGTGGCATTTTAAAGAACAAAACAAAAAACTCCTGTTGTGGTGGTTCTTGCATCTCAATAAAGGAATTTCAGATAGGATTCCTCCTTATACTTGTAAAAGTTATTCCATATGCTGAGTGTATATGTCCGAGGTACAAAGACTTTAGAACAATATCGGGGATGTCTAATTTATATTTATGCTGATGTCCTATTAATTCAGACTTTCTCAGTGACCTCTTAATAGATTTAAACTTACGATTCCATTTAGCCATCACCACCCATAGGTTCCTGCAGTGGTCAATACACAGGATTGCTAATGTTAAAAGTGACAAGGAGGGTTGAGGTAATATCTTTTATTGGACCAACTTGTGTTGGTGAAAGAGCTCAAAAGCTTGTCTCTCTCACCAACAGAAGTTGGTCCAATATAAGATATTACCTCACCCATCTTGTCTCTCTAATATCCTGGGACCAACATGGCTACGATGACACTGCAAACATCTATGTTATAAGTGTTGTTCAAAGTCAGATTGACCTAGTATATTACAGAAGTCAATGGACGTTCAGAGTTGTTGGATATTTTCAAACCTGGGTCTGATTTTAGGAAGATCAGTTTTAGTCAAACACAAGTTATTGGGCTCAATACAGAGAGATCTGGGTGAAATTCTTTGGCCTGTGTTATACAGGATATCAGACCAGATGATCTAAAGGTCTCTTCTGTCCTTACAATCCAAGAATTATGATTTCCTTACCTCGGAACTATGACTTTTTCAGCTTTTGGGGGGAGTCTGGTTTTTGGGGGGTGTTTTTAAAACTTTTGAAATAGAAATCACTTGCATTATCTGTCTTCTCTAATTACAGGTGAGACTGTCAAAGCTACTTTATGAATTTAGAAACACATCTCTCCTTAATTTCAATGGGAATTGTGCATCATGCAACTAGGGTGACCAGACAGCAAATGCGAAAAATCAGGATGGGGGTGGGGGGGTAATAGGAGCCTATATAAGAAAAAGACCCAAAAATCGGGACTGTCCCTATAAAATTGGGACATCTGGTCACCCTATCTGCAACGCTGAATTAGAATTTTGTGTATCCTCTTGATTGGGGGCTGGTTCAAATGTTTTTATGCTTTACTCTCAAGGGCTGTAGATGTATTATAATATACATTTCTCTTCAGAATTCAATTGTCTATATCGATGTAAAGAATTGAGCATTTCCCCTGTTCATTTCCCTTGTTATGGCTAATTTTCCGGGTGGAGTAATGTTGGAAATATATCTCCCTACAAGCAGAGAATTACTTGCCATTCGGGGAATATTCTATTGCACATACCCCTCTGTGCCACCGGAGACTAGGCTCTCTTTCTACTGCTGTAAACTTTTTGTTCATTCAAAGACTATAAACACCACAGCCAAACTTTTCTCAGACATGTTGCATATGAACGGTCTGTCACCTGTTTGAAAACCGTGCTGAGAGAATCTGTCGCAAGCTGTTCCTGAAGCTGTAGATTGCTATATATTCCTTTACCATGTTTTTATTTACTTTCTTCATCTGCCTGTTCCACTTTTTAGGTATAAGTAGGGTAGGGTAGGATTTTTTCCCCTGCTTTTACAAAAGGGGCTTAGCCATGTTTCCTTCATTTCCATGAGTGATCCAGAAGCTTACTCCATCTTTAAGGCAACTCTGCACTACAGTGGGCTTATATAGGTTCCTGTGGAAGCACACAATGCTGTATTTGACAGCTTTCTTCTCTGTTTACATAGCACAAGCTTCCCTTGATGGAAAAACATATTGTAATTAAATCGTTGTTGTTGGGGTTTGTTTTTCGTTTCCTTGTATCGCAGTACTGCCTAGAGGCCAGGGTTCCATTAAGATAGGCACTGTATGCACATGTATGCACACAAAATGAAAACAGTCCCTGCCACAGGAGCGTACAGTCTAAGTACATCACTGCTGTAAACGACACAACTCCAGATGCATCTTGCAGGTCCAGAAGACTTTTATTTTAAATTCCTGAATGACTTTTGAAATCGTGAATGACCTTGTGTTCACCTGTCCTTGGGTTCACCGGTAAAGAAATATTTTGGTAATCAAATCCATGGGGGAAATATAGCATTTAAACAGGGCCATTTTAATGCTTTATTTCCTGTTTTCTTATCATGCTTACTATATTTTCTAATGAAAGGACACCTCAAAGAAAAAATTGAAAGTGAGAATCATTTTGTGTCATTTTCTGTTATCAGAGGCAACGTTCTTTTCCAATTCTGGCAATGTTTATGATGTTTTCCCAACATTAAGTGATGATTATGGTTTTGGATACACCAGAAGACAGGCCTCTTGCGGCATACAAATGAATGCATTTGATGATGTGACGTAAATGCTTCAAAAGCTAGGGCCTGGGCTAGATTCAAGGTTTTAGAGATTGATTTGATTATGACATGATTATTTTATTTTTTTTAATAACATTTTAATTATATTATTTTAACTAGTTTTAGTTCCACACGTACAAAAAGAAGATAGGAAATGTCAGGGCTATAGCACTGTTTAGCAATAGAAAACACCACATATGCTATTTGAAGAACACTCGGCCAAGATTTTTTTAAAATGTGTGTCTACATTTAAGCTGCTAAATCAGTATGTATATTTAAAAAATGTGGCCTGTTTTGAAAAGTGCAGAGCACCTAGCAGCTCTCATTAAAAGGTGAATTTATCAGCTAACCCTAGTGTGTGTGTGTGTGTGCGCGCACACATGGGTGGGACAGGGCATTTGTGCTAGAATTGGGGTATGGACTCAAAATCTTCACTGGGAAAACAGAATTAAAACTGGTTTCAGAGTAACAGCCGTGTTAGTCTGTATTCGTAAAAAGAAAAGGAGTACTTGTGGCACCTTAGAGACTAACCAGTTTATTTGAGCATGAGCTTTCGTGAGCTACAGCTCACTTCATCGGATGCATAGCATATCGTGGAAACTGCAGAAGACATTATATACACACAGAGACCATGAAACAAAACTTCCTCCCACCTCACTCCCCCGCTGGCAACAGCTTATCTAAAGTGATCCTCAAGTAGAGCCATTTCCAGCACAAATCCAGGTTTTCTCACCCTTCCCCCCCCCCACACACACACACATACAAACTCACTCTCCTGCTGGCAACAGCCCATCCCCCTTTGAAACCCCTCTTTATAATGCGCATGATAATCAAGGTGGGTCACCTCCAGCACTAATCCAGGTTTTCTCACCCCCCCGCCTTTTCCAAAAACCACACACACAAACTCATTCTCCTGCTGGCAACAGCTCATCTTACAATGTGCACAGCAATAATCCAAGTTTAACCAGAACGTCTTGGGGGGGGTTTTGCAGGAAAAAAACAAGGGGAGACAGGCTACCTTGCATAATGACTTAGCCACTCCCAGTCTCTATTCAAGCCCAAATTAATAGTATCCAATTTGCAAATGAATTCCAATTCAGCAGTTTCTCGCTGGAGTCTGGATTTGAAGTTTTTTTGCTTTAAGATAGCGACCCTCATGTCTGTGATTGCGTGACCAGAGAGATTGAAGTGTTCTCCGACTGGTTTATGAATGTTATAATTCTTGACATCTGATTTGTGTCCATTTATTCTTTTACGTAGAGACTGTCCAGTTTGACCAATGTACATGGCAGAGGGGCATTGCTGGCACATGATGGCATATATCACATTGGTGGATGTGCAGGTGAACGAGCCTCTGATAGTGTGGCTGATGTTGTTAGGCCCTGTGATGGTGTCCCCTGAATAGATATGTGGGCACAGTTGGCAACGGGCTTTGTTGCAAGGATAGGTTCCTGGGCTAGTGGTTCTGTTGTGTGGTATGTGGTTGTTGGTGAGTTATTAAATTATTAATTAAAACTGCAGTCTGATAGATTCAGTGAATCTGTTTCAAAATAAGGAAAAGAACAGATGTAGCAAAATGACAAACTGGTATATGAATGCTCCTATTTTCAGTGTTATGATACAAAGAGTCAATTCTTTAAACAGGGAACAAATGGCCAATTTAAAGTACAGTCAACTTTTTTCAAAAGGTTTGGTTTTCTTCTGAATGACCAGCCAAAACATTGATATTAATTCTGCTGTAGAACATGAAAAATTATTTTTGGTCGAACAGTCATCATTTCATTGCATGTGAATGGGATGTGAGGTTTTAATTTAATAAATAAGGCTGATTCTGAATCTATTATTAAATCTCTCTAATTTATATGACAGGTAAGAACTGAACTTTGCAAGTTATCCTGTAACAGAATATGTATACTTGGGTCTTATATGATTAGTTATATGTATTAATACAGCTGGGATTAAAGTTAGCAGCTCACAATTAGAAAGTTCTTTACAACTACTTCCCTGCCTCGCTTTCCTTTGCCCTCAGCTCCACAAGGTTATGCATAATGACGTAATAACAATTTTAAAGTATATCTCAGCAGAGAGAGGGTCAGACCACAGAGAATTTTTATTAAGATTCATATCCTTTCATCTTGAACAGAACAAAGAACTCAGATGATGTAGAGGGATCTATGAGGGTCCTGTGCACTGGCATGAACTACCCTACTTAGGGTTTGGGTTTTGGTTCAGTGCTGAACGGGTTTTTACATTCTTCTTAGTTCTATTAGCTGTATTGAAATACCACTGAGTTTCTTTGTACTGGCCTCTCTGTATGAGTGCAAAGCAATTTGGATGGTGAACATAGAATGATCGTTTTATTTTCCTTTCCTTTTTGGTTGGCTGGTTTTTAAAAAAATCTTTGCTGTTATCCAAGTCAAGGTACTTTGAAGTGGGTATTGACTGCAGATTTGAGGAACTATTATTTTGCGGGGGCGGAAGGGGCGGGAATCTCAATCTAAAATCCTAAATGATGGTTAATTCTGAAAGCGGAATTAATTTCTTGCATAGATGAGGAAATCGAATACGCTGGCTAGCTCTCCTCAAAACACCATCTGCACATTACTGTTTGAAATAAGCCTGTGGATAGAAAGGTTATGAATGATGTAATTGTTATCATTAAAAGCAGAGCTCCTGTGTTTGACTAATCAAAATCCTCTTGTAGAACACCAAAATAATCCACTTGTTAGAGCAACACCAACATTTTGTGCCTGTGTAACCTCATAAAGGAATTTATTTTTAAGTACCTATTTGCTCCCAGGGAATATTGTTTAAGAGTTTTAATCCAAACCCTTAAAAGCATTCTAGCAGTTAAAATGAATGCATGGCAGCTTTTATGCTTTCATCTATACACATGTATAAATATCAACAACTAAGTTGGATTTTATGGTTATCTAAAATTTTCCTAGGCATGACTGAAACTGTATGCAGCCATGTGAGTCCCAAGATATCGGAGAGAAGGTGAGTGAAGTAATATCTTCTATTGGACCCGAAGAAGAGCTCTTTGTGGCTTGAAAGCTCGTCTCTGTCTCTAACAGAAATTGTCCCAGTAAAAGATATTACCTCACCCACCTTGTCTTTCAGAAGAATGACTGCCTGTAATTTATCATAGTGTTACTCATTTTTGGTATAAGGCAAAAATGTACAGGATCAAAGGAGCAGTCAGGAACTGCATGGTTTACAAGCAACTTTTAATATTCTATGACATATGAACCTAATGTCAAGCAAGGCTGTCCAAATGATCACATCATGGATTTCAGTCACTTGTCATCCAGCATCAAATTCTGAGTCTGTTTCAAGGTACCGTTCAGGCATCCTAGCTCCCCACTAGATCTTCTATTCTCAGTAGCAATGCTGTGGCTGACAGAGTCCCAGTTTGAACTTGTGGTGGTCAAGGTCAGGATGTTCTCACAGGAAGACCCATGATGATGGATTTGGCTTCTGCAGGGGATTGGGTTGAGTCTGGATCTCATCACCTT
The DNA here is from genome assembly GCF_015237465.2 of Chelonia mydas. Taxonomy (NCBI): domain Eukaryota; kingdom Metazoa; phylum Chordata; order Testudines; family Cheloniidae; genus Chelonia; species Chelonia mydas. The sequence continues at coordinate 154,979,646 of NC_057849.1, read as the reverse complement.
TCAACTATGATGCCGACTGCAGACCCACTTGATTATGCTGGCAGCCCCTCAAGCAATCTCATATAATGAGAAACCCAGCACAGATGGAATCGATCCACAGCACCTAAGCTAAGTAAGAAATTGACTTCAAAGGAATGAAAAGAGTACTACATTTTAGAGGTAACAATGTATCTTAATCTTACCAGATAGTCTGATAACAGAGTGAGTGTACTGTAGACATGGCTACAAATAATACTTAGCCAGGAAAATTTTTGTAAATGTAGACCCAAAGATTTACTATACATGATCTGATGTAACACAGCATATCAGGAATATGCATTTTTATAAAGCCATCACCTTCTTTTGCACTGGACCCCGTGTCTCCAATTAGTGGTGAGTAGTTGATTGAAATGTGAGAGAGTTTTTAAAATGGATCATATATTTGCAGGAATTTGTAAAACACACAAATAAATAAAAACACCAAGACCAGTTCTGAGAAGCAGATCATCAGCAAGAGGCTTTTATGTGAAGAAAACTTTTAAAAAGGCCAATTTTGCTCACTTTCCTCATGCGCATAATCCCACTGGAATGGGACATGTGCAGAAAGCAAGAAGAATTTGGATCAAGATCACAGATTTAATTCATGAAAACAAACGGATATATTGTACTTGGTCCTTCCAGCAAAGACAAGGCTCAACTGTCATTGACATCAAAGAAAGCCGAACTTGGTCTCACTGGGACTTGACACAAGGGGGCGTGGGAGTCACAGGAACTGACCAATTACAAAGGAGGGAGACTGCAGCTAAGAAAGTGAGTGCATATCAGGAATATCTTGGTTTAAGCATCTAAACTTTGCAAGAGGTAGGAATGGATGAGCTGGTTTTCTCCGGATTTAATAATCTATTGCAATAACGCAGGCTTGAAAATTGACCTCTAAATCAGGTGTTATTGGGTGGTCTGTTTGACTTAGGAGAGACTGTGAAAACGAAAGAGGGAAGAGGGGAAACTAATAGGGCAAAGGTGGAAAATGGAGCTGAGAGTGTGGGGTGAAAGGAGCAGAGGAAAAGTTGGAATGGAAAAATAAAATAGTGTGAAAGCCTTTTATACAGGCCACCCACTTGTTGTTTGCCTAACTTTGCTATATAGCTGTGTTACCAACTCTCTCAATTGTGTCACTAGTCTTGCAATATTTACTGTCTGACTTCAAGCCTCTGTCACAGAAGTCATGTGGTTGTTTACATGAGATTCTCTGCTTTCATTTATAAAACAAAATAAAAAATCTATCCTTCATGCTTGCAAAGAAATGCTTGACAATGTGGCCTGAGGGCAACCTAAAGGCTAAGAAACCTGACGGCAAAGAAAAAGAGCCCAAATGTATTACTTTTTTAAACTCTTTTTTTTTTTTTAAGCCAATCATGATTTTTATTTATTTATTTATTTACTTATTTAGTTTGGTCCCTGTGTCCTGATTTTTTTGTAAGTTGTAAATTACAAGAAAAGATGGTTAATTAACTCAGGCCAATTTGGGGAACCCAAAAGAGAGTTTGAGAGGCTTATGAAAAATTGAACTCCATGAGGCTCACCTGTCCCTGATTTAGCACTATTTTCATCTGCTTCAGACATCTTTTAGCACTCCACTGAAGCAAGTGAGAAGCCCTCAGTGCTGATCCGACCTGTTGTGGATCTAATTTGATCTTCTTCACTTGCTAAAATATTCTCCCCCTCCGTGTACTGTCATATCAGCGAGTATATCTCCACACATTCTGATATGTTGATTCTCTGATTCTTTGTATTGAAAAAGCATACCTATCTCTGCATGTTAGTGGAAGCAGTGCAGAATCATATGCATACAGAACAAAAATGTGATTGTTATGTATTATAAAGGAATACGTTTTTGTATCATACAGTGAATTATGTAAGCTAACTTCACCTGTACTGATGTAGCAAACTTCAGGTAGCTGATTCTGATCTTACCTATTGTACGTGTGTGTAAATCAGAAGTAACTTCTCTTTGCTAGGTTCCAGAGTAGCAACCATGTTAGTCTGTATTCGCAAAAAGAAAAGGAGTACTTGTGGCATCTTAGAGACTAACCCATTTATTTGCGCATAAGCTTTCGTGAGCTACATCGGCTGAATGCATCTGATGAAGTGAGCTGTAGCTCACGAAAGCTTATGCTCAAATAAATGGGTTAGTCTCTAAGATGCCACAAGTACTCCTTTTCTTTTTGCGAATACAGACTAACACAGCTGCTACTCTGAAACCTGTCCTTTTCTTTTCTCTTTGCTAGTTGAATTGTACTGGCGCGAGACAACTGAAAGTGAGATCACAAGCCCTGGAAGTGTCTAACGTGCTGTAAAACAAAGAATTTAGTTTTGTATATCACATCCATTTTAATTTTTTCCAATATGTCTAGACATAGCACACAAAAAAAGTCTGCAAGCAATGGATAATCTTAATAAAAAAAAATTAAGGAAATTAGTTAAGGAAGTGGATTGGACTGAAAAACTTGAGGATCTAAAGGCAGAGGAGGCCTAGGATTACTTCAAGTCAAAGTTGCAGAAACTATCAGAAGCCTGCATCCCAAGAAAGGGGAAAAAATTCATAGGCAGGAGTTGTAGACCAAGCTGGATGAGCAAGCATCTCAGAGAGGTGATTAAGAAAAAGCAGAAATCCTACAAGGAGTGGAAGATGAGAGGGATTAGCAAGGAAAGCTACCTTATTGAGGTCAGAACATGTAGGGATAAAGTGAGAGAGGCCAAAAGCCATGGAGAGTTGGACCTTGCAAAGGGAATTAAAACCAACAGTAAAAGGTTCTATAGCAGAATAAATAAGAAGAAAACAAAGAAAGAAGAAGTGGGACCACTTTACACTGAGGATAGAGTGGAGGTTAAGGATAATCTAGGCATGGCCCAATATCAAAACAAATACTTTGCCTCAGTCTTTAATGAAGCTAATGAAGAGCTTAGGGATAATGGTAGGACGACAAATGGGAAGGAGGATATGAAGGTAGATATTACCACATCCAAGGTAGAAGCCAAACTCGAACAGCTTAATGGGACTAAATCGGGGGGCCTGGATAATCTTCATCCAAGAATATTAAAGGAACTGGCACATGAAATTGCAAGCCCATTGGCAAGAATTTTTAATGAATCTGTAAACTCAGGGGTTGTACCGTATGACTGGAGAATTGCTAACATAGTTCCTATTTTTAAGAAAGATTAAAAAAAGCGATCTGGGTAACTACAGGCCTGTTAGTTTGCCATCGGTAGTATGCAAGGTCTTGGAAAAAATTTTGAAGGAGAAAGTAGTTAAGGACATTGAGGTCAGTGGTAATTGGGACAAAATACAACATGGTTTTACAAAAGGTAGATTGTGTCAAACCAACCTGATCTCCTTCTTTGAGAAGGTAACAGATTTTTTAGACAAAGGAAACACAGTGGATCTAATTTACCTCAGTTACAGTAAGGCATTTGTTATGGTTCCACATGGAGAATTATTAGCTAAATTGGAAAAGATGGGGCTCAATATGAAAGTTGAAAGGTGGATAAGGAACTGGTTAAAGGGGAGACTACAATGGGTCACACTGAAAGGTGAACTGTCAGGCTGGAAGGAGGTTACTAGTGGAGTTCCTCAAGGATCGGTTTTGGGACCAATCTTATTTAATCATTTTATTACTGACCTTGGCACAGAAAGTGGGAATGTGCTAATAAAGTTTGCAGATGACACAAAGCTGGGAGGTATTGCCAATATAGAGAAGGACCAGGATATCATACAGGAAGATCTGGATGACCTTGTAAACTGGAGTAATAGGATGAAATTTAATAGTGAAAAGTGCAAGGTCATGTATTTAGGGATTAGTAACAAGAATTTTTGTTATAAACTGAGGACGCATCACTTGGAAGTAACAGAGGAGGAGAAGGACCTTGGAGTATTGGTTGATCACAGGATGACTATGAGCTGCCAATGTGATATGGCTGCGAAAAAAGCTAATGCAGTCTTGGGATGCATCAGGCGAGGTATTTCCAGTAGAGATAAGGAGATGTTAGTACCATTATACAAGGCACTGGTGAGACCTCATCTGGAATACTGTGTGCAGTTCTGATGTCCCATGTTTAAGAAGGATGAATTCAAACTGAAACAGGTACAGAGAAGGGCTACTAGGATGATCCGAGGAATGGAAAACCTGTCCTATGAAAGGAGATTCAAAGAGTTCGGCTTGTTTAGCGTAACCAAAAGAAGGCTGAGGGGAGATATGATTGCTATCTATAAATATATCAGAGGGATAAATACCATGGAGGGAGAAGAATTATTTAAGCGCAGTACTAATGGGGACATAAGAACAAATGGATATAAACTGGCCATCAGGAAGTTTAGACTTGAAATTAGATGAAGGTTTCTAACCATCAGAGAAGTGAAGTTCTGGAACAGCCTTCCAATGGAAGCAGTGGGGTTAAAAGACCTATCTAGCTTCAAGACTAAGCTTGATAAGTGTATGGAGATGATATGATGGGATAGCCTAATTTTGGCGATTAATTGATCTTCGACTATTAGCGGTAGATATGCCCAATGGCCTGTGATGGGATGTTAGATGGGGTGGGATCTGAGTTACTACAGAGAATTCTTTCCTGGATGTCTGGCTGGTGAGTCTTGCCCACATGCTCAGGGTTTAGCTGATCGCCATATTTGGGGTCAGGAAGGAATTTTCCTCCAGGGCAGATTGGCAGAGGCCCTGCGGGTTTTTCACCTTCCTCTGCAGCGTGGGGCACGGGTCACTCGCTGGAGGATTCTCTGCACTTTGCAGTCTTTAAAGCATGATTTGAGGACTTCAATAGCTCAGACATAGGTTAGAGGTTTGTTACAGGAGTTGGTGGGTGAGATTCTGTGGCCTGCGTTGTGCAGGAGGTCAGACTAGATGATCATAATGGTCCCTTCTGACCTTAAAATCTATGATTCTATGAAATACAAAAGGATGACATAGCTGCAGCAATAATCTTGCCTCTAGATTCTTGTCCCCTTTTGAAATGAATGCAAACCCTGATGGATAAAGGAACTGTGCATAATTCCTTTTGGGGAGGGAAGCAATTATATAGAACTACTGTCCTTATAATTGTTCTGCAAAATGAGCATGTGAGAGAAAAATATATACAATATTACCAAAATAAAACAATATTATCCAAAACATTTAAGACTTCATACATCCAGCATGTCTGAGATTTTTTTTTTTAAATTTTTGACACTGTATCAGGTCTGTGGATCCTTTCATCCTGATATAAAAGTCCATTGAATCTTCCATCCCAAGTTCACAATAATGATTTGCCCACAGTATTCCAGAGCCAATATTATTATGAAAATATCAGTGCCTCTTTTCACTCTAAGTATCTCTCAACTTTTGCAGACTCCTTTTATTGTGATATCCAGTCCCTGTATCTGAATTATCTTACTTTCCTGGAGGATATAAAATAATACATGATTTTCCCTAAATAGAACCTGATACTTGTCTGTCTCCTATTTTGAGGCATATACGCTTGCCTAGAGCTCAGCTTCCTTGCCAAGAGGGTCGGCCAGTTTTAGTCTAGTGGACGGACTTTACTTTTCCATTTCTTGGCTATCATCTCTTTGAGTGATCCAGCAGGCGTCTCTAGACACAGTTAATTTTATTTTTTGCCCACCAGTTATTTAAGTTTTTCAGCTATGTCTATAAATTCTTCCATAACCTTGAGAAAATAAGTCCAGACAGATTTTAAGGTTGGGCTTTCCCAGAAACTCTGGATGTGGGAGCCAGTATTCTGACTACAGCCCCAACAGCTCATTAGAACATTTATACTTCTTCTTGTAGAAGAGTGCACAATGTCCGATGTGCAAGATTGTGAGGTGCTCAGATACTGTGGCAAAGAGGGCAAATAAGTAGGAATGGATTGTTGAAGTAAGAGGGGCACAGGATTAATGAAGGAGATCGGTAGAAAAGGGAAAGGAGGGAGAAAGGAGTGTGATAAGCAGGAACGGTGAGACTGTGCTGTTGAAGGGTTGCAGTGGTAAGGGAGGTGGGATGAGAGAAGGGGGACAAAAAACAGTGACAACACAACAAATGGGGTGGGAAGTTTGTCATTCTGCAATATTGGAGGCTGCCAGCAGATGGTGCCATGGCTTGGGCACATTAAATTTAAGAAAGAACTTTCTACAGGAACACTCAAAAGAGAGTCAGAAGGAAAACTGCTTAGAGATGAGAAATAGCTAAAGCCAGTTTGTGCCAGGGCCCTTAATATAACCAGCCTAAGCAGGGTCTGAATGAGCTCTCTGCTGACATGTAGTGATGAGCTATGGAAGAAAACTTCAGGAGCTGATCTCGTTTGCATGGGCATGCCTACCCTGCCGAGGTGCTCAGCATGATGGGATTGCTTGCCCAAATGATGGCTTTTGCCTGGTGTTGGATCCCCAGTCTTCTTGTTATTGGGGCAGGAGTAATAAAGAGGAGTTGTTCTTGTTTTGTGATTTAAGGGCAGCAAAACTGTGCTTAACATAGCCTGAGTGAGGGACTCATCCTCAACAAAATGACACTTGCTAGGCAGGGGACATGGGTTCCAACTTCCAGTGAGTGGGGAGAGGGTGGGAACAGGTATTTGTACCTGGTGGTGTGGGCCCTAGACAGTATTTGACCCTTCCTCTCTTCCCTGTGTAATAACATAGCTGATTAAGACTCAATTGGGAGTCTTGTTACACACCGCAGAGCTGAAATCACTGATATTTAGGTCTAAGCACTAGACCTGGGTCTCTGATACAAGAGGCTGCCCAGTGTGCACCAGCAATGAGGCTCCCCCACTAACAGCCAGCTGAAATCAGCGAGAGCTGTGTTAAGCAGTGAGACCTGAAGTCATCCTGGCGGATTGGTGATCGGGTGGCCGGCAGAGAAGACCAGAGTGCAGCCCTGCAGAGAGGTGTGGTAACGGATTGCAGGGTGGCCAGTGAACAGGAGCAGAGCACCGGTCGGCCAGCAGGGCAGCAGGCGAAGAGGAACAGCAAGCGAGTGCCTGGCAGCGGAGCAAGTAAGGTGCCTTCTTACTCCCCCGCCTCCCCGCACACCTCCACCCAGGCGGGAGGTGAACTGTGCAGAAGCACCTCTCAACTCTGGGTCTGCCCTGACAAAGGGCAACAACAGTGAGTGGGGTGCAGAGAAGGTGCAGGACTTTTGGTTGCTGGACTGAAGAACCTGAGGGAGAAGGACACAGCCTAATTTACTTGTCAAGGGTGGTGGGTCTTTTGCTCATGGTTTAGGTTTATGAACCCTATTTGCGGTGTTTTCCCAAATGAATGCTGGGTTACTTCCCTCCTTTTATTAAAAGTTTCTTTGCTACGCTCAGACTCTGTGCTTGGGAGAGGGGAAATATTGCCTCTTAGAGGTGCTGAGGGGGGGGGGGGTATAATTGTCCCAGGTCACTGGGGTGGGGACTTGATCTGGTTTCATGTTGTACTGTTGAAAAGGAACTCCTAGATACTGAATCCAGCCCTTGTTGCTGCCAACTCTGACTAGCAGAATAGAGGCGTTAACCTCAGTGTCCTGGCCAACCCCAGCTTCGATTACACACTTTCCTCTTTAGTTTCAGTTGGGTACAGTATTATTAACTTCCTCTCCTAAACTGTTCTCTAGAGCTTTGGTGTGCCATAAAACAGCTGCTGTTTTCCACTTCACTGGTCTTGGTGTGTATTTCAGCTTAAAATTATCAAGAGCTCTGGGATCCTTTTGGGATGACAGATGGTATATTATAGCATGCATTTATATTAGTGATAATAAGCTTTAAATGCAATAGCATAAACTCTGCTAAATAGTACAAGAGTAGACGTGCTCTACAATAAAATCTTCCGCCCACACACCATATCGGAAACCCTCAGCTTTGACCCCAATCTTGCAAACTCTTCTTAGCAAGCAGAGTGCTTACCGCAGTGACTAGTCCCATTGTAGTCAATGTAGTTGATGCGACTACTTGCAGCACTACACCCTCTAGCAAGTATTTGCAAAACTGGGCCCATAGACTTTGCTGGGACTTATCACATAAGAACGTAAGAATGGCCCTACTGGGTCAGACCAAAAGGCACTGCCAGGTCTGCCCCAGAGGGAATGAACAGAATAGATAATCATCAAGTGATCCATCCCCTGTCACTCTCTCCCAGCTTCTGGCAAACAGAGGCTAGGGACACCATCACTGCCCATCCTGGCTAATAGCCATTGATGGACCTATCTTCCATGAACTTATCTAGTTCTTTTTTGAACCCTGTTATGGTCTTGGCCTTCACAACATCCTTTGGCAAGGAGTTCCACAGGTTGACTGTGCGTTTTGTGAAGAAGTATTTCCTTTTGTTTTAAACCTGCTGCCTATTAATTTCATTTGGTGACCCCTAGTCCTTGTGTTATGAGAAGTAGTAAACAACAATTCCTTATCTACTTTCTTGACAACAGTCATGATTTTATAGACCTCAATCATATCTCCCCTTAGCCATCTCTTTTCCAAGCTGAAAAGTCCCAGTTTTATTAATTTCTCCTAATATGGAAGCTGTTCTATACCCCTAATCATTTTTGTTGCCCTTTTCTGAACCTTTTCCAATTCCAATATATCTTTTTTGAGATGGGGTGACCACATCTGCACACAATATTCAAGATGTGGGAGTACCATGGATTTATATAGAGGCAACATGATATTTTCTGTCCTATTCTCTATCCCCTTCTTAATTATTCTCATCATTCTGTTCACTTTTTTGACTGCCACTGCACCTTGAGTGGATGTTTTCAGAGAACTATCCACAATGACTCCAAGATCTCTTTCTTGAGTGGTAACAGCTAATTTAGACCCCATCATTTTATATGTATAGTTGGGATTATGCTTTCCAATTTGCATTACTTTGCATTTATCAACATTAAATTTCATCTGCCATTTTGTTGCCCAGTCACCCAGTTTTGAGAGATCCTTTTGTAGCTCTTCGCAGTCTGCCTGGGTCTTAACTCTCTTTAGTAATTTTGTATCATCAGCAAATTTTGCCACCTCACTGTTTCCTCCTTTTTCCAGATCATTTATGAATATGTTGAATAGGACTGGTCCCAGAACGGACCCCTGGGGGACACCTCTATTTACCTCTCTTCATTCTGAAAACTGACCATTTACACTTACCCTTTGTTTCCTATCTTTTAACTAGTTACCAATCCATGAGAGCACCTTCCCTTTTATCCCATGGCTGCTTACTTTCCATAAGAGCCTTTGGTGAGGGACCTTGTCAAAGGCTTTCTGAAAATCTAAGTACACTATATCCACTGGATCCCCTTGGTCCACATCCACATAACCCCCTCAAACAATTCTAGTAGATTGTTGAGGCATGATTTCCCATAACTAAAACCATGTTGACTGTTCCTCAACAAATTATGTTCATCTTTATGTCTGACAATATGGTTCATTATTATAGTTTCAATCAGTACTGAAGTCAGGCTTACAGGCCTGTAATTGCCAGTATCACCTCTGGAGCCCTTTTTAAAAACTGGCGTCACATTAGCTATCCTCCAGTCATCTGGTACAGAAGCTTATGTAAATGATAGGTTACAGACTACAGTTAGTAGTTCTGAAGAAACTCAAATGTGAAATTTCAGAACTCTTGGGTGAATACCATCTGGTCCTGATGACTTATTGCTGTTTAATTTATCAATTTGTTCCAAAACGTCCAATGACACCTCAATCTGGGACAGTTCCTCAGATCTGTCACCTAAAAAAAATGGCTCAGGTTTGGGAATCTCCCTCACATCCTCAGCTGTGAAGACCGATGAAAAGAATTCATTTAGTTTCTCCGTAATGACCTTATAGTCCTTGAGTGCTCCTTTAGCACCTCAATCATCCAGTGGCCCCACTGTTTGTTTAGCAGGCATCCTGCTTCTGATGTACTTTAAAAAAAATTGCTATTACTTTTTGAGTCTTTGGCTAACTGTTCCTCAAGTTCTTTTGTGGCCTTCCGAATTGTATTTTTATACTTCATTTGCCTGTGTTTATGCTCCTTTCTATTTTCCTCATTAGGATTTAACTTCCACTTTTTAAAGGATGCCTTTTTGCCTCTCACTGCTTCTTTTACTTTGTTGTTTAGCCACAGTGGCTCCTTTTTGGTTCTCTTACTGTGTTTTTTAATTTGGGGGTATACATTTAAGTTGAGCCTCTATTATGGTGTCTTTAAAAAGTTTCCACACAGCTTGCAGAGATTTCACTTTTGGCACCGAACCTTTTAATTTCTGTTTAGCTAACCTCCTCATTTTTATGTAGTTCCACTTCCTGAAATTAAATGCTACAGTGTTGGGCCACTATGGTGTTTTTCCTGCCACGGGGATATTACATTTAATTCTATTATGGTCACTATTACCAAGCGGTCCAGCTACATTCACCTCTTGGACCAGATCCTGTGCTCCACTTAGGACTAAATCCTCTGGTGGGTTCCAGGACTAGCTGCTCCAAGAAGCAGTCATTTAAGGTGTCAAGAAACTTTATCTCTGCATCCCATCCTGAGGTGACATGTACCCAGTCAATATGGGGATAATTGAGTTTTTTATGTTAATAGCCTCTCTAATCTGCCTAAGCATTTCACAGTCACAATCACCATCCTGGTCAGGTGGTCGGTAATATATCCCTACCACTGTATTCTTATTATTGGAGCATGGTATTTCTATCCATAGAGAGTCTATGGTACAGTTTGATTCATTTACGATTATTACTTCATTTGATTCTACACTTTCTTTCATATATAATGCCACTCTCCCACCAGCACGACCTGTTCTGTCCTTCCGATATATTTTGTACCCTGTATCCCATCGATTATGCTCATTCCACCAAGTTTCTGTGATGGCTATTATATCAATATCCTCATTTAATACAAGGCACTCTAGTTCACCCATCTTATTATTTAGACTTCTAGCATTGGTATATAAGCACTTTAAAAACTTGTCTCCTTTCAGCTGTCTGCCATTACACGATGTAATTGAATGGGACTCTTTTTTATTTGACTGGTTTCAGAGTAACAGCCGTGTTAGTCTGTATTCGCAAAAAGAAAAGGAGGACTTGTGGCACCTTTGAGACTAACCAATTTATTTGAGCATGAGCTTTCGTGAGCTACAGCTCACTTCATCGGATGCATGCTGTGGAAATCGCACAAGACATTTTATACACAGACACCATGAAACAATGCCTCCTCCCACCCCACTCTCCTGCTGGTAATAGCTTATCTAAAGTGATCATCAAGTTGGGCCATTTCCAGCACAAATCCAGGTTTTCTCACCCTCCGCCCTCCCACAAACAAACTCACTCTCTTGCTGGTAATAGCCCATCCAAAGTGACCACTGTCTTCACAATGCATATGATAATCAATGTGGGCCATTTCCTGCAGAAATCCAGGTTCTCTCACCCCCCTCCAAAAACCACACACACAAACTCACTCTCCTGCTGGTAATAGCTCATCCGAAGTGACCACTCCCCCTACAATGTGCATGATAATCAAGGTGGGCCATTTCCAGCATAAATCCAGGTTTTCTCATCCCCCCCCCCACACACACACACAAACTCACTCTCCAGCAGGGGGAGTGGTCACTTCGGATGAGCTATTACCAGCAGGAGAGTGAGTTTGTGTGAGTATGGGGGTGGGGGAGTGAGAAAACCTGGATTTGTGCTGGAAATGGCCCACTTTGATTTTCATGCAGGTTGTAGGGAGAGTGGTCACTTTGGATAGGCTATTACCAGCAGGAGAGTGAGTTTGTGTGTGTGGTTTTTGGAGGGGGGTGAGAGAACCTGGATTTCTGCAGGAAATGGCCCACATTGATTATCATATGCATTGTGAAGACAGTGGTCACTTTGGATGGGCTATTACCAGCAAGAGAGTGAGTTTGTTTGTGGGAGGGCGGAGGGTGAGAAAACCTGGATTTGTGCTGGAAATGGCCCAACTTGATGATCACTTTAGATAAGCTATTACCAGCAGGAGAGTGGGGTGGGAGGAGGTATTGTTTCATGGTGTCTGTGTATAAAATGTCTTGTGCGATTTCCACAGCATGCATCCGATGAAGTGAGCTGTAGCTCACGAAAGCTCATGCTCAAATAAATTGGTTAGTCTCTAAGGTGCCACAAGTCCTCCTTTTCTTTTTATTTGACTGTTTCTCATCAGACCCTGCCTGTATTTTATCATCTTCCACCCTCTCCTCCTTACTTGGACAGAGAGATTCTCTATTAATAGATCCTCCCTTAAGGGATGTCCGAACCATGTGCTCCTCCGCAGCTGTCAGCTTTCCCCCAGCCCTTAACATTAAAAAGGTCGTAGAGTAGTTTTTAAACTAAGTGCCAGCAATCTGGTTCCATTTTGGTTTAGGTGGAGACCATCCTTCCTATATAGGCTCCCCCTTTCCCAAAAGTTTCCCCAGTTCCTAATAAATCTAAACCCCTCCTCCCTGTACCATCGTCTCAGCCACGCATTGAGACTCTGCAGTTCTGCCTGTCTGTGGAACTGGGAGCATCTCCGAGAATGCTACCATGGAGGTCCTGGACTTCAATTTCTTACGTAGCAGCCTAAATTTGGCCTCCAGGACCTCTCTGCTATCCGTCCCTATGTCATTGGTACCTACATGTACCACGACCACCGGCTCCTCCCCAGCACTACACATAAGTCTATCTAGATGTCCTGAGAGATCCGCAACTTTGCACCAAAACAACAAGGAGTCCAGTGGCACCTTAAAGACTAACAGATTTATTTGAGCATAAGCTTTCATGGGTAAAAACCCCACTTCTTCAGATGCATGGAGTAAAAGTTACAGATGCAGGCATTATTATATTGACACGTGAAGAGACGGGAGTTACCTCACAAGTGGAGAACCAGTGTTGACAGGGCCAATTCGATCAGGGTGGATGTAGTCTACTCCCAACAGTAGATAAGGAGGTGTCAATTCCAGGAGAGGCAAAGCTGCTTCTGTAACTTTGCACCAGGCAGGCAAGTCACCATGTGGTTCTCCCGGTCATCGCAAACCTAGCTATCTATGTTTCTAATGCTCGAATCGCCCATTACTAATACCTGTCTCTTCCTAATAACTGGAGTTACCTCCCCTGGAGAGGTATCCTCAGTGTGAGAGGATACCACAACATCATCTGGAAGGAGGGTCCCAACTATGGGATTGTTTCCCTCTGCTCCAGTTAGATTCTCTCATGTGCAAGAACCCATTAATTGGCATCTGCCAGTCTTTGGTATGCTAGTGAAGTAGTAGTTCTAAAGGACAATGAAATGGTATTCAGGCATTACAGCTTTTAAATGATCATTATGTATTTATTTATGTTACAGTAGCATCTAGGAGCCCTGATCAAGAATCGGGGCCCCATTGTGCTAGGCTTTGGAAAGGGCAAGTATCAGTACAGATAGTCAAAGCTCCAGAGAGCTAGCAAACTACAAGGTAGACAGCATACAACATGGAGTGGAGGTGGGGGATTTGGTAACAATACCACAGTTTACCATGAAAGGAGAACTCTCAGAATTTCACTTGCCAAACTAATGCCAGATGGTAGCAATTTGTAAGCATCACAACAGAGGCAGGTTTTAAAGAAGGATTTAAAGGAGCGCTGCACATTTTAACAGGTATTTTTTTCCCCCACACAGGGAGGGCTGGCTGGGGGAACACACAAAGTTGCATAAGGGGGGAAGCAGATGGAGGCGGGTATCACTGGTGGAGCAAAGGAGAGGGTTGATGTCTCAGGAAGTGGGTAGATCTGATCAACGGTGGGGGATTAAGTGATGAAGCACCTTCAAGGCCAAGACGAGGGGTTTGTGATGGAACAGGGAGAGCTAGTGGAGAGGGGCACAAAGAGGAGGGTGAGGAGGCCTAAGCAGGGAGCCGGGAAGATGATCCTGGCAGCAGCACTTTGAATGGATTTTGGGCAGGGAGGGGGAAATGTGGCTGGTGCCAATAGTAGAGGTGCCAAAGGATGAGGGCTTGAACAAGCACCTTGGCAACCTGCACAGACAGGCGCAATGATATCTTAGAAATGTTCTGTGATCGTTGATTAAGCAGGATGTAATCAGCATCAAATGTGATTGTTTCCAGTGCTGGCTAGGGGGAAATGGCAAAGGAATAAAAGAAATGGGAGTAGAGAAAGTATTAAGGGCTAGTCTACATGGGAAAGTTGTACTGGTATAAGCTAAGGTGTGAATTTAAGGGGGTTTAAGATAAACCAAAAAAAAAACACTCTTATTTCAGAATAAGAGTATCTACACGGGTGTGTGTGTGTGTGTGTGATGCCCAATATAACCATCCCAGTATAATATGTAAAACCTTCCTGTGAAAACAAGCCCTAAAACAGATTTTTGGGGGGTGGAAATCTAGGAGTGAGGGTGGAGAAACTGAGCAGGGAAAAACCCTAAAAAAGAGGTGAGTGAGAAAAACAGATTCAGAGAGAGATAACTGGGGGGGAGGGAGGCGGAGGGGAAGGACAGTCAGAGGAAAGTTTTTGAGCTTCAGGGGCAGAGGAAATGAAGCATTAGAATAAATGAAAGAGTTAAAAACTGTGGAAGAGTAAAGCAGTAAGACAAGGCCCTGAGGGGAGCCGATGAAAGTCTGACCTGAGAGAGGCTTATAGCAGAAGCTCGGAAATTGGGGAAAAGGATGCAGGTGAGGCAGAGGAAGCAAAATGGGAGGCAGAGATACAAAATAGACTAGAAAAATGTGTTTGATTTCTTTTTAATAACCTCCCTGTACTTTAGCCAGAGCGGTGGCTACATGACCTAATCCCAAGAAATATTTTAGCTTCCTGAAACGGTTGGTTCAAATCATGCTAAGACCAGTGTCTGGCCCTTCATGCTTCTGAGGCAGATAATTACATTTCCATTTCCACTGGTCTGTGTGTCTCTTTCAGATGAAGCTTTAAAAACTGCCATCCTGTCTTTCCTGTATAAACACTAGAGAACCCACAGTGCTTTCCGTAAGTACAGGGGTTTCCCCTTGGTGGCTTTGATGAAAGCCTCCTTTGCATCCCCTGCCAGGATTGCTGGCACAGCTCTAGTGCACTGGATGGTTGAACCCAGTGTCACACAGGTCTGAGGTCCGCACTAGAAAATTAAGTTGGCTCAACTGTGTTGCTCAGGGGTGTGAAAAATCCACACCCCTGAGCAGCATAGTTAAGCTGACCTAACACCCAGTGCAGACTGTTCTAAATTGATGAAGAATCCTTCCATCAACTGAGCTACCGCCTCTCAAAGAGGTGGATTACCTATGCCGATGGGAGAACCCCTCCTGTCGGCATGTGGAGTGTCCACACTCAAGCACTGCAGTGGTGCCACTGTAGCATTTTAAACGTAGACAAGCCCAAAGTCTTATTCTCAAAATTACTTCTAGTTGTCTGGGATAGGAATGCAGTCACATGGATTTAAAACTGGCTGGAGGACAAAACACTGGTAAATGTAGAGTAGGGAATAAGATGCATGAGCAGGGAGCTGGATTAGATGGCTTTAGCGGTTCTTTAATTCTAGATCCACAAGAAAAGGGCAATGGTACATGGCAATCCGTCAAGTTGGAAGAGAGATCTATAGGGGTACGAAAGGGATTGGTGTTGGGTCCAGTCACACTTATCATAGATTCCAAGGCCAAGATGGACCATGGTGGTCCTCTAGTCTGATCTCCTCACATCTTCATTAATGATCATGAAGAGAGAGTAAACAGCATGTTAAGGAAATTCACCAATGATGCCATGTCTGCGTGAAGACTGAGAGAGCCAAAATATGGGCAGGAAATAACAAAACGAGGTTCAGCACTGAAAAATGCAAACTCCCTTACTTTTGTAGTGATAATCAAGATGGGCCATTTCCAGCAGTTGACAAGAACCTGTGAGGAACAGTGTGTGTGTGAGGGGGGAATAAACATGGGGAAATAGTTTTGCTTTGTGTGATGACACATCCACTCCCAGTCTTTATTCAAGCCTAATTTAATGGTGTCCAGTTATCCCTACAAAAGGTTTTTTTTTCTCTCCTGCTGGTAATAGCTCACCTTAACTGATCACTCTCGTTATAGTGTGCATGGTAACACCCATTGTTTCATGTTCTCTGTGTTTATAAAATCATCCTACTGTATTTTCCACTGCATGCATCCGATGAAGTGAGCTGTAGCCCACGAAAGCTTGTGCTCAAATAAATTGGTTAGTCTCTAAGGTGCCACAAGTACTCCTGTTCTTCTTGTGGATACAGACTAACATGGCTGCTACTCTGAAACAATGCAAAACAAGACAGACATTGAGCAGATGGCATTTGGAATTCACTTAGAATCAAAGAGCAAATGTATTGCTCCCTCCAGTTTTTAGACTGTGTTTTCAAATATGGTACACATTTCCCGGAGTACTTAACATTTCCCTACATTTCTTTTAAATGGAGGAATTGCATTTAGGACATTGGTCAATAGCAACAGGCAGGCTTTGTTTTCTTCAAACTTTATTACTGTAACTCTTTCTTGCCTGTCTTGTGTTCTATGCATTGATAACAAAGGTGGTATACAAATGAAACTGCTTCGTTTTAGCTGGGTCAGTCCCAGCTCTGGCTAAGTGGTGTTTTTAAAATGGGCTGTGTCCGTGTTCAGTGCAGCCAGGAGTCTGTCACACTTCTTAAGATGTATAGAAAGGCAACTAAAAGGATAGATGTTAATGGATTATTCTGTTTCCATTTCATCATAAAAAAGAGTGACACTGACTGCAATTCAATCTAATGTAGAGGATTCTCCCAGTGATAAGTGGTACTTTGCCTTGTGTGTTGAAAGCAACTAATCAAGCCCTGCTCTCCAGTACAGCATTACGGATTGATTGCCCACAGGCTCCCAGCTCTGAAGTCAAAGGGGGTTGCTATGGGAATCGGGAGGGCACTTGAAGACAGGATCTGAAGCTTGTGTTTCCCTGTCCAAGGCAGCTGAAGTCAGAGAAAAGGGAAACTAAGAGGAGGTGGCACACACACACTGCCACAGCAAAATGCATGCATGTTAGAGGAGGGATCTTCATAGCATGAGACTGTGGTATATAGAAAAGCAAAGACACTAAAGGATCTGGCAGTGGTGGCTCAGCATTGTTTGGCTAATCCCTTTTTCCTGCTATATAGCTGACAGTGAGAAAGTACAGTAAAAGTCCAACTGTAGCAAGATGGGATCCGGCTCCTCAACTTACCGGCCCAAGTGTATTTATTTGGATATTGATGGAAGAATTCAAAAGGTACTTTTCTTATGTTTCACAAACTGGTGTCTCTTTCAGTAAGCAGCAGCAATAATGATGGCAGGCTGTATTTATTTTGTGACCTATAAACTATAAAAGGTTGTTTATATTCAGCTCTGGTATGGATCTTGACTCTTTGCAAAATGCTCTTGAGTTACTTCTGTTTTGCGAATGAATATAGGGTTTTTTTTAAATGCATTTAGGACTCTCTGTGCTGCAGGGTGTGTGTGTGTGTATTCCTGATTTAATAGTCTTCCAGGGTTGCTCTACAAGAGCAGCCCTTTACGTGTTTGCAAAGTTTTGCATGTGGAAAGGTGCTTTCCTGGTTTTCACATGATCAATAGTAACTGGAAAAGAAGCTATGTTGCATTATTTTGAGATTGTCTAGCACATGGATATTAACGGTAGGAAGACATTTTAAAATATACTCTAAATGGTGTATAGGAAGCTATTTCATTCGTTATTATAATCTATTGTGTATTTGTATCAGCAGGTAGGGATCCCCAATAACATTGGCAAAGTTCTTCTTCCGTATCATTAAACTTTTATCAAAACTTCAGATATTGTGTGCTCCGTGCTATACAGAACATAGAGGAAGATGCAGTCCCTGCTCTGAGGAATGTTTAGTAACTAAAAAACAGACAGCTCAGAATATGTGAAGTATATTAGACATGCATTTTACACATAAACACCCTACTGTTTCTATTACTAATTTATCCTAGATCATCTTTCAGCCACAAATCAAGTGCCTTATCTTATACAGCAAATAGAAGACACTAAGCTATTAAAGAGTGATCTCAGTGTGGCTTGCAAAATTCAAAATAGCCATCTTTTAGGGTTCAAGCCTAAATTATTATTTTACCTAGCTTCAGCTTTTCCTTTGGAAAGAAATAGCATTATGCATTTCCCACATGTTTTAAATGACCTTATGAACAAGTAATTTAGGATTAGCTGCCTACAGTCATATCCAAATGTGTTGCCTTTGCCTACGGTCTCTGCCTTCCCCCCCCCCCCCCCCCCCCCCCCCCCCCCAACTGGTCTGGTCACCTATAAGACTTAACCAATTCTCCTGCATAAGGCAAGCTCACAGAAACATGCAAATAGAGAATCAGAAATGCAGTCAAAATAAGACCTTGAATAATGAAGAGCTGCACAAGTTTCCCCAGAGCAGAATATTATCACCTCATCATCAGTCTGGGGTCTTTGAGTTGAAGGTGAAATCTCTGTTGCTGTCAGCTCTTCGTCACTAGCAGAAAGGAGCATCCAAACTCTCTTAAACAGGAGGGAGGATTTATGTTTTGCCACGGTTTAGCAGAGCTAGTTGCCTAATAATCCAAGGAAACGACACTTGCAGTGTGAAGTTCCCCAGCACCTTCAAAAATAGAAAAACAAAGATATTAATTTTTATTTTAAAAAGATCGAGAGCATTTACATCATATTTACTAAATAATTCTTTTCACTTCCTCCTGCTAAAATTTGAGCATTTCCCAGGATTAGTCTCTGGAGAGTAATTGTATCGTAGAAGAACACACCAGAGGCATGACTGCATGAAATAGCAACGCAAACTCCAGCAATATAAATTTTGCTCAATAAACATTATCTGTTTCTTTTGTCAGATGTGAAATTCCATCTGTGCAATGTTTGGAAGGATTCCTGCAGTAAAAATACAGAGTAAACGCGGGTTCATTCAGGGGTAAGCAGAGCATATCGCAAAGCTTCATGCCTCCTAAGTAAAGACACAATTAGACAAAAGGAATCCATAATCTTCCAAGGAATGCAGTATTTGTGATTTCTAGAGGCAGCTCTTTAAACTAATGCTGAACTACTGCTTACTTGACCCAGTACTGAAATACGATCATTATAAAATTGTTTGGGCTAAATCCTTTCAGACTCAAAGTCTGACTGAACCGATGAACATTTCAGAGTATTGTAATGGAGGTGGGCATCTCATGATAATTATAATAATAAATACTTTTGCTTTTACATGGCCTGATTCTGACCTCACACCAGTTTTGCACTGGGGTACACCATTGACTTCTGTGGAGTTACTCCTCATTTACACGAGTTTAAGTCAGAGGACAATCAGACTTATTGAGTATTATGCCTGAGGATCTGGTATGTAGCACATTACAGTTGAGGATCTGTTAATGAAAACATTCACATTTAATTAAGTATCACGTCCTAGCAGGTCAGGGTACTGTTAGGTAAACTGAGGCACAAAGCAGTTACATAGCCTGCCCAAAGAGACCTGACTCAGTCTAACTACTAGACCAGGGGTCACAGTATGTTGAATTCCTGGTGATCTGCAGAATGAAAGTGTTTGAGACCCCAGCAGTAGAATCATAGTCCAGGAAGGAACCTCGCGAAATCATCTAGTCCAGTCCCCATCAGGGTAATCCGTTGGCGGGCCGCGAAACAGTTTGTTTACATTGACCATCCACAGGCACGACCGCCCGCAGCTCCCAGTGGCCGCAGGTTGCCTACCACTGATCTAGATCATCCCTGACAGGTGTTTGTCTAACCTGCTCTTAAAAATCTCCAGTGATGGAGAGTCCACAACCTCCCTTGGCAATTTATTTCAGTGCTTAACCACCCTGACCATTAGGAAGCTTTTTCTAATGTCCAACCTAAACCGCCCTTGCTGCAAGTTAAGCCCATTGCTTCTTGTTCTATCCTCAGCGGTTAAGGAGAACAATTTTTCTCCCTCCACCTTGTAATAACCTTTTATGTACTTGAAAACTGTTACCATGTCCTCTGTCTTCCTTTCCCCAGACTAAACACACCCAATTTTTTCAATCTTCCCTCATAGGTCATGTGTTCTAGACCTTTAGTCATCTTTGTTGCTCTTCTCTGGATTGTCTCCCATTTGTCCACATCTTTCCTGAAATGTGGTGCCCAGAACTGGACACAATACTCCAGTTGAGGCCTAATCAGCATGGAGTAGAGTGGAAGAATCACTTCTCATATCTTGCTTACAATACTCCTGCTAATACATCCCAGAATGATGTTTGCTTTTTTTGCAACAGTATTACACTGTTGACTCATATTTAGCTGGGTTTGCAAAGGACTCACTCTGACCCCCAGATCCCTTTCTGCAGTACTCCGGCCAACTTTCACATGCTCTTTATTCATATGAATAGTCCTATATGAGTACCCATAGGATTACAGTTATGCAGTGGCTCTCAACCTTTCCAGACTACTGTATCCCTCTCAGAAATCTGATTTTTGTGTACCCCAGCTTTCGCCTCAGTTAAAAATGACTTGCTTACAAAATCAGACAATAAAATACAGAAGTGTCACAGCACACTATTACTGACAAATTGCTTACTTTCTCCTTTTTACCATATAATTATAAAATAAATTAATTGGAATATAAATATTGTATTTACATTTCAGTGTATAGTATTTATAGAGCAATATAAACAAGTCATTGGCTATGAAATTTTAGTTTGTACTGACTTCGCTAGTGCTTTTTATGTAGCCTGTTGTAAACCTAGGCAAATCTCTAGAAGAATTGATGTACCCCCTAGAAGACCTCTGTGTACCCACAGTGATACATGTACCCCTGGTTGAGAACCACTGCAGTTATGCATGGTAATAACTGTCTGCAGGATCAGGGTCATAGTTCTTGATGGTAGACCGCTAAAGACAACAGCCTATGAAAAATAGTGCAGATCATGATTCATGTAATTTGTTTCAACTTACCCTGTGACTCATCACATTTCAGTGAATTCAAGGGAGCTGATAAAATAGTTTCTTTTTAGTTAGTAATGCAGCAAATTAAGCAATGGGCATTCTAAAACACCCTGTCATGTTAAACTATTTGTACAGTACAGTTTAGTGAATATTTTTAGAGTAAAAAATGGTTTAAAACAGACTGTTCGGAAATTTGGAAGAGGGGATCAATATCCATAGTTAATGCTCCTTTCTGCATTCCCTTTAAAAGGTGGTATCTCTATTTAGCTGGTTGGGTATCTTCGGCATATTTCTTAGAGCCTCAAGCATTCCTCCAAATGCTTCAAAGGCATAAGTTTATGGCCACCATCCTTCTGGCCAGAAGGACTGCACTGGATCCACGCTGAGCTCTCATCACTTCCTGTACCAGTCACTACATCACTAAAAAGCGCACAGCTTCTGCTGCACTCCTCCTTCCCAAGGCATTCCTGACCAGGAATCTAGCCTGGAGCTCTCATGTGCCAGTGCTTAATTTATTCCAGGGCTGAGCCCCGACGCCTCTCGGCTTGGCAGTTCAGAGCCCCAGGACTGTTGGACTTGCCGTGTCAGTTATGAAAGTAAAAAAAAAAAAAATGCTTGAACCCCGGCACCTAATTGCTTGAGCCCCGGCACCTCTTTAGTTACAAATTAAGCACTGACCAGTGCATATCACTGACCAGTATTGCGCCATGTGCCCACCAGATAATTTCTCTTTACTGAGGGTTCCACCTGGAGATGTTTCTTCCAAACCTCTCAGTTTGTGGATATTAAAAAATAGCAGAGGATAAAAAGTATGTTTGATCATACAGTCGTGTGTCTTGAAATCTCAATATGCAGGATCTTTCTGGTTTCTGAGCTTCATTTCAGAATCACATGCTGTCATTAGAAAAGTAATCACTTACTCTTCATCTGTGTACTGTGTTGAAGTGAATATCCTCAAAATATGCCAGTATTCTTGAGACAAGACTGGCCCATATAGATGTTAGATCTCTGGCCCCAATTGATCTAACATCCACCTCTCTGATACACAGGCAATGTGAAAAGCTAGTGGAGGGTTTAAGTTCTTGGATTGATGTTTCTCTCTCTTCCCCTGCCCCCAACTAGAGTTACACCTGCATAAACCAAGAATCAGGCATAACATTTTGAATAGAACATTTAAAACTTTAGTAGGATAGTAGCAAACACAAAATGAGCATCCTATGTGTTGTATCCTAACCACGCTCCACAGAAACTGAAATCATTTAGACAAGACTACCAATTGTAATTATACCCAGCTTTTATTGTTTTTTAATCAGTAGGTCACAAAGCACTTTAGAAAAGAGGCAAGTATCATTATCCCCATTTTATAGATGGGGAAACTGAGGCACAGAGAGGTGAAGTTACTCAGCCAACTATTAATTAGGTTGGGAAATAAAGGAGAAACAACCTGATATTTTGGATAGGGATGGGCTCAAGTTACACTACTTGTATCTGAATTTCAAACACTCCTAAACTCAGATGGTATTTAGAAGTGAGGTTTTAGATGGGGCTTATCTCTATGTTTGGGAAATATAACTGATAAGACAGGTAGTCTTATCAGTACTTTCTCAGCTTCTCAAGAACATTTGATTACAAAAATAGAAAAGAAAGTTTCTTCTTTCCCAGTGATTTCAACACAGTAGTATTTAAGTGCTCCTGTTTCACATTGATATAGCCATTTAAGGTTGTTGGAGAGGAAAGGATAATCATGATGACAGAAACATCACATCAGACTTCTTATTCAGCAGTTCAAAATTCTTCTGAGAAAACTGTTGTTAAAGCAATTCAGTAACACTTTTCACAGCCTGGACAAGAAACATTACACAATAAAGCATAATCGTATTGTGCCAGCTCCCTACCCTTTCTCTGAGCCGGACACGGGTGTTGGTAGATGTCCTAAGGTAGCATGCACCTGAACATATTTCTCTTTGGTTTGGGCATAGACCCCCTTTGCTTACATGGATCCAGAGGCCCCGAACACAAAGACCCAATTTCACAGACAGGAATTCTGAGACCATTTGTATAAAGGAATATAAGCAAGGGAATGGGTACAGACCGATGGGCTGAAAAGGGATGGGTGACTGAAGGGAATTCAACAGCAACAGTGAAACAATAGGTACCATCCCTCCCCTTTCCGGCCCACCCCCAACCCTCCCCCAAGGTACCCAAAACCATCTCACACGCACACACACACACACATACACACACGGCCTCAGATCACACCAGTGGTGCACATAAAGCAGAAATGCGCTAGCTTGGTGGAGCGCGCTGCTTGGTGGCTGCTCAGTCTGGACTGCTGACCTGTTGGGGTACCTTGCTCCTTGGCTACTCAGCCTTCACCTGCCCTTGGGACACATGTGAGTCTGAATCCAAAGTGTCCACCACTGGTTGCAGTCTAGCAGTGTTCATCACAGGCCTGTTCCCTGGGCTCACAGACACCCACACCCAGGGCACCACAGTCCTCCTCCCTCTCCACCGAGGCGCTTCTCCCCTCTGTCTCTCCACCTACTCTTCCCAACTGTTCTGGAATCCTCCGACTTCTTGCCCCTATTGGCGATTGATCCACCAAAACTTGGCTGCTTGCACTTAGGCACCATCTGCTGCCTTATTATGGTATGTTGTACCACACAAGCTATGCTGCAGTATTATTCTACAGACACTAGTGTTTCACATACTTTTAAAAGGTTGCAAACCCCGTACTGTTTGACAGTGATCCTGCCTATTTTACTGACTGAAAAAATACATCACCTAAGGGCTACTGGTGTCACATCCAAGGGATTGATACTACCATACAAAGGGCTGGAAGCCAAGCACAGGCTTACTTCGAAAGTATTTTTTGCACTACTCAATTAGGAATTTTACCAGGGAAAAAAAATTCAAATGCTTGTTGAAAAATTGGAACGAAATCCAATGATCAACAAAAATTGATAAGGGATAGAATTCTGGACATGTGGACAATGAGATACTCTGAAGCTAAATATAGAACAGAATTTGGGTTAATACTCTGTTTCCTACTCATGGTATCCATTTCCCAAAGTGAAATACAAAGTAATTAGTCTCAGCCCTACCAGTTTACAACTATGTGTAATCAGAGCAGTTATTGTATCTTTAATAATCACTCCTGCTCAGCCTTGAGTATTAAAATGTATTTTATTGAGTGGGAATATTGGGCAAGACACGGGTTATTAATCTCTAACCTCTCTGCAAAGTAACATGAGATCTTTGACACACACCAGAGCTGTACAGAAGGGACTAAGATAGAAAGGACATTTGTCTAAAAAAGTTACAGAAATATTAACATTGTGGATATGACCCAAAGCCCAGTCAATAAGCATTAGCGCTGACTCAGTGGCCTATTTCACACTCTTTGCACACTTAATCTAACTATTCTTTCCACTTCAGAAAGTCTCAGTCATCTCATTAGTCACTCTGCTTTCTTTCTTTGCTTCATGTTACCTTCAGAAGCAATCCGAGCATATCCTGTACTTAAATCAAATGGCTACATGTTGGCTTTGTTGGAGGCTTATTAAAATGATTGTGCAAAATATTAAATGATGACCAGTTTCACTGTCCTTTTTTCTAAGCCTATTGGAAATTCCTCTAAAGACAAGGGGGCAACAGGGACTGAAATGTAGCAAATGTTAACCCTAAAACAGGGGAAGCAAACTATGTGCAGTTGCTATAATGTTTTTGAGGATTGTATTTCTTCCATTGCTGTCTGGCATATGCATGAGGGAGAAGCAGTTAAGTGGATTTATATATGGTTGGGGATCTTGAAGTTCGCAATCTGCAAATTCAGACTGAACCCTCTAGCACCCTTTCCCCCACCTTTAGAGTGTTGTTAAAAAAGAACCAGAATAAAAATGACTAAACTGAGCTGGCTCTGATAGTTCAATGAAGAGAACTTTGAGACAGCATTTCTGCAGGGAACTGGACAGGGAAGGAAATAGCTGGTGAAATATAGAGCCTTCTCTCTCAAGGTGGCGAGTTCAAATCCAGTCCAGAATTGTAGTTACCAAAAGTTGCTACAACATGAGGTCTATCTGAAATTAACCTAATGGCACCAGCCCAGTTCCCAGCAGATAAGAATCCACACAATCATGTCACCCTTGCCAGTGAAGTTAACAAAGAATGGCTATATTGCCTCAATCCACCATTAAACCCTAGATGTCAGTTCTCCAGGGCAAGCTGAAGTGTGTTGCTGGGGCAGTGTAGGGCAACCTGAATTGCCCCTGCCTGTGCTATATCTCTTCTATGGGTACGTAGAAGAATTCAGTCAGAGTGCCAGCACCCTTCACTACAGTCACATGATTTTGGTCATTCAAGTGATTGGCACCCAGGTTGGCCAAGCAGCAGTGTGAGTGTCCTCACTGCAAAGCCACAGTGGAATTGCTGCATCCACACTGGTACTGTACTCGTGCCTGTAAGGCCGTAGAACTTCTGGGAGCGCGTCCCATAGTTCTTAGTCCTACTCTAAGCTGCGCCGCTCTATGAATTATTATTTTGTGGAAGCATATATTGGGACAACCTGGGCACCTGTGTGGAAGTGGTCTTAGCCCACCAACTCAGTGAAGTACTTCTTGTTTGGCACTCTCTAGATTTCTGTCCAGGATGGACCTCCGTCCCAATCTGTTGGTAACCATGTCTCCTACTGTGAGATGCTGGCATTAATGCAACTTAAGACGGATACAGGACATCAGACACAACAGAGGGCATTTCAGCAGCTGCTTGTCATCCTGAGAAAACGATGGCAGCAGGGCTTGCTAAGGAGATCATGCAGGCTGCATGGAGATATGGAGCAGTGGAGACAGCTGATGCAGCTTTTAATAGCTGTGGAATCCCAGTAAGCTGATTGGCAATTCTGGAGCAGGACCACAAGCACGGAGCGATGGGACTGCATTATCATGCAGACCTAGGATGACCGTCAGTGGTTCTAGAACTTCTGTATGAGGAAAGATGCCTTTCTGGAGTGTGTGATGAGCTTCCCTTGGCACTCAAGTACTGGGACATGCAGTTGAGAGAGGCCAGAAGTGAGCTGCAGTTGCCATCTGGAAGCAGGTTACCACAGACTGTGACAGGTCAGTGGCTAATCATTTTCCCATTGGCAACTAGGGTGACCAGATGTCACAACTTTATAAGGAAAGTCCCAGTATTCAGGGCTTTGTCTTATATAGACACCAGTTACCCCCCACCCCCTGTCCTGATTTTTTCACACTTGCTATCTGGTCACCCTAGGTGGCAATGGATGTTTGCAAGCTAATGTTGCTGTGGTTCACCCATAGATGGTGAAAATTGCTAATGGCTCTGGAATAAAAGCCGGCTCTGAGTGAATTGGCTTTTCAGACTTTGCTAGGGCTATAAATGGCGCACACACATGCCCAAAGTCCACCCACCCCCCCCCCCCACAAGTTACACATAATGTAAAATAGAAAGGATACTACTAGCTCATTAATCGAGCCCTAAGGCAAAATAACTCGCCACCACAGTCTCAGAACGAAGGGCCCAACTCTTTTCCCACTCAGAAATCACCAGGAAAACTCCCATTTACTTCATTGGGAGTAAGAATGTGCAGACAATCACAGAAACAATTGTATATTTGCTGGGAAATGATTGCTTGCTGGCTGACTGCCTTGTTTGAAAAGAGAAGGAAGCCAATCAGAAGAGCTCAGCAACTGACAAAGGAAAAGACCTTTTACAGCATAAAATCACTGGTTTAAAAAAAAACCTAAAGACAATCACTCAAATCTTGCTCTCCTTAGCAAAATGCAACAAGTGATTTATGAATCAGTTTCTATCAAACTTTTAAAAGACCAAGAAAATTAGGAATCTAGCCCACAGTCCACTTAAATATAACCACATAGGAATATCTTTATTGCCTAACTTTTCACTCTTTCATTATTATCCGGAACTTTTAAAAATTCATCCTGGCTTCATTGAAAGCCTTGTGTTTTCTTTCATGAAACGGGCTGGCTTTCTGACCTTTAGTGCTTCCTGAATATTTTTTTATCTTATCCCACTCTTATCCCAGTTTCTGGTCACTAATAATTGATTTCCAGAAGGAGAACCCCGGACACCTGAAATAGCGCTCCCAGCATGTCACAAAAGTTCGTTCTAAGTTCAGCTACAATTGCCATCATCTCCTAAATTATTGCATTTGTCAGTTGTTTGTACAATAATGGGCTTGTGATATTGTGTCGGACAGTTTTAGTAGCTAGAACCTCTGAAAGATGCTGTGTTTTGCTAAGAGCAGGATTTCAGTCGTATCTAAATCTGATTAAAAATATATTTAAAACCTTGATTTACTGCTTTGATTGCAGCTGGACTGTAATAAACTAAGGTCCATCACTGTGGTGATTATCAAAATAGCCATATAGGATAAATTGATGCCAGTTACTTTCCAAATAACATGTAATAACTGGTAATGATCTGTCTCAGGTTTTTAATGATCTAATTGTTCAATCCTGTACATTTAATCTAGATACCTGAATGAGTGGGGTCTAGGCAGTGAGGAGGAGGGCGCTGCAAAGACAAGAGCCATACCTGAGGAAGAATAGATTAGAACAAGGAGCCTGAGTGGGGCTGCAAGCTGATGGTGGGCGGGGGGAGAGGGAGACTTGGGCAGGCTGGTCAAGGAGACTGGGACTGGATGAATAAAGAGACTGGGATTATGAGCTAGGGAAGGCCATGGGGAGGGAGACATGGATCAGATCAGCAGTTAGGGCAGGAGGGAGACTAAGACTGGGAGCCAGGGAAGGTAATGGGGAGCAAGCCAGTAGGTGGGAGGATACTGGGACTGAGTGGGGGCAGAGTGAAGGAAGTGACCGGGGAAGGGAGAGAGATCTGATGAGGAGCTGGGTGCGGAGGAGAAGTGGGACTGACTGGACAAAAAGAGTGGTTCAAAGAGCTGGGACGCAAGAGAGAACAGTGAAGTTGGATGAGGAGACTGGGAATGTGGGTGGAGGGGGCAACTGGAGGCCAGGGTTGGGGAGAGAGGCAGACTGGATGAGAAGCCAGGAGGGGAGAACTGGGACTGGCTGAGCAAGGAGGTTGGGACTGGGGTGAGAAGCCTGAGGCATGGAGACTGGGAGCTGCCAAGTGAAGAGAATGAGATTGGAAGAAGGAGCTAGGAGTGAGGAAGCAACAGAATTGGAACAGGCTAGAGAAAGGGTCATGCTTGGGGGCGAATAAACAGAAGAATCCATGCCCAGTCGAGCACACTCCCCATTAGAGCCTGGAATGGAAAGCAAGATCCTTGAGTCTCACCATTCCTCTGCCGTCGGCAAATATGTGTGACACCCACTGGCAAAGCGTCCTGTCCCCCCTCTCGTGCTGGTCCACATACAGGAAGACAACCCACTACTGCTATCAGTTACTCGAATGGCAGAGGTCTGTGTGGTGAAAGGAATGAGGCAGGGGATTGCAGGAGGACCACGAGTGTGTCCTTTCTCTTCCTGCAATCCCCTTCCCCACATCTTCTAACTTCTGCAACAAATGAAGCAGCGGTCTGACAGACAACAGTCTTCTTTACAACACAATCATGCTTCATCTCCAGAGCAGGTCTATCCTGTGCACTGAAAGAGGCAGGGGTCCAATGGAAAAAATAGTATGTGATCATGTAATTAAAGACTGTATCATAATGCAAATGCACAAAGGCATGGCATGGAACACCTAATGCCAGCATGTCCTGACTTCTGGAGATTTTTAAACTGACATCTTTTAGGGTTGTCTTTGCAACCTTAATAGTGTTTTTTAACATAATTTTTTGTGTGTAAAAGGATAAAGGGCATTCTTTGGGGGTCAACAGCAGTTGCAAAAATTAATCTCAAGTGGATTCAACTGCATCTCAAGTGGATTCAACTGCTAACTTAACAGTACTGCAATAGTGCCATACATTACAGTGGGAAGTTTGGCTTACTTGGAAAATATTACATTCTGTCTAAATTACAGGACCGGATCCTCAGCTGATATAAATCAGTGCAGCACCATTGACTTGAATTAACCAATGCCTATTGACACTGAGGATCTGACCCATTCTATAGATCATGATCCTTCTCCAGATTAATGATAAAGTTTCTTTTGCTGTCATTTCAGATACCATATGCTAGATTTGTAGATAGTTGGGTTAGGATTCCAAAATCCCCTTTCCTGCTCTGCTTTCTCATTGAAAATAAATGAATTAGAAAAGGGGGAAGATAAGAAAGGGAGGAAAGAATTCCAATGCCCAGGGCAAATCAGATATTTCAAAAGCAAGAATGGTCATTTACGTAAAGCCAGTACATGAGGTCCATGTCCAATGAAATTTAACTGTACCTTCTCTTCTTTTTCTTGTTTTTCTTCACTGCTGCTGTTTTGCTTGGAAGGTGGTCTTCAGTAAATACTGCAATTCCAGAGATATTGTTGACCTCTTCTGCATTGCAACTGGGTTACCAAGGTAGGCATCACTTGATACATTTGACAAGGGCTAACACACCTTTCACCTTGGTTCCTTCCCTCTTCAGAACAATTCAGAGGTGGGCCCAAAATGGAACCTCACACCCAACAATCCCTGAGTTTTGGGAAGAGGAGAATATATTTCAAAATCCAGATCTGAACCCAGATTTGAATTTTGCATCTCAGGCATATCTCAAGTTACAGAACGTGAGAATCAGAAATTGGGGTAACAGTAATTCATGCATATTGAATAACAGAAGAGGGCTTAATGCACTATTGGAAGGTGCTCAGATATCACAATATTAGTCTGGTATAAGGAATAGAATAGAAGAGAGGGATGTTTTGAGAAATTGTGCACAGACAAGCCCAGTCAAGGATGCCAGTTTTACATTTGGGGCACTGTCAAATAGAACTATACCAGTCTTGTTCAAGGTTCCTGGTATCCAAACAGAGTACCCACTAGAATTTTGCACAAATGGGACAAACAAACAAAAAATGTCACCGAGTCCCTTGTTCCAGGCCATGTTCTCCTTTAAATGGGTTATTTTTGTGAGGTGGGGGGGCGGTCTAAAAATTCCATTAGTTTCCACTCCTGGAGTTTCTTGTTAATTGTTTCATTTGGGATAGAGTTTGGTGTACCTATCCTCCACAAAGAGAATTGGCTGGAGGTTTCACCCATGAATCTGGGGGAATCGGCCAGCAGCCCTTTGCCTACGCGTTGGAGTCCAGTTCCCACTGCTCCTTAGACATCACAGAACCCTCTAAAAGGGGTATGCAGAGAGGAGTATGATGTCCCTTAGATGTACACACCCACAGTACAAAACCCAAGAAAAAACATTAAATCACAGGGTTATTGAGTGTGGTTAACTCTGTTGGCATGTGGAGAATCCTACTGACTATTATTTACATAAAACTCTGGGATGGAATCCAATAAGCTTTGCTGTTTACCCTTGCTATTACCCCTCCTTTGATATTGGAGAGCTCAACTACTGTCATTTGCCTGTGATGTCAAGCATTTCCACTGTCCCTCAGAAAACCTTGTTTAACAATGTAAGCCATTCATGGACAATAACAGGAGAGTTTCAGTTAAACAGGTTAGGTTATGGTTTGTTTTAAATAGGGCCATACAAAGGGCTGCTGAAGTTTCACTAATTTCAAACAAGCTTCTGGTGAGCACAGTTCAGACTATGGTGCCAAAACTAGCAAACTAATATTCAGAAAACATTGCCCTCTTTTCAGTTGCTGTTGGTGTTTTGTTTTTGTTTGTTGTGAAGGAGTTTCTTTAACAATTTCAGAATTCCCTTTTGTAAAAGAAGTGGATAACAACACTGATAATCACTTGTGTAGCTTGGAGGGGGTTGGATTTTGTGTGTATTATCTCAAGGTAAGTATTTTTATTGATTTTTAACTCCGTCAATATATATCTGCCAAGTCAATAAATCATGATACCTCCTCAGTGGAAGTCAGTATCTGATTATTCAACAGCACAGCATATGTGATTTTATAGGGAGCAAAGTTCCCTCTGGGGAAAGACAAGACCACAATTGCATTTTAATCACAAATGTCTCTTGTGGTTATACTGTACAGAACACAGCCATTAAGACCTAATTCTCCACTGCCTGGCCCCTGGTGTAGTCATCTACACCAGTGCAAAGTGGGTGAGATACAGTAGCTACTCAAAATGGGAGTGTTTTAAGCCCACTTAGCCAGTTATACCTGTGCAATGCAAGGTCTGAGGCAGCGCAGAATCAGGACCATCACTTTCTAGGTTAAATAAACCTCTTTGATTTGTGTCTTTCAGGAACACAACTATCTCACTTTTGACAGTTGATAATTGCATGGTATCCATCGATCCAACAATGCCAGCAAACTCAGAGAGGTAAGCCTGAGGAGGACGCGATATTGTAAAATAGTGTCAAGCCCAGGGAAAAGGGTTTGCTTAGCCATAAACACCTTTCCTGTGCAATGTGGCAGGAGAGCCTGTGCAGTGGGAGATAGCTGTCAGCAGAAGTTGGGCACAAGATTATAACACTAATGCCTCTTTGGTTTGTAATTTTACCTGCTATTAAAGTAGGCAGAGCTATCTGAGGAAAAACTACTGCACATAAGTATTTCAAGTAGAACATCCGTTTACAACCCACTATGTTTACTCCAAAGGCTCTCAGCTCCCTTAATTCACAGTCTTTTTTATTTCTCTGTTAGAACTTAGGCATGTCATTATTTGGAAACGGGGTGGGGGGGGTCCCGGCTTTTATGAGGTGCTGCTCCAAGCCCAACTGCTCTGAACCCCATTTATTTTTGTCCCCTGGCTTCTCAGAGCTTGCTCTGCCTTGCTATTTTTTTTACTGTGGCCACTCTCATTATTTATTTATTTATTTGTATTACCACAGTGCCTAGGCCCCCACCCCAGTCGTGGGCCAGGACCCCAGTATGCTAGGCACTGTACAAACAGAACAAAAAGTCTGTCCCTGCCCCAAGGAACTTTCTTCTTCCCAGTGACTGTTTCCTTGACACCTCTATTTCCAAGCTAACCTGACTCTCCCCAAAGGGGAGAGATTTCTGCTGTGCTTGTAGTCTGACCCTGGTGTGTGCTGGTGGCACAAGTCCTTGACTACCAGTGCAGTGGCAAATTTGAAGGCGATAAATTCATAGAAAGTGCATGTTCTTTATTTCCATGGGTAAATTTTCAACCCACAAATTTCAAGCTGGCTTAGAATGCATTCATATACTTCCTCCCACTCTTTATGGCATGTACACCAGTCCTATACAGAAAACACAAAGTGTTTTATCAGTGTCATTGTAACCAGCCCTCTTTGATGTTTTGCAGTACTCCGTATAAAGTGAGACCTGTGGCCACTGGACAGTTATCAGGTAAAACGCCTTTATTTTAGTCATATTTACTAAAACGCCTTTGACTGAGCTGGTAGTTTGGGATTAAAATAATCTGGAAAATGTATTACTTGTACGTTCTCTAGCTATACTGCAAAAAAAAAAATTTGATCTGACATGGCTGCGGCTACGCCATAATCAAGAACTGTGTAAAATATTTAACTCCCAAGTAAAAAGTGGTTAAATTCAAGTTGGAGACACATCTGTGAACATGTAGCATGGAATTTTCAAAAGGACTCACCACTGGTCTAACTCCACTCCCACTGAGGTCAATGCTAAAAGTCTTAGGGTATGTCTACACAGCAACTAGACACCCGTGGTTGGCCTGTGCCAGCCCCTCTGGTTCAGGCTGTGGGGCTGTTTCTTTGCTGTGTAGATGTCTGGGCTCAGGCTGGAGCCTGGGATCTAGGACCCTGCAAGGTAGAAAAATCAGAAGTGTACAGAGCAATGAAACAGCCCTGCAGCCCAAGCCCTGTGAGCCCTAGTCAGCTGGCACAGGCCAGCCACGGGTGTCTAGTTGCTGTGTAGACATACCGTTCCCACTGACATCAGTAAGGGTAAGGCCGTTGCTGATCACTTTTGAAAGTGTTTTGTAGTGTTTTGTTTTGTTTTTTACCTCTGCAAACATCTCCTCAAAGTTGGGCACAACATTTGTACCCTAGTAGCACTAACAGGCTGAGGAAAGGGTGTCGTTCCTTCAAACATTTACTGGGCGCAGGTTCAGTAGCTCTAAATAAATGTGACATGACTGAAGAAGCTCTGGGTGGACAACAACATTGCATATACCATGTGTGCTTTCAGGGGCCTGTTTTCCAAAGCAGCTAAAGGAACAGAAATGGCACTTTCACTTCAGTCCGATCTGCTTCACGTTTTCTCTCTGCTTTTGAGCAACATGCTTAGGCCAGCAGCTCCCAGATTTTGGTGTGGCGAGCACAGGAGGTTCACAAGCACATTTTTGTGTTCAGCAGGGAGCCAGCTAGTCATGTGGTAGTGGCTGCTTCTGTCTACCTGGTTCTAGAGCAGTGGTTCTCAAGCTGTGGGTCTCCAGGGCTGACGTTAGACTTGCTGGCCAAAGCCCAAACCCCACCACCCAGGACCAAAGCCGAACCCAAGGGCTTCAGCCCCGGGTGGCGGGGCTTAGGTTATAGGCCCCCAGCATGGGGCTGAAGCCCTGGGGCTTCGGCTTTGTTTCCCCCCGCTCGAGGTGGTGGAGGTCAGGTGTGCTCAGGCTACAGTCCCCACTCCTGGGGTTATGTAGTAATTTTTGTTGTCAGAAGGGGGTCATGGTGCAATTAAGTTTGAGAACCCCTGTTCTAGAGGGATGCTGGCTTTGCACTGCAAAGAAGTGTGCAGAGGCCTGTAAAGGCAGCTAGAAACAAGGAAGAATAGCCTGGCCCTAGCTGCATCTGCTAGCTTCCATTGGAAGAGGAATGTCCAGAGGAAAAGGAAATGAGGCAGCCTGGTAATATGTCCAGGGGAGGGCCAAGCAATTGGGAAGCATGTCAGGAGAGAGGGAACAGGTGACAGAGAAGCATGTGCAGGGGAGCAGGACAAGGGAAAGGAATAGAATGGATTGGAAAGGGGAAAGGATTTTATGACAGTAAAGAGACTTCACATAGCAGTGACTGCTGAAGACTGAGGAAGGCTATCCAAATGAGAGGAGAGGGGTCCATGTGATAGCAAATGGGAAGGGAGCCAGCCCGAGAGATATTCTTCTTATTATTAAAATGTGCTCCACACTGTAAAAGTGTCAGAACTCTTGGCCTAGGAGCTAAATACCTGCATTATCGAGTGAGAAGGAAAGGGGTTTTAGGAGGTGTGCCCTTCCTTAAATTCCGACTAGTATCATTGTTTGCTTGCCTCATCTACAAAAAGGGACAGATCCTCATTTGGTATGCGTAAGTGTGGCTCTGCAATCGAGCTACACTGATTTACACTGGCTGAGAATCCGACCCAATGGCTCCAGGTAGTTTGGCTTTATTTACATGAAGCTCACTTTGTATTTTCCAAGAGCACATTTGCCTTTTCACACTTTCTGATAGTCCTGGTTTTTTGGTCAGCTGAGGGTGGGGGGAGGGGAGAATGCTTTTTGCAGGGTACGGCTCATCATTTTCATACTGTCTGTGGCTTCTTGCTTCATTTTACGAAGTAGGGATTCCCAAAGATCTAAGCTGAAAAGGGCTGGAAATTCCTGGTGGTTTAGTAGCCAAAGCAGGCAAACATTTTCTGTTTTGGAAAAAGGGAAGCAAGTTGGACTGTATGCAAGGGAATTAATGTTTCTTTCGTTTCTGTTTCTCATTTACATTGGTTGCCATTAATTTTAAACATTCCTGACCTTTTTCAGGGGATAAAAAGAATTGAGAGTGGCAAAGTGTTCTTTTCTGTAAAAATGCTCAGTTCTAGTTCTTTCTTTTTAAACAAACCTGACTTCATGAAAGGAGGGTGCAACCACATTCTGCTTTCAAAGGCAACTAGCTGTTAGTCAGATAGATGCCAAAAAAGGGTCACAGCAGTTTCCACAAGGGGTGTAGCTAGCACTATTCTTTTCACTGCTCTCTGACACAGCTGGAAAACAGTGAAGTATGGGTAAATGGAGCAAAGAGGAGCATGAAAGATGAGATTGGAAAGTTTGACCCTTGGAAAGGAATATAAGCAGCAGCTTCACTACAGTGAGGCCTGGTCTACGCTACAAAGTTAGGTCGACGTAAGCCATTTTGCATTGACCTAGTTGTACATGTGTCTACCCTTAAATTTGTCTCCCACCAATGTAAGTGCCCCGTTACAGCAATGCAGTTACATGCGCCTCCCCAAGCAGCATTGAGCCATGGTTGATGTACAGAGGTCAATGCTGTGCAAGCAAAGACACTGAGTTACCTGTGTTTACCCTAGCAGTCCTCCAGCAGCTGTCCCACAATCCCTACATTGACCACTCTGGTCTCAGTTGTGAACTCCACTGGCCAGGAGTCACAGAGACCAGAAGGCCCCTCCTTCCTTTTAATGCCCCATGAATTTTTAAAATGCCTGTTCCTGATTGCCCAGCCTGGTGAGCACACCTGGAAGCTCTCCACTGTTGTGAACAACTGCCCAACAGACCATGCTGGCTACATGCTCCAGATGAGCTCCAGCTTGGCATAGACAGGAGATACTGGATCTCCTAGGCCTGTGGCGAGAAGAGGCTGTGCAAGCACAGCTATGGACCCACCATAGAAATGTGGCCATCTATGAGCAGATTGCATGGGGGTTGCAGGAGAAGGTGTATGACAGGGACCAGCAGCAGGGCCGCATGAAAGCAAAGGGCATGTCAGGCATACCTGAAGGCCAGGGAGGCCAACAGTGATCCACAGGCCTGCTGTTTTCACAAAGAACTGCATGCCATACTTAGAGGAGAACCCACCACCGTGGATACCTCCAGGGAGCCTGAGCCACAGTTTCCTGACCTGAACAGCAAGGAGGAGGAGGAAGATGGGAGACAAGCGACCAGGGGAGGGGTCCAGCTATGCCATTAGCCAGGACCTGTTTGAGACTCCAATGCATCTAGTCAGTCCTGGCAATCAAGAATGAGTGAGCCCAATGGAAGGGAAGGATCTTGGGGTAAGTGTGTAAATTTATTTCCCATTACAGTGGTGGCACTCCCAACTTAACAGGACACATTTATCGATTTTGCATTATTTTACTTCTACTAGAAGAGGTAGCAGTACAAAAAAGAGAAGTAGTGTTGTTATATGCTTTTCATTCCCCTGTAGAGTTAGGCAAGGTGGGTACCATGAGGAGAAATTTGTTTATGTCCACAGGGATGTCCCTTGAATCCTTCTGAGAGATCTCGATGAAACTTTCATAGAGGTATTTGCAGTCCTTTCCAGAAGGTTTCCAGGGATGGCAGCCTTATTTCTTCCTCTGCGGTAGGACACTTTCCCATGCCAGTCAGCGGTAACTTCAGCAGGCCATTGCAGTACACAGGCTAGCAGCATACAGGCCTAGGCAACTTTGGGTCACCAGCAGCAGCTGTGATCTCTGTGCCTTTGTTACCCTCAGGAATGAGATATCAGCTAAAATCACCACAGTCTGTGGAAAATGGTGCCAGTATTCAGTGCCACTGCCCTAGTTTCATG
Organism: Chelonia mydas; assembly: GCF_015237465.2. Lineage (NCBI taxonomy): Eukaryota > Metazoa > Chordata > Testudines > Cheloniidae > Chelonia > Chelonia mydas. The sequence continues at coordinate 154,943,287 of NC_057849.1, read as the reverse complement.
CAACTGAGCAATTCCTGCCTCATTTCCCTCACCCCTAGCAAGACTTATTCACCACGGCTGGTGCTGAGTGGTGCCGTATACAAGCACTCCAAAGCAGAAGTGTCAATAGGCATGGTCTGTTTAAAACTTTGGGGGAGCGAGGGAAGTGAGTTCTGAACCTTAACTTTAGCTTTCTGTTTTATCTGTAACTGCTGAAGTTGCAGCCTTGAAGGGGTTTCCCCTTCACACCAGCAGAATACCTGAGCCAGATAAGGAGGAGAAAGAAGAGGACTTGGGACAACATGTTCAGTGAGATCCTGCAAGATAGTGCTACATGAGAATGGGAGCAGAGGGCCTGGAAGGTGAACATTGCAGACAGTCTGGAGAAGGAGAGTGTGGAGAGGAGAAAGGCCCAGGGTTCCCAGCAGGAAAAGGAGAGAGAGATGTATCAGGACATAATGGGGCTTTTCTTGCAGCAAACACAGGTGCTACAGGCTCTTGTGGATCTACGGGTTCAACAATCCTGGGGTCTCCTCCCTTTGCAGTCCATGGCAAACTCCATTACAGCACTTCCCTGCAGCCACCCATCAACATTCCACATGGCACCAGGGTCCACAGCCCTACCACACAAGGGGACATTAAGGACCACCACTGCTTCACTGACCTTATGAAAGCCACGGTAGCTGTATGTGTAGCACAAATGGATATGAATATTCTTTCCCCTTGATACATTTTGTTCTATTAATTTATTAAAGTTTTGAGTGTATTTGCTTTTAAATTGCACAGATTTTTCTCTGCACTGGTTTTGTTACTGAATAAAATTCAATTATTTGGAACATCTTCATCAGTTCATAACATACGTTGCAGAGTGCCTAGCAGTTCTGAAAGCACCCACTTACTTGTTCCTGCATAGTGTGACACAACTCACAGGATCAGTGACAAACCCACACAGTATAATAATCATAAATGTACAGCAAGCAGCACAAAATTAATAGGTACATTGACTGTTACATGCATAGATGTATACCAAGCACCATACAATTCCTAACAGGCCCCCTCACAGCAGGGCCAGGTAGAGCACACCACACCACACCATATTACTGTGGCTCACTGATAAAGTGCTCTTTCAAAGCCTCCCTGAGCCATATAGCTCCTTGAGATCTTCTAATAGCCCTTGTGTCTGGCTGTTTAAACTCTCAGCAGACAGCTGCTTCACCCTCCACTCCAGCAGCAACTTTTCCCCCTTTGCTTCACAGCTATAATGCAGGGCATAGCAGGCAGCTATAACTATTGGGATGTTTTTCTCACTGAAATCCAATCTTGTGAATAAACAACACCAGCGACCCCTCAATCTACCAAAAGCACGTTCAGCTGTCATTCTGCACCTGCTGAGCCGGTGGTTGTGCATCAATACGAGCACTCCTGGTGATTATCGCAAAGCGCCGATGCCAGGAGACAAGTGTGCACGCACAAGCGTATACTAACTGCAGCAGCTTTACTCTGACATAACTTGCATCAACCAAAGTTTGTACTGTAGACATAGCGTAAAGGTGTGATTCACAGGTGTACTGGTAAGAGGCCAGTCTTTGTCCTGGCCATAGTCACATGGGTCAGGACTGCGGAAGATTACCCCAGTCACATGATAGGGGCATCCTCCGTTAACTCCAGTGAATACTGTTATATCACAAGTAGCTTAGATTTCTGCAATGTGAAGACAGCGGTCTCATTCCTGAAGTTAAAATGGTCTTAGGACTCACAGATTCATGACAGTAGTGTTTTGCAACAACTAAAGTTCAAGCACTTCTTAATACGATAGATGCGAGTTAAATTATGCTGAAGATCAAATCCTACAGAATTCCAACCCTTAAGGAAAACAATAAAACTAAATTCCTCTCTAGCATTTTCTTTCTGAGGCCTCTGTCATCACTTAGATGCACCGAATTCACCTCTGAGCTTTTCCTTAGCGCCACTGTCACTAGCTCAGTCAGACAAGTCCTTGGGAAAAGTATAACAAAGTAACCTCATCACCAAATTTGGACTGCATATTGAAATGCAAAGAGATCAGTAGCCTCTTTGTCTTATCAACTGAGATGATATCTAGACAAACGCACAGGGCAATTAATGCCTTTACCACTTCTTTCTACAGAGCCTCAGCATTAGGAACAGTTACCAGTGCATTTCATATTGTGTTGGCCAGACAAAGAGCGAAGAATGCATCTCTGCCTCCAACTTCAGTTGCCCTTTATTTTCCTTGTCAATTAGCTTGTTATCAACCACTCATATGGAAGAAAGCCCATGATTCTTCCCCAGAGATACCAGCATGAATTGGAAGAGTTGGATCTACACAAATTAATGTAGCTGCCTGGTAGGAGACCTGTGTGCAAATCTGTTTATATACCCGCCTTGCTGATTGATGAGCCCATTGATGATATATAAGTGAGACCCACAGATTTTTTTGAATGGTTATATATAGCCTATTGTACCTATTCGTTATTTGTGAAATGACAGAAACTTGTCACCAATGCCTGAATCTACATATATGATGATCTATTTTCATTTAGGAGCCAAGATAATTCTTAAAACTTATGCAAGAGTGTGACATGCTCATTCTAAACAATGTCTTCAGGGAAAAGGTCCCCATCCTGCAAAGCTGTTCCCTACATAACTTATTCACACAAGTAGCTCGTGGGCTGGACTCTGATCTCGGGTACGCCAGTGTAAATCCAACAGCAGCTACTGTAACTTGCAAAGAGAGTACTCACCTGAGTAAGGGTTTGCAAGTTTCAGCCCTAATTAACTTGTGGAGCAATCTTAGATGATGAACTGCAATGGATTTGGGGTCAGAATTAGAGCTGACTACAAAACAAGAATTCCGTTTTGTGAAAAATTTCAAGGTTTCAGAATTTGTTTTTGTTCTGCAGTGGAACAAAACCATGACCTTTAAAAAATTTTCAGGGAGGCAGAGCAAGAGACCCTTAGCAAGAGCAAGAGACTAGCCTAGTGGTTAGGGCCCTCTCCTGGGATGTAGGAGATGCAGGTTTAAGCCTGTCCTCTGCCTGAGCTCTCTGGTCCTGTGATTATTAATTATTTCTGCAAAGTCCAACAGGAGAATTTGAGACTGACTCAATAGTCCAGTGGGTAGGGCACTTAGCTGGAATGTGGGAGACATCTCTGCCTGCTTCAGAATGGGCACTTGAACCTGGGTCTACCACATCCCAGGTGAGGGCCCTAATCAAATGACTATTGTACGGAGGGTCTCTTTTGTTCCCAGAAATTCCAGCTTAGACCTCAGCAACATTTCCATCCAGATTTCCATGGAAAGCTTTGGTTTTGATGAATCGGCATTTTCCAATAAAAACACATTTTGTCAAAAAATTCCTAACCAGCTCTCGTTGTGCCCATTTCTAAGGCTTTTGTTCTTCTGATCTTTTACATTTGGAAGTTCTATCATCCTCATCAAAACAAAATGCTTAGAGATAAATCCTGACTGCGAGCTGGACAGAGGCACAAGCTCGGGTAGGTGTGTTGAGGATGGGACCATGGGGCAGAAATTATCCAGCCTGATTCTGGTCCTTAGGCTGAGATTATCACAGGCCTTGCTTGGCCACCTAGGGAAGTGTGAGGTAAGCCACAACCTCCCCCCGCCCCACCACCTGGTTTGACCTGCTCAAAATGCAATTCTGACTGTTTTTCAGGGGAACAGGACCAAATTGCCTGCTACTCCCCACGCCCCGTGAGCAAGTCAGTGGGAAGTGGTAAGATCCCTGCTTCTGCCTCCCCATACTTGTAGGCTGCAATAGCTGTCTGGGGCCAGAGGTGAAGCAGGGGAGGGATTGTAACTCTGGCCATTCTAAAGAAGGCACCGAGGGATTATGGGGTATGAGGCCACCTGTTTTAGTGTGTGTGTAACCTACTCAGCCCAGCATATACCTGTCCTACTCTAAATTTCTCCTGATTCTGGCAGGAAAAATCTGTGCATGGCAGCAGTCTGGCACAGTACACTTGACAAAGAAAGTGCTTTTACAGCATTGGTATGCACCTGTTTTCTGGCCAAACCTGAAGACTGCTGGAATTTGGCCTTTAAAGAAAAAGGGCAAACTCCTCCTCTCTGATCCTATATTGCAGAGCTCATATCCAGGCTGTGGAAGCACTGCTGAATATCATGCCCTCATTTGGGGATCAGAGTAACAGCCGTGTTAGTCTGTGTTCGCAAAAAGAAAAGGAGTACTTGTGGCACCTTAGAGACTAACCAATTTATTTGAGCATAAGCTTTCGTGAGCTACAGCTCACTTCATCGGATGCATACTGTGGAAACTTTCCACAGTATGAATCTGATGAAGTGAGCTGTAGCTCACGAAAGCTTATGCTCAAATAAATTGGTTAGTCTCTAAGGTGCCACAAGTACTCCTTTTCATTTGGGGATGAATTTCCATTGTCGTCATACAAGAAACCTTGCCGAGAGCTCCACACAGAGCAAGTGCAGAATAGGTAACAGATAGCTGCAGAAAGAGTTGAATTTGGCCTGTAAACTGTGCAGCATTATTTTACTGCAATATCATTGGGTGGGTGTAAACCTTCTGATTTTCACTTGAAAAATGTTGGGGAGCAAAACTGAAGTCCTTTGCAAATTATGAAAAAACTCTTGTCTTGTAAAACCATATCCACTTTTGTAAATGTGAATTTCAGAATGAAGGTGACAATCACGTTGCATGTTTGCGTTCCAGTAGGAGCTAGAGGCCCTAATGAGGCCTGGGACACCATTGTGCTATGCACTGTGCATACATGTAAGGTCAGATTGTGATATCCTGGTGCACATTAAGTTACACAAGGAGTTGCAGTGAAATCAATGAGATTACTGATGGCATAAGGCAGTATTCAGCATGAGAGGGAGATTGCAATCTGGCCCATAGTAAGAGCCATTCCCTGCCCAAAAGAGCTAAATAGATACAACAGACAGAAGATAGGAGAATGGGAAGATTATTATTATCCTCATTTTACAGATGGGAAATTGAGGCACAGAAGTGCAGATCCTCAAAGGTTTTTAGGCACCTAACTCCCATTGATTTCAATGGGAGCTAGGGTCCTAAATGCCTTTGAGGATCTGAGCCAGAGAGATTAAATGGTGTCTGCATAATTCTCTTTTTTTTTTTTTTTTTTTGCAATAAGCAATTATATCATTCTTGATTAAAATGGTGCAAAGAAATGGTGCTTTGTCTCTTTAAGATGAGAGGCACTACCATTGTTAGTCATATATATTTACTGCACTCTAGGGTTGTAAAAACATACATTTTTGTTCTGAAAGTCATTTATTACATCCATAAACATCACATTGCAGTTGATTGTTCCCTGGATTAGAATGTCCTGGTACTTAGTGAGTTTTGACAGGCGGAAGGAGTGAAAGTAGAACATCTAGTTTTGTTACTGGGTTGGTTTTTAAAAGCAACTTGTCACTCTCTTGTATGCTACAGCCATTGAGACAGATCTGAGAGGCATTGAATTCAGGGTACACAGGTTTCTGTGTTTATTCTTACTGCTGGACTCGTAGCATTCCAGGCATTGTATACGGTAAGCAGAGATGAAGCTTTCCTGGTATTTTAAATAAGAAGTATTATTTGTTTTGTTTCAGCTCTTTGATTTTCAACAGCAGTTTTAAAACCCTTTCTGAGGTAACTGAAAGCTATTCCCTGTAATGGAACAAATCTTTTTATTTGCTCTTCGGGTCACTGAACCCGGGAATCAAATAAAATAAAAACACAACAGAGCATGAATTAGATCCTAGACTTTCAGATTACTGTGTGCTTGTCCCATTTTAGAGTCATAATCATGTAATAATCAAATCATTTGGAAAATAAAAGCACATGTTCCTGAGAAGTATTACTGATATCTCTCATAATTAACTGTAATATTTTGAAGAGTAGCCTAGTGATAATGGATGCTCTCAAAGGAAACAGAAGCTGTTTTAAAGAAATATATTTTATATGTTGGGTATCTATTTCTTACATGTGTATACAACTGATTCTTTTCCAAAACGTATTTTGCATTATGTATGTTACATTCATGATACATTTTGGTATATCAGAAAAGTACAAGAGGCAGCTGTTAGAAATGACAATATGTTATTTATGCTTAAGGTATAAATGTGTGTGTGCCAATATATTAAAAATATATTTAAAACATATGCGAGAATATCAAATGTTTAGCTTGCATTTCCAGAAGAGAGTGAGAGAAATATAGCATATTGCTACTCGACTTCATTTGTGGAGGACGGGATTATATTAGCACCATTTTCTCATTTTACTGTTTTAAACCTAACTAAAAGAACCTACTTCTTAAAATCTACTATCTTGTTTAAGAAGCAGTTGCTGTTTCCAACACTAATTGCATGGTCTTGTGGATAGTCTCAGCAAAGAGTCTGGGGATTTACTAGATAAAGGAAACCTGAACTACTCTGCTGAGCAAGTTTAATTGACACAGCTGCTGGAGACAGAGAGCTGTCTACACTAGGACCTCCAATGTTGCAAACAACAGTGCAGCTGAACCAGTGCTGGCAATGGTGGGATTTTTACGTTTTAATTCCCTACTGTAGACAAGGCTGTAGAGATGGGTTAGGTTTGATTTTCAGGGGAAAGTGCTTGGGAAGTTTGTACTGCAAATGCCAACGCTCTCCCTCTCCTATGGATACTCAGAGGACTCTGTTCTCCAGCGCTGTCAACCTGGCACTTCATATTAGCACTTTATGCACTTACATTTTTTAAAGGTTAGCAACTTTTTTAAGTATACTAAGGATTTTTAAAAGAAAGTCTGTTTTTTTTTAAAAATAAATCAATTAATATATTACCATATAATATAAATTTAGTGGTCTGATCCTGCCATCTTTACGCAGGCAAGATTCCCATTACTCTATTAGGAGTTTTTCCTGGGTAGAGACTACTCCTGGGAGAATTCTGCACCACTGCGGACATGCAGAATTCGTGTGCGGTACAGAATATTTTTTTCTCAGCAGAAAATACATTCTGCCAAGAAGTGCTGCAGTTATGCCTTTCACCCTCTAGGAGCCACTGTGCGCCGGAACAGAGAGCAGCCACTCTGGGGTGGGAGCTGCCCCATCGGCAGATAGGGAAGAAAAGAGGCTGCGTTCCTCAAAGTGCCCTGCCCATGGGGCAAGGTCAGGAGGCAAGGGATATGGAGGGATGGAAAGGGTGTGGCACATGGACCTGCTGGGGGTTCATAGATTGGGGTTCAGAAGGGCCAGTGGGGGGCACAGACTAGGGTGGGGGCTGAATAAGGATGGGGGTACAGGGACACATGGGGCAGAGGGAGGGGGCTGCAGAGACATATGGGGGGGCTGGCTGAGTGGGGATGCAGGGACACATGTGGACAGGCAGATGTGCCTGACTGAATGGGAGAGACTAAGGGTCAGCCAGGGTCTGCATGGGGAAGGCTCCCTAACAATTCTTTCCCGCACAAAAAAAACCCTGTTCCATACTTCTCCCACCCATACCCAACAACCCTCCAAGTTCACACCCAGGATCTTCCAAAGCAAGTACTTCCATCTCCCTCAGCTCCTCTGTTACCCTTGGCTCCCCCAAGCCTTTGCACTACTTCTGAGGAGCATAGGAAATACGTTTCTGTATCATAGTTTAAATGAATTATTACTCCGATGTCTGTATTAATATGCCTAGTAATTAATCTATTGGTCAAAAAACCTTTCCTGAATCATTTTTGTTGTCTGTATTCTTACAGACATACTTGCTGACAGGTATTCTGAAATAAATTACCAAAATAATTGAAACTGGCTTGATTATATTGTGTTATTTTGACAAATAAAATATGCAGAATTTAAAAATATTGTGTTCAGAATTTTTTATTTTTTGGCAGAGAATTCCCCCAGGAGTAAGACCTCAGGATTATGCACTTTTCTGCTTTATCCTAAGAATGTTTGTGTAGTACAAAGCAACTTTGCTGTCCTGCTGCATTATCAGTGGTTTAGAACACAGCTCTGTGACTGGGATTTTACTTGGAAATACTGATACTATGATTGGTCCTTGACTGGGGCTGCTGGGCACTATGATAATACAAGGATATTATCTTGTAGCATATTGGTAAAGCAGAATGTAGCCTGTAGCATATTGGTAAAGCAGAATGTACGGACTAGTGAGGTGGTCTCTACTGCAGGTGGGATGCATAGATGTTAATTCTCATTTAAGTCCATGCTTGAATGGGGAAGAAGGCATAAGCCATGTGCACAGAGGTAAAAATTAAAGCGTGAGTAGCAAAATCTAATGTAGAAGTAGGTTATCTCCCAAGCAATGTCAACAACAGATACATCTTCCATGTTTACTTTCTAGATTTACCTCACTTAATCCAAAACTTTGGACACATTTATGTTTAATGTTATTTCAAATGCTCCATCTTACTTTAATTTGCATTCGTGCCACAGACTCTTGTCCAGTCAAAGTTATTTCTTTTTCATATATATTTATAGTTTTACTGAATGTCAGTAAATACAGCCTAAAAAACAAACCAAATGCCAGCAAAGGATATCAAGGCCAGTGAGGATCATAACATTTCAGACAAAAGAGTTAAGGGGTACCATTTTTAATAGTACCTAAGTTACTTTTGAAAATGATGCTTAGGTGTGGAAGTCATTTAAATGCTTTAAAATTTTTTACCCAAGATTTCCTTTTAGAATTATAGGCCTGTTCTACTTTAAAATGTCTATTGCTGATTCCTTCTCTATTGGTTACATTACATTTGGATAAATAGCGCAAAACAAAGAGTTTGGGACAGATCCTCAACTGGTGTAAACTGTCATAGGTCCATTGATTTCTATGGAGCTATGACACTTTATATCAGCTGAGGATTGCCCTTAGACATTTATATATTGTGTGTGTGTGTGAGAGTGTACATATAGATGATAGAGGTAAATGATAACTCTGTGAGTGTGATATAGGTGATGGATATATCTTCTGCAGCTATACTGGGGAGGATATAATCTGGCTGTCGTGTTTCATGCTTCAGGGCATAAGCATAAATAAAAAATCATGTCCCTATAGTATGGCATTTCATAACTAGAGCAGTTACCCACTGTCAGGAATAGAAAGGATACTAGACAAGTTGGATCAAGGGTCTTCCCCAGTATGGTACGTCTTAGTTTTTATTGCAAGAATTATTTACTGGAGATTGTCAAAGCCAAGTATATCCTGAATGTCTTTCATTCTGTCAAACATCAGCGTTCTGGAAAGTTGCTCCTTACTTATCTGTCTTAAGGTTTGCTAACATGCCAACCACTGCAGTACTAAGCATTGTAAAGCCAAGATATAGCATGAACCTTTCCTATGTGTCTAAAGTGTACTTGCTGTAGTTGTCTTGTCATAAAGAACAGTAAAGAGATAGAATTCTCTCCTGCAGTAAGCATTGGTCTCAATGTTTGGTGTATTGCTTTTCCTCCCATTGAAGAATTAGCAATGTTTTACTTGTGAACATGGACACCACTTCTGTAGGTTTTAGGCTGTTTTTTAATATGTACAAAATCAAGAAATTTTACTTGCTGTTTTCTAGCTACCTGGTCAAATCACTCAGTGCTGTCTAGGGCAGTGATTCTCAAAGCTGGTCTGCTGCTTGTTCAGGGAAAGCCCCTGGTGGGCCAGACCAGTTTGTTTACCTGCCACATCCACAGGTTCAGCCAATCACGGCTCCCACTGGCCGCGGTTCGCCGCTCCAGGCCAATGGGAGCTGCGGGAAGGGTGGCCAGCACGTCCCTTGGCCCACGCTGCTTCCTGCAGCTCCCATTGGCCTGGAGTGGTGAACCGCGGCCAGTGGGAGCCACGATTGGCCAACCTGCGGGCGTAGCAGGTAAACAAACTGGTCCGGCCTGCCAGGGGCTTTCCCTGAACAAGCGGCAGACCGGCTTTGAGAACCACTGGTCTAGGGTTGCCAACTTTCTAATAGCACAAAACCAAACACCCTAGCCCCACCCCTTCCCTGAGGCCCCGCCCCTGCTCATTACATTCCCTCTTCCTCAGTGGCTCACTCTCCTCCACCCTCACTCACTTTCACTGGGCTGGGGCAGGGGATTGGGGTGCGGGAGGCGGTGAGGGCTCTGGCTGGGAGTGCAGGCTGTGGGGTGGGGCTGGAGATGAGGGGTTTGGGGTGAAGGAGAGGGCTCCAGTCTGGGGGGTGGGGTCGAGGGATTTGGAATGTGGGAGGGGGCTCCGGGTTGAGGCAAGGGGCTGGGGTGCAGAAGGGGATGAGGGCTCCAGCTGGGGGTGCAGGCTTTGGGGTGGGGCCATGGATGAGGGGTTCAGGGAGTGGGAGGGGGCTCTGGGCTGGAGAAGGGAGTTGGGGGGCAGGGGGGTGAGGGCTCTGGCGGAAGTGCAGGCTCTGGGGTGGGGCTGGGGATGTGGGGTTTGGGGTGCAGGAGAAGGCTCTGGATTTGGGCAGGCTCAGGGCTGGGGCAGGAGGTTGGGGCTCGGAGTTGGGGTCACAGGTTTACCTCAGGCATCTCCCAGTCAGTGGCGTAGCAGGGCTAAGGTAGGCTTCCTGCCTGTCCTGGCTCCATGTTGCGCTGCGCCCCAGAAGTGGCCAGCAGATCCAGCTCCTAGGCGGGGGGGCCAGGAGGCTCCAAGCGCTGCTCTCACCCGCAGGCACCGCCCCTGCAGCTCCCATTGGCCATGGATCCCAGCACGCTGAGACCCCTGGCCCTCCCGCCTAGGAGCCAGACCTGCTGGCCGCCTCCAGGGCACAGCACGGAGCAAGGACAGGTAGGGACTAGACTGCCTTAGCCCCGCAGCACCACTGACCGGACTTTTAATGGCCCGGTTGGCAGTGCTGACTGGAGCCGCCAGGGTCCCTTTTCGACCGGGCTTTCCAGTCAAAAACCGGACGCCTGGCAACCCTAGTGCTGTCCTATCATTTATAGCTTGACTTCCTTTTCAATTTCATGTGTTGGGCCCTCTAGAAAATTAAAATGGGATTCGTGCTAAAGCTAATAGAGCAAGTTAATACACAGACTGGCCTTTCTTGTTTGGGGACCTGAATTTTAATCCTAGTTTGGATTACAAAGGAAAATGAATATGGTGGTCTCCTCTCCTCCTGCAGACAAGTTTAAAAACAAAACCACTGCAGAACTGGCAGTCTCTGGGGAAGTAAGTAAAAGACATTTGCAGGTCAGGCATGAGGTACATTTACTGTGTTGTGTGGGAGAAACTGTCACAACATCTGCTTGCACACTACCTGATTTATGATCATGCTACTAGTCTCTAACTTTCATGAGCACTAAATTCACCTGAAATTTTTTAAGTTAAAAACAAACAAACTAGAGGATCTAGTGGTTTCCTAGGTCTCCAGAAAGGTCAAAATTTTATATTTCCTGTAATGCAGTTTATTTCTACATTGTAGTTACTCACAATGGAGGACAGGGAGTAGGCCAATATCTGGAGTGTGTTTTTGCAGGCAATGGGTGAAATGCACTACAGACTCCACAGTCAACCAGCCAGCTCCGACTCTGCAAAATCACCTTATTTAGCAATGGGGTGTTATGCCTTTGTAAAGAAGACACTTCTGATACTATTACCTACCCTAGAATACAACATGGTTATGGAATGACACTTCCTAGATTTAAGAAGTTACTGAACTTTTCTGCTTTTTACAGTCCGTGCCAAAGATAGGACTAAAGCATGATCCCAAGCTGTGCTTTAGCTACGTTGAGGCATTAACATGTTGTTACTGGGTTCTTCAGACAGTGTGTTTATAGTGTAAATGCAACCTGTGTGAGACAGAAAGAGGAAAGTGGGCCAAGATTTTCAAAAGCTATTAGTGATTTTGGGTGCCTCCAGTTTTGGGTGTCCACCCTGAGATACCTGAAAGGGGCCTAATTGTCAGAGGATAGGTGCAGAATTCTTTCTGGAAATCAGATATTTTTCAGATATCTCAAGTTGGGCGTCCAAAATGACCAGCCTCTTTTGAAAACCTTGGCTGTAATCTGTAGCCAGGGGATATGAGACTGTGGTAGAACCAAGGAAGTAGCAAGTTCAGTGGAAGGGGAAAGGTACCATCACTGGCATATCTACGTTCCAAAACGAATGGTTACATTCAAGGCACCAGAATAGCTGCTTTGCTTTATATGTTTCTTTGATGCGGACCCACTGCGAAAACAGGACAGACATGTGGATGGATTTAAGCCGAAAGCTACAAATCTTATTAAACTTTAACACAGGGGAGGGACGCTACCTACAATCACCCCTGCTCATCTATACCAGGCATTTAGTTGGTTCCAGTGCAAGACTTCCAGAGCTCCTACCACATCACTCATAACTCAGTGTAGGTACTGCTCAGCCTACCCCCTGGTACTCCGCTCATTCTGAGTGGCAGCACAATGTACCCCCACAAGGGGAACAAAGGGTGCAGCAGAATGGGCACTCTGCCCGTGAGGGCCCTAACGTCTCACTTTGTCCCAAAAGCCCAAGGCCCATCACCATAATCCTAGGTTGGAAACTGTTTGTTTTATCCTTTTAACTGTGGTGGAACCAGCTGCAAATTGTGAAAAATCAACAACTCAGTCAAAGTACCCCCGTTAGGTACCAAACGCATTCCTACTTAACCCACTGTGGCTTGAAGGTGCTGCGAAGAAGGCAAAAAACTCTCTGGTCCTCTGCTACTTGGCCCATGGGGGAAAAAGAATCTTTCCTGACGCTCCTAATCAGACGATGAGCTAGGTCTGCAGCCTCTGTCAGGCCAGGTTCCCATTCCTAGTTCAGGGTGGGTAGGGTGGGGCTGCAGGAATAAAGTCCAAAGAGGCTCCACATGGCTCCCTATTCCAGGTTAAAGCCTGGGAGCTAGGGAATGCTAGCCAATCAGTACCCTTTTCCCCTCCAGCTGGCCAATGAGTGCCAGAGACTCCAAGGGAGAGGTCCTTCAGTGAGTAGCTCCTTACCTCACTGCTGGGACTGTCCCCCTTCACTGATGGCTCCATCAAGTTCCCCGACCTGTTGCAGCAGGTGGGTGGCATTTGCCAGGCCCTAAAGTTGAAGTAATGCATACAGTATCAGACTTCACTGTCTTCTCTTTCTGTGTCGTGTACTATGTTTTCCCATTGTTTTGTTTTTTAGAGAAAGAGGAATTGTTCCAGAGTATACTGACACAGGTTGCTGAACAATTCTCAAGGTAAAAACTTTACATCGTTGTTATGAATGCAAAGTTCTATTTCTTTTATTGACCCCGGCTGAGGCTTTCAAAGGGGGCTAAAGAAGTGAGGCACCCAACTTCCACTGGAATTCAAAGGGAGTTGGGCACCTCATGACCTTAGAACTCTTGACAATTCCAGCCTTACTGCCAGACTCAGCCCATACAACTCCCATTGACTGCAACGAGGAGATGCACAAGGCTTAGGCCAAGATAGAATTTGGACGGTATTTGCAGAAGAAAGGAAAGGTTAATTGATTTAATTGTGCTTCCATCATCTTATTGGCCGCAAAAAAAAGTGCTGCTTTGTTTAGTTTTGTAGGCTCAGCATCGGTTTATCAATTTTAATGTGCGCATTTTTCTTCCCTCAGATAATAATTCTGAATGTTTTTCGAATGTTTGTTTTATCCTCACTGGCTTCAGTAAGAGGGATCAATTCTGCTACATCTCTGCAAGCCACCAATATGATTGAAAGAAAAAAGAGCTTCAAAGGTGTACAAATACCTGTATGCTGGTCTTGAAGCACTATCAATTTAGTTTTGCTTCCCTAAGGGGCATGATAACAAGTATCTGCTGGAAGATGGGGTGATGACTTCATTTTCTCAGAGCCATAACTACAGCATTCTCTTTTAATTTTCATGGACTCTCCATCGCCTTTGAATGTGCACATATCTTTCTTCAAGGTTGTACATTCAGCACAGATTTTGCTGTTCTTTACTTGCCGTTAAATGTCATTCCTTAGTCCACCCTTTGAAACTGGTGTGTGGTTTCTAGCAGAAAATATTTTCTTTCTTGTGTATATATAGATATAAATGTATATTTCAGATCTGAATTTGTTTCCCAGGGTGTTTAAAATCAATGAACTGAAAACTGAAGTAGCAAATCACTTGGCAATGCTGGAGAAAAAGGTTGAACGTAAGTGCCCTTTATTTTTTAACACAACTAGGAATTACTATATATAAAATCGACATCTGTTTAATTATAATACAAGGGACTGGTAGCATTGCCTATTATTAAAGTCTCCTGACACTTCTCATTATATCACTCTGTTTTCAGTTACTTATGACTTTTACCAGACTTTAGACATTTGGGCTGAAATTTTCCATGCTGGGTCTTTGCCTGAGGCTGAATTGTTCTGGAAATTTTCAGCCAAAAAAGTTAAGCCATTTCCAAGAAGAAGGCTAGGGGAAAATATGGTGTTTTGTCCATGTTAAAAAAATTCTGGTGACCTTTTCATTGACAAGCTCTAGCGCCCCTATGCTTTGGAGAAGGGAGGGGTCTTTATGTCAGGATGTGCCTTTTTCTGTCCCTATGAATATTTGCCCAAATTTGGACAAGTAATAAGCCTCTGAAAAATCACAGTTTACACATGCTCAGTAGAGACTGCTTCAATTTTAGCTGCTAAATTCCCCAAATATTCCATCTGTACTGAGCACGCTCCAGTCCAGTGATTAGCAGGATTTTCTGCACAATTGTAGTTCTGAGCTGCCATGGGCCAGAGCAGGGCCAGACATTGAAACTGAGGGCAGACAGCCTGTCTCTCCACGCCCTTCTGCTGCTGATGACAAGGTAGCGTGTAGGAAGAAGCTGCCTAATTTGAATGCAGAGGGGACAAGAGCCTCACCTGCAGGGGAGGCAGAGGGAGCAGATGGTGACAAGGAGCCTGTGGGAAGACTGGGACTGGGGACTGGGACTGGGACTGGAGACTGGCAGGGGGAAGAGGGAAACGGAGACTGGAAGTTGAGGGGGGGGACTGAAAGCTAGGGAGGGAAACAGGAGGGGACTGGGAGCCAATAGATTTAGGGGCTGCTGAGAATGGAAGAGAAGGTGGGGGGGACTGGGACTGGATGGACAAGGAGACTGGAACTGAGAATCAGGGTAAGGAGATATGGGAGGAGGGGAGACAAATCTGACAAAGAGCTAGGGTATGGAGGAGAACTGGGAGGGGGCCTGGGATTGAGGGAGAGACTAGTACAGAGAGTCCAAAGAGTTGAGACTTGGAGTCGCTAGGTAAGGAGACTGGGCCTGGGAGGAGAAGCTGGAGGAGTGGAGGCTGGGATGGGAATGAGGAACAAGGGATGGGGAAGAGAGGGCTGGGACAGGGACATGTTGGAGGGGACGGGGTAGAAGGGGTCATGTTTATGGGGGACAGACACTACAATACACTCCCATCCAGAGCCTGACATGGAACAAAGGATTCCTGAGTCTCACCTTTCCTCTGCTGTCAGCAAATATCTGTGAAACCCTGTCCCGTCCCCCTCTTCTGCTGGTCCACATGGAAGATGACCACATGAAAACCTACTACTGTCGGTTACTCTATCAACTCAAGTGGCAGAGTTCTGTGAGGTGGATCTAAAGGTTCCAATCCTGCTAATGACCCATGTTGGTGTCAATAAGTTGCCACATGATGGAATTTCTGTTTTTTCGGTTGGCTTTTTAAAAAGCCTAGGAAATTATACACATACAATACTGTGTTAACAGAACAATATAAGGTTGCAAAGTCAAGCACTCAAAAGTTAGGAAATGCCAGAATTAAGGTGGCTTGTGCTACCTTAATTCAGCCCCCTTGTGTGTATGCATGCATTATGATACAGTCCTTAATTACATGATCACATTTAATTTTTTTTCTTCAGGACCTCTGCCTCATTTAGTACACAGGATAGAGCTGCTCTGGAGAGGAATCAGGGCTGTGTAGTAAAAGAAAATGTTGTCCGAGGGACTTCTGCTTTATTTGCTATAGAAGTTGGAAGGTGTGCAGTGAATAAGGCAGGGGACTGCAGGAAGAGGAAGGATAGTTTCATGGTTACAGTAGTTGAATGCTGGCTTGGAGAATTAGATTCTGTCCCTGCCTCTGCCACAGAGATCCTATGAGATGCTGAGCAAGTCACTTAAACCACACTTTTCAAAGATGGTCACCAATAGTGTGTCCCTCCTTTTCTGGATTCCTGATTTGAGACCTTGGGATCTGGTTTACAGAAGTGCTGAGAATTCAGAGCTGCAACGGCAGTCAGTGGGAGGTGTAAGGTGAACATATAAAGTGGTATAGAATGCTAAGCACTCTGAAAAATGAGGTCCTAGGCATCTCAAACTGGGCACCGAAACTTAGTGGACCGTAATTAAAATTTTTACCCTAATCTTGCTGTGCTTCCATTCTCCATCTGTAAAATGGAGATAATAGGGTTTGGGAAGATAAAGTAATGTTTGTGAAGCACTCAGATAACCTAGTGATTAGCGTGAAAACCAATGAGGAAATTAATAATTGTATATTCAGAGCAGGGTTTGAATAGTGTGCAGTAAATCAGGCCTGGGGCCACATATTGAACAATGAAAAGAAAACAAAATATCAAATAGCTGCTCATTAAATGAGCACTGCCCATCCTGTGCACTAAATGAGGAAGAGCGCCTGTGGAAAAAACAGTATGTGATCGTGTAATTGAAGACTGTATGATAATACATGCACACAAGGGAGCAGAATTAATTCTGGAATTTCCGATCTTTTAATGCTTGACTGTTCAACCTTAATACTGTACTTTTAAAATACGTTGGGTGTGTGGATGTGATATATATATTTATAGTGCTGTTTTCACTTTTATGTGAAGTACAACTCCAAAGGATAAGTGCCTACGCTCAATAAAGTGTAGTCCTTTAAAATATAGTCTCATTCCTTGAATGTTTTTAGTACTTTTTAAAAATTAATTAAATGATGATAATGTAGCTAACTTCTTCCATTTTATGTGGTTATGCTGGATATCTGTACAAATCAGAACCCTTGTTATTCATTTACACTCCCTCCGCTTACAGTCAACCTCTTTCATTAATACATTTACCATATATTAAAGAGAATACCATTGAATACCTTCTTCTCATTGAATACTCTAAACTTCCCATTATTAGCATTAGGTTTTTAAGGTATTTCCAATATATGTGAAAGTATCTCACTTCCTTTTTCCCTTTCTGTACTCTCACACTGGATGAAATCTGGATCTCACTGAAGTCAAAGGAAAAAGCCCCATTAATATCAATGCAGGTTTTTACCTACTGTGGTTCCTATTCTAGCTGCAGCACACACACTGATTCTGAATATGTAATGTAAGTAAAATGTAAAATACTATATTGTCCACACCAATAAATATACTGCATATATAAAATAAACTACATCTATTTCGTGTGACTTCACATAGTTTAGACAACAAAGGCTACCTGTGCTCTTTATTAAAGAGGCAGAGGCTTTAAATTACCTTGGCCAAAACTGGAATTGTAAACACAGAACACCCACGCCTTTCGTCTCCTGTTTCCTGGTTGCAGATTAAAACACTGCAAGGCTCTATTATTGTTTCTATTCTTCCTTATTGTTTTAACAGTAAAATGATTGTTCTTAGTTACTCTGCAGCAAGAAAGTAAAGTTCAAAGCAGCATTTTTCAATATATAATCTGATTTTTATTTTTTCAGCCTGTGTAGTGCATAAAATAGACCTATGGAAGAGAGGGCAATAGGACAGATAAAGCACTGTCATACAGCACAGTTTTGACATGGTCAAGTTCTCATTTATATGCTCCACGGGCATAGGCACATTTAAGACAGAAATTGACAGAACCTTCTGCCACACCGCAGCTGCAGCAATGCCTCTTCACTCTAGGCTAGTACCAGCAGCTTGCCAGAATCCATGGACCAGAGCAGGTGAGGCCAACACTTCTGTGGGTCTCCCCATCAAACGGGTATACAGAGCAGGCACCAGAGTGAGTGCTCTATCAAACTATCCCAGCCAGCCAAATGCTTCCTTCTTCCACTGGCTCTCTCCTTGGTGGCTTACTAAACCCCAGTTACAGATGCACTCTGCATGCACAGCCTTTCAGCACAGGCATGCCAGCTGGAATGGGAGGAGATAAAGAAAGGTTGCTGTCACATGGTTCAGGGTTCAATCCAGACCAGTGCGGGGTTATGTCACCACTGGCCCTGCCACACTGGGTTCCTTACGGAGCTTTGCTGCTGTAGCTTCTAGCCTGGAATGCTCAAAAGCAGCCTACAAGGATGCAGGTCACACCCTGAAGTGTTTGTGTGCTAGACAGCCCTGGTTCAGCAGCTCTGACCCCAGCACCCTGTCTGCAGCCCCACTCTAGCTTCCTCCAGCCTTGTTTCCACAAAACTGTGTGCTCTGCAATATCCATTCTTTCCTGGACAGTTCAGAGAAATGCTAAGGTTTCTGTGTTCTTCTAAAGACACAAAAGCACATCACAGCTTATTAATTTAACTAGGGTAAATGCACTCTTCCATTTAAACACAGCTTTGAGTTGGTTTATAGTTAAAAATAAATCAACTTTGTTAACAACAGGACATAGGTTGAGTGATGCCAAGTAAAAGGAATAAAGTTAGAAAGGGTTACAAGCAAATAAAAGTGAAAACGCATCTAGAAGTTCTAAAACTTAATCTAGCAACGTACAGGCTGTGTTCAAGATGGTTTCTCTCACCAGACATTTTTCTCCCAGCCATGGCTGATTTTCCCTCAGTCAGGACCTTCCACAAAAGTACAAGATGCTGGCTTCCCTTGTCTTCCTAGGTAAAACATTTTTGCCTAAGCAGGTTTCTAACCTATATTCAGTTTCCAGAGACTTCAAACCCCGCCATCTTGGTTGAAGGACCCATCTTTCTCAGCTTGCAAGAGCTCTGGTTTCTTTTGTCTGTCTAGTGATGAGTGCCAAAGATGACTTCTGTCTTTGCTTATATCTTGCAAAGTTCAGTTATTTTGTTTCAAGAGGCAGGATGTCTTCATGCTGGTTCTTCCCTTCCCGTGGGCCTCCCATTCCTCTGTATGTAAATGGGGCTTCAGTTGTTTTGATTCCACCTTGCTTAATTTACATAGGAGACAGGAAAATAGCTACCTTCTTTCCTGTCCAGGGGGGGAGTACCTGTTTCTTCCTGTTTGGCCACAGATTTGTAAAGCATAATATCATAAAATATCCACATTTCCTCATATATTGTAAACATATACATTTCACAATATTAATCACCAGTGTCATTAGCTTTCAGAAAAGACCTTACTCTATAAACTTTTATAATAAAGTAATATTCTATATAATCATTTGATTCAATTGCTTATCACTTGGGGTTCAGCCCTCCTGTCTTTATAGACAAGTAAACCTTTACAATGTGTTCTTTGAAAAGTAAAACCCGGACCCAGCTTCTCTCTCCTGGGTCATAGACACCATCCTATCTCCTCCCCCATTTTTCGGCTCAATAGCCTTGTTTACCTAATATGTAACAATGGACTTTCACTGTCTGTTTGAAGACCTGTCTGGTCAGAGAATCAAATATGTATTCCTTTTTCGGAGGCAGACTGTGCTTATGCATTACTTACCAAACACCTGGTATTGACCAATGGGAAATCTTGGTAAGTGATCATAATAAGTGGCGCCATTGTCTCCATCAGGGTATCAAAGTCTATGACAGAAACTGGCTCCTACAGCTTGAAGAGAAAAGAGCCCATAGGAAGCAAGCAGCTCCCAACCAAGATACATACATTTTCAATAACTGCCAAAGATCATGCAAATCTCGGATTGGACTATTCAGACACATGAGACATTGCAAACCGTCTACAACGTAGGCTACAATTCCCACCATCTCTCGCAGAGGAAAGGATGCCGACACACACCAAACACATGTCAAGAATATAATTCTAGCACATACTCATGAGTTTTTGTCCGTACTCTTTGCATACACCTTGACAGAATATTAACGATCAGTGAGTTATTAGTTTTCCGGTGATGTATTGCATGATACCTTTTAGATACAGATTATAACCATAGTGAGTTAGGACACACTGAATTGGTTGGGTCAGCTGAAACTCATTACCTGATACCAGCAAGTCCCTTTCCCTCTGGCACTGGGATGCTTTTAGAGTCACAGTTGCAAACTGTCTTATTTCAGCTACATGGTGAAATAAGTTATGTATCTGCAGTACATGGGACTTGGTAGTTGGATTTGGGAAGCCAGCATTCACAGAGCTGACAAATTTTCCCCAAACAAGGCTCCTCCTTAAACTGGGTTTCACTCCTGATAGAAATAACAACAGATGTGGCTGTCCAGGGCTATTTCTGCCTGAATGGATCAGATCGCATCTCCAATAGCCAGTGCTGGTGAAGAGGTGCTCCTTTTTTCCTGTCTACGAGTGCACACATCTGCTCAGAATTTGACCTCAAGATCTTGCAACTGTGCCAAGTATGCAACATTTTGAAATAATTCCAGGTCTTCGTGTTTTAAATGTATAAGTGCAATGAGCTGGATCCTGAACTCCTTACTTAGGCAAACTCCCACTGAGTTCAATAAGAGTTATGATCCAGTGCAGAATTCAGGATTTGCCTTTTTAAACTACAGGGTCTTTTAAAAATGTATTTGTTGCTGCAAGTTAATGTAAAGGGCCTTGATCTGTGTGCATAAACAAGGCAGTTTATCATATATAAGTAGTGTGAAGCAAATAACGCTTTTTTCAGCTGCTTCCTTTGCTCTTGACTTCTGCAATGGAGACCAGGTGCTGGCATACAAGGGATGTGAAAAGTATAAATAGGTGCCAAGTGGACACCTACAGGGTGTAACTGACTGAAGTATGTAAGGCCTTGTCTACACAGGAAAATTTTCTCAGTATAATCCAATGTATTTATACTTGGGCAGCCCTCATTGGGACACTCTTATTCTGGTATAAGAGTGACTTTTCCTTTTCTTACATTGCTTGGGAAGGGTTTACAGTTAAACCCCCTCCCGCCCAAAAAAGCCATTTTTATGCTGAAATAAAAGTGGGGAGTAATATCTCTAAAACGATACCTGTAAAACTTCCCCATGTGGATAAACGTGTAGTTAAGACAGCAAAGCATCCTGCAGTAGAATAAATGGCCTTAAACGAGGGGTGTAACAAGGGTGCAACTGTGAATCCCAAAGGAGCATGACTCAGGGTGCACCTGAACAAAATACACAACCACATTGTGCCAGGAGGAAGAAAAATGACCCTTTTGTCAATGTCCTCCTCCCCGGCTCAAAGATCTATGACGTCACAGTAGTTATTAGATAGGTCAGCAACCATAGCTGAAATTCATTATCTGAAAAGGACACCTAAAGGAATGACATCTAAGGCCATGAGTGAGCTCAAACCACTTTATCTATCTATCTTTCATTGGTGCATCGTTGATGGCATTACATTTAATGACCACAAAGTGTTTCACAAATGTAAAGTGAGGGCAGAATCTGGCCCTGCCTCTCAATTTAAACTGCTGTTACATGTGATTGTACAATGCTAACAACATTAATTTCATGACCACAAATTAATTTCATGACCGTTTCCGGCCTGCCCAAAAGCTATGTAAGGAAGGAGAAGAACACTTAATTTTTTTTAATTTTAAAAACACCTTTTAAAAAATAATTATATTAGTTTTCTTTTCCCGTGTTGATGGTGAGCAGGTTTGAGGAAAGCTGAAGCGCAACTGTGACCGGAGTCCCAGGGGAGCCAACTGAGGTCACTCAATTAGGGTGAACTGCAAAGAATGGGGCAGACAAACCCCAAAGCTGGTGAATATTCCAATACTTACTTTACCGAGCCAACACAAAACAGCTTCTACAGTACCTCACTGGTTGCCCAGAAGCCAACAACACAGTTCCCTTATAGTAACCCAGCCTCAGGCCTCCACCCAGATACCCAAGTCAAATATGATGAGGATTATTGAAAATCTTATTCATCATATAAAAACATTCTACCAATCCCAAAGGATCGGACACATGACCTCCCAAGTTAATGAATATTCCAGATCTTACCCAGATACACGCTTACAGCCAATTCTTATTAATTAAACTAAAATTTATTTAAAAAGAAAAGAGAGAGAGTATTGGTTAAAAGATCAGTATACATACAGACATGAGTACAATTCTTGAGATTCAGATTCATAGCAGAGATGGTGAGCTTTGTAGTTGCAAAGAGTTCTTTCAGAAGTAGTTCACAGGTTATAATCCAGTTTATATTCTGGGCTGTCCAGTCAGAACTGGGATCTCAGTCCTTATGGATTAGGCTTCTCCTGCATGAAGCCTCAAGCAGATCTGAAATAAAACCGATTGGGACCCAAATATCTTCATATAGTTTCAGGACTTCTTTTAACAGCTCGGAATCCTTAGGCGAACAATAGGCACTCATGTGGACTTTGAAGTGGACCCAGTTCCTAAGCATCCCCGGTAATTATCCACGCAGATTAACATAAGGCGATTTCCTGTTTTTCCACCATTCGCAGATGAGTTGCTATACATTTCAAAGAAAGATGAATACAGCGATATCGTATGTTTACAGTTCATTTAAATGTTAAGATGTCCTTTTGATCTCTGAATTAACAGAATACACATAGACAGGGACTGTTTGATTACATTGTTGACCTCTACCAATATATATGTAAAAACTCAAAACCACAAACATTATCTCCCCTTATGTTGTTAAGGGTTGAATTTGAGTCATTTATCCTGCCGGATGCTTAACTCTTTCTGGTCATGCATCACAGAGGTCATCATACCAGTGTATGAGACAGGAAGTGCAACTGATTACCAACAAAGCAGTAAAATTGAGCATACACCAAGTGCTGTCAAAAGCACACCAAACAAACACTGAATAAATAAACCTTTTTTCTCTCATCCCTTTCAGCTCTAATCATCTTAAGGGTTACTCCTAAAAATATTAAGTACAAAATGTTCCGATGGAAATGTGATTTCCAAGTCCCTTTCGTCAAACATGAATTATTTTCAGAACCCTCTCCTTTTCCTCTTCTCATATGTAATAATCTGGATTGAGCTTGTGTATCCCTTGTGTTTTTCCCCTTCCCATACCCAAAAGCAATAACTGTAGATACTAGCAATTAGATGAAATCTGAGTTCTCCGCTGATCTACAGGGTTATGTCCGTCCCAAGCAATTTTTCATCACTTGCATGTTATGCTATGGGTGGGTAGGATGATGACTATTTTAAGAGAGAGTGAATGAATACTGATCCAACAGTTAAAAGTTCCCTTGAGTTTCCTGCACATCAGCTTGTCTACGTAAACAGTGAGTACAGTAAACAACTGAGCTGTGGCATGATCACACTGTGAATGATATGCGCTTAATAAATGGATTGGTATTATGTCCTTGAGTATGTTGGTAGCCTGAGAGTGAGAAGGGAGGGAGATCCACGCATTGGACCTGTGTAAGGCTCTCAAGGCTGCAGGGAATGAAACGAGCTGCAACATAAACACAGACTCTCTGCCTTGTGGCACTTATAATACATAGAGATGAGAGTATAGTATTTCCTGTGCTGTATGCAACAATGACCCTGGATTGCACAACAATTTATCCGCAAGGAATCATGACATATTTTAGGTAATTAACTGAAATAAAATGATTTCTAAGCACCAAGACATTTTTAAAATGTCTATTTTTGGTTTCTCTGTATCCAGGCATGCCTCTCAAAGTCTCTTATTGCTCCTGGGGGGAACTTTTTAAATTAAAACCTTTTATCTTAATGAAGAATTTGAATTCTAGCAGGACACTTTTGTGACTGTACAGTCTGGCAATCTTATCACATTACTGGAGCAGTTCTTTGCCAACTAATTCCTTTGATTAGTGTTCGAAGGAAGAGGGGGTGAAAAAGGTAACAGAGCAGTAGACTGTTGCTAACTACTCTGAAAAGATTAGATGCTATAGCCATTTTGTGAATTAAAACACGAGGTAATTTCAAAAATTGGCAACAGAAAATTCCTAAGGATTTTAAAGCTACATGGTGTCAGGAACTCCTGCACATATGGGAACTGCAGCATGTAAGAACCTGTTGACTCACTGGATAACCCCACTGTTACAACCCTTTTGAAATTCTGCACAATTAATGAAATAAGATCCTTCATGTTTCTCCATGGTAACACCCCTGTTGTTTTGCTTTGTTGACAGTGGAAGGACTGAAAGTAGTAGAGATCGAGAAATGCAAGAGTGACATTAAAAAGATGAGGGAGGAAATGGCAGCAAGAAGCACCAGGTAAGTTCTGCTTTAGTTACCATAGGGGAAAAGAAAAATCCAGCTGGATTTCTGTATTCAAACTCTGGTGAAGTAATTCCATTGAATTTAGTCATTCTGGTTTTTTAAACACAGAAGCAAATCAGCAGCTCAGTGCTGTGCAGGGCATTGGCTTCATTTGCAAAGACTGTGGTTTCATTTAAGAATTTATGGAAATTCAGTAGTTAAAAAAGCTTGTTCCAGATGACTGAAAGAAAAATCTTCTTGGAGACAGAGATTAATGTCTTGTTTTTTCTGTGTTCAGCCATCCAGTCATAGGAATTTTGCACCAAGTTTTATGCAGAGAGAGAAACTTCTGTCAAAGAAAACATTTTTTTTGTAAGAGGCTAGTGTTCTAATTAGCTCCACTAAGATTTAAAATCGAAGTTGGGAAAATATCACATAAATACATAACAGTTCTTCTAATTATGATCTCACACTTCTGCAGAATTGACTTCCAGTTTCAACTAGCAATGAGGGATTTCCTTCTAAATTCAAGGAGTCACCCTACCGATCAGCTATTACCAAGTTTAGACTTGCTGTAATTAAAACAACAGCAGAGGGAATTGTATCTTGTTGTGATACACTGCATCAGCTGGAGTGTTGGACCTTTATGTCTCCAAAATACATCATTAAGATAAACATATCGGCAACTAAGAGATTATTAACACTGCTGGTACGGTTATTAAGGAGAAATACACCAGGCAATTCAGACTCTTGCTAAAAAGGGTATCTCCTAAGCAAAGTTAACTGTGTGTGTTGTCTTGAAAGCCTTTCACTTTTGTTCTATATTTAGGGTCACACTTTTTGGTCCTTAAGCAGACAAATCTTTCACTGAAGTAGATGGGAGATTTATTCAAATATAATAATTTGGTTTTATAATTTTATGATTATCCAGATGAATGTGATGCAAGAGTTCAAAAAACACATTTATATTAGATACTATCTTAGAGCCAAATTCTGCTCTGTCATTCTGGTGTAAATCTGGAGTAACACATTAACCTCAATGGAACTGCTCCAGATTTACAGCAAGCAGCGTGACAGACACAGATTTGCCTGCCGGCTACATAGTCACTTGTTAAGGCATCTGAGGGAATTTCATTAGCATGGCTAGGAATGAATTTGGCAGCAAAATCAATAGGATCAATAGGAAAATTGAAAGGTGGATAAGGAATTGGTTAAAGGGGAGACTACAACGGGTCCTACTGAAAGGTGAACTGTCAGGCTGGAGGGAGGTTACCAGTGGAGTTCCTCAAGGATCGGTTTTGGGACCAATCTCATTTAAGCTTTTTATTACTGACCCTGGCACAAAAAGTGGGAATGTGCTAATAAAGTTTGCGGATGATTCAAAGCTGGGAGGTATTGCCAATTTACAGAAGGACAGGGATACCCTACAGGAGGATCTGGATGACCTTGTAAACTGGAGTAATAGTAATAGGATGAAATTTAATAGTGAGAAGTGTAAGGTCATGCATTTAGGGATTAATAACAAGAATTTTAGTTATAAGCTAGGGACACATCAATTAGAAGTAACGGAGGAGGAAAAGGACCTTGGAGTATTGGCTGATCATATGATGACTATGAGCTGCCAATATGATGTGGCCGTGAAAAAAGCTAATGCGGTCTTGGGATGCATCAGGCAAGGTATTTCCAGTAGGGATAAGGAGGTTTTAGTACCGTTATACAAGGCACTGGTGAGACCTCACCTGGAATACTGTGTGCAGTTCTGGTCTCCCATGTATAAGAAGGATGAATTCAAACTGGAACAGGTACAGAGAAGGGCTACTAGGATGATCCGAGGAATGGAAAACTTGTCTTATGAAAGGAGATTCAAGGAGCTTGGCTTGTTTAGCCTAACTAAAAGAAGGTTGATGGGAGATATGATTGCTCTCTATAAATATATCAGAGGGATAAATACTGGAGAGGGAGAGGAATTATTTAAGCTCAGTACCAATGTGGACACAAGAACAAATGGATATAAACTGGCCACCAGGAAATTTAGACTAGAAATTAGATGAAGGTTTCTAACCATCAGAGGAGTGAAGTTTTGGAATAGCCTTCCAAGGGAAGCAGTGGGGGCAAAAGATCTATCTGGCTTAAGATGAAACTCGATGAGTTTATGGAGGAGATGGTATGATGGGATAACATGGTTTTGGTAATTAAATATTCATGGTAAATAGGCCCAATGGCCTGTGATAGGATATTAGATGGGGTGGGATCCGAGTTACTCAGGAAAGAATTTTCTGTCATATCTGGCTGATGAATCTTGCCCATATGCTCAGGGTTTAGCTGATCGCCATATTTGGGGTCGGGAAGGAATTTTCCTCCAGGGCAGATTGGAAGAGGCCCTGGAGGTTTTTCGCCTTCCTCTGTAGCATGGGGCACGGGTCACTTGCTGGAGGATTCTCTGCTCCTTGAAGTCTTTAAACTACGGTTTGAGGACTTCAATAGCACAGATATAGGTGTGAGGTTTTTTGCAGGAGTGGTGGTTGAAATTCTGTGGCCTGTGTTGTGCAGGAGGTCAGACTAGATGATCATAATGGTCCCTTCTGACCTAAATATCTATGAATCTATGAAAAAAAAATTGTGTTCTAATATATGTTAGATTCAATTTGCATATGGGGGGGGCAGGAGAGGCGGTTTGATTCCTGACTTTTTGTAGAGTATGTGAGTGTGTGCATGCAGGCATGCAGAGAGACAGAACAAAAAATTATGTTAATGCTACATTAAGGTTGCACAGTGAATATCAAACCAAAATTAGGAAATGCAAAACTTATTGTTCTAACCTCAGTCTTGACTCGTTTGTGCTGCACATCCTGTTGTTTTGTGGTCTATATTTTGTAATATGAGCAGCAATAGAGTAAGCTGTCCATTTAACCAGAAAATCAGAAATAGAAAATACTACATACATTCAATGTAGTCAAGTTAACATTGCTGTGGGACCGAAATGTTGTCTTTTTGTGGTTTTAACTGGGCAGTCATAAGGCTGATTTAACACAGGTTTTTTGCATTTAAGTAAGTAGGCTTTAAAAGAAAGAATGAACTTGCCTGTGCTTAATAATGTGACGATTTAAATGCATCCAATTAGCATGTGGAGTTCACACCTCCTCGAAGTCAATGGTGCACTGGAGAAGTGAGATCCCATCTTTGCTGTTGCGGTTGTTCTACAAGGCTGCAGATCTGTAACAGCTGCATCTTTGCAGTAGAAAAAGATAGAAACTTGGGGCCTGCCTCACCATGGCAAAATTCCAGTTTTATGTTGATGTGATGCCGTTGAAATCAATGTGTTAAAGAGTATGAAAGGTGAAAAAAATAAAATCAAATTGTTTTTTTTCATTTACTGCTGATTGATGGTGGTTGGTCAAGGCACCCTGGTTCCCCTAAGGTCAGAGGGACCTGTGCCAGCAGGGGCCACTGTTCAGAGGTAGTGGTAACTATAGTCAGTGACTGTTGGTCTTCTTGAGTTCTTTTTGGCCAATCTTGGGATAACCCCAGTTGATTCTTTTCTCTCCCTTTATTCCCAGCGAGGTGTAGGGAGCAGCTTTAATTACCTAGTTACTGTCAAATCACAGTTACATTTAACCTTGAAGCCCTCTGCTTCAAAAGCATGGGCTCCTAGCCAATTCACTACACTGTTATCCCCATTTTACAGATGAGGAAGACAAGGTTGAGAAACAATCTGACAGGATCATGTAGTAAATCTGGGTATGTCTACACAGCAAAGAAAAAAACCGTGGCTGGTCCATGCAGGGCTAGGGCTGCAGTACTGGTTCATTGCTGTATTGCCTGCCGGGCTCTGGCTGGAGCCCGGGATATAGGACCCTCCCACCTCTCAGGGTTCTAGAGCCAGACCATAGCCTGAGCCTGGAAGCCTCTGCAGCGATGAAACAGCCCCGCAGCCTGAGCCCTGCAAGCCTAAATTGGCTGGCACGGGGCAGCCACGGGTTTTATTTTGCAGTGTAGACATACCCCCAGTGGCAGGGCCAGGATTAGAATCCAGGTCTCCTGATTCTCCATCGTGTACTTTAATCACAAGATCATCCTTCCTACCATAATACTTATATAACTTACATGAGTATTACGAGACTTGATGAGTGGGGTTGACCACTTTGACATCTTCAGGAGAAAAACACTGTAAAAGTGCAAAATTAATTATTTGTATTAATTAATTGCTTTTACTTTAATTGAGACCACTTACATCTCAGATTCTCCATTAAACGTATGGCTGCAGCAAGGAATCCCACAAACACACATACTCCCTCTCCCACATCATCAAGGTAAAAGAAAAGTATCAGCTTACTCATTCTTATTTTTAGACGGAAGACTGAGGTCCAAGCCGAATGACCTAAAAGCGTGCATAATAAGCCACCCACTGTAGTCATCAGCCTTGCATCAGCAGCTGGACCTGAGCTGGACCAGAATATAATCAAAGATCCCAGTGAATTGCTTTGGTTTTCTAAAGCAAGGAAAGTCTGCTCCTTGTGTGGCATTGTCCTGAAGAAGGACCCCCACTGAAGTTGTTGAGTAATTACAAGTAGCTACCAGTTTCCCTAGCAACTATGGCTCAGCTGGAGCAATGACATGAAGGAGTGTTGACTCAGTGCAAGAGGAGCTTCATCCTTGAGTTGCTAAGCAAACAAGCCCTCCCCACGGCATGAGGGGTCTAAAAAAAGACATCCAAGAGCAACGTAGTGGTTTTCTTTGCACTTCATCCAGCCTTCGTACCACAGTATTTCATTCACTACACAGTTTATTAAAACGTATATAGACATAGTCGTATTTTAATGGTATAGAATAGAATAGTAATGCTCAAAGTATATGTTTTTAAAATGCGGATCATCACATACAGTTAGAAGCACATCAGCTTCTTCAAAGAAGAGGAGCAAAGCTCCCTTCCCCTTACCCACACACTAAGGGTCAGATTGTTAATGCAGGCCCCTATTTTTTGCACCTGCAGCTTGTAGAGGCTAATAACATGAGGATGTTTGTGGGGTATAATTTAGGTAATGCATATACGTAAGTGCTTGATTATGTCCTGGCACTGGTGCAAGTTACAGCAACATGAAGGCTGCTCCATGCTGCTCTGCCCTCCCCCCCAGTAGCTACTTTCAGCCAGGTGCAGGGATGGCGGGACCACACCACCTTTTCTCCTATCATACCCCTAGCACAGGGGCTTGGAGGAGTGTGGCTTATGAACCATTAATGTGCCTGTCCTCCACCTGGGGATTCCCCCTACACTAGACAGGAGAAACTGACTGGTTAATCTGAGTTTACAGAGTTTAGTACCCCCTCAAACTGCACAAATCAGCTGTGGGCTAGTGATGAATCTGGCCTAGAGATTCCCATTTCTATAGCAGGCTCTGATAATGAGGAAGGCCGTTCTTGTGATTAATGCATTGGACTGCATCTCAAGAGATGTGGGGTCAGCTCCACGTTCTGCCACAGGCTTTCTCTGTGACCTTGGGCAAGTCACTTAAGGTTAGATCCACAAGGGGATTTAGGCACCTAACTGCTACTTCAGGCGCTTAAGGCCAAAATTTAGATCCTCAAAACCCACACTCAGCTACTGCTTAAGCCTGTAGGTACCTCAATTTCCGAGGTGCCTAAAAATCTGACAGCAGGCATGTGCACAGCTGCTGAAGTTCTGACACGTCACTCACACTTAAACTCTGATGGGATCTTCAAACCAGGTGTTTCCCACTATCTCGCCTGTGGAGCCCAACCCCCGTAGGTGTGCTCAGATGGAGCCTTGGAGCAGGCCTACCGTAGAATCATAAAATCATAGAAGATTAGGGTTGGAAGAGACCTCAGGAGGTCATCTAGTCTAATCCCCTGCTCAAAGCAGGACCAACCCCAACTAAACCATCCCAGCCAGAGCTTTGTCAAGCACTGAGCACCCCTGGGGCCTGGAGGAAGCCAGCACCTGTGGGAGCAGGATCACAGTTGTGAATTCCAAATGGATATAGGTACCAAACTCTGGGCCAGAGTTAGGCGCCTAAGTCCCTGAGAGGGGTAGGGCTGAGGCCAAATCCCTCTCCTTGGTATTTCCTATTGGCTAGCTTAGGCCGCTCCCTATTCAATGTGCTGGCTTTTGTAGATCCCATTTCTGGGCACCTAACTATCTTTATGCATTGTATAGGGAGCCTGAGCATCTGACTTGGAGCTGTGGGCTCAGGTGGGAGGCAGAGCACCTGAAGTTAGGAGATGCAATGCTAAGCCTAAATCCCCTTTGCGGATCTAGCCATTGGTTTCTCTGCACCTCAGCACCCTGCCTGTAAAACTGGAATAATAGTTCCTTTCTTCTGTACTTTGTCCGTCTTGTGTATTTAGATTGTAAATTCTTTGGAGCAAGGACTGTCTTATTCAGTGTTCATACAATGCCATCACCATGGAGTCCCAATCTCAGCTGGGACCTCTAGGAGCTACTACAATACAAAGAGTAATACTATTAATGTTCATGAGCTGATTGATTTCTTAGAACTGTTTTGGACAATCTCTGACCTCACCAGTGATACTGCTAATGCATAAAGCCCTTGTTAGATGGTATTCAGTACTGATCACCATCAACCAAAAGCCAAAATTGCTTTGCAAAGAATACAAAATACAGCAACAGAGATGATAGCAAACATCAAAGTTACAAGGAAGAAGTTAGAGGATTGGGATATTCACACTGGAATAGAGGAAACGTTGTGACATAATAGAAATTTCCAAAATTATGAAAGGAAGAAACAAAGTTGATAGGTTGTTTTGATTTTGTTGGGTTTTGGTTTTTTAGTTTTTTGGATTTGGGGTTTTTTTAGTTTTCTTTGTTTTTTGCTTTTTGTTTTACTATTGAGTGTTTTTAAAATAAAAAGGGATAATCTAAACATTAGGAATCTAGGAGTGAAAGCTAAACTCAAGCAGAACTATTTTACACAAAAGATAATAAAGATATTGAATCGGTTGAATTGAAAGGTTTTTCGCCCTTCCTCTGCAGCGTGGGGCACGGGTCATTTGCTGGAGGATTCTCTGCACCTTGAAGTCTTTAAACCACAAGCTGAGGACTTCAATAGCTCAGACATAAGTTAAGGGTTTGTTACAGGAGTGGGTGGATGAGATTCTGTGGCCTGCGTTGTACAGGAGGTCAGACTAGACGATCATAATGGTCCCTTCTTAAAGATCTTAAAGTCTATGATTCTATTAAAGATGATTAAATTAAAGAGTATGAATGAATTTCAGATACACCTACATTTGTTTCCAGAGAGTTTCTTGGTTATTATGGTGGCCTCAATTATATATTGCCTCATACAGAGGCAAGAATGACTTGGCCCTGATTCTTTCTTATGATTAGAGAAAATGAGATTGTTAGGTGAGATTGGGAAGCAGTGTAACTCTAAGGATATGTCCACACTGCATTGTAAAGCCAGGTCTGTGGGACCTTGGCTTGTGGGTTTGGTGTTTCCAAACCTACACTTCAGCTTTCGCACTGCATTGTAAACCTGGGTTTACATCCATATGGCACCACACAGATCTTCTGACTTGGGTCTGCAGCTTGAGCTTCATCCACATTGCAGAATCACAGGGCTTGGACCTCAGTCACAGCAGAACTTGGGCTCGGAGCCACCCCCTAGCTGGTCCTAAGATCCAGGCCCTGAGTGCTCGCTGACCTGAGTTAAACTGATTTGTGTGTGAATGGAAGTGGGGCTTGGGCTCAAACCTGAGTTAGTACCCATGCTTAAGATGCAGTGTAGACATACCCTCTATGTGACCACATACCAAGATATTTTATTATATTCAGTGCTACTCAAGAGAATGCACCTGCTGTTGTCCCAATGTTGAGTGCTGAATTTTTCATTTGCAGGACCAGCTGTCCCTGTAAGTACAGCTTCTTAGATGAAAACAAGAAGTTGGCACCCCGAAGGGACGTACCATCCTATCCAAAGGTACCAAAAGATGTACTTTGTTATCAGGATGTTAATTAAAAGAGTATGCCTTCCTATGAGAAGCTGGAATACAATGCATGACTTCACATCACTCTATAGCTTAATTGTTTAGATCAGTGATTCCCAAACTTTTTCCCATCAAGGACCCTTTGGCATCTAACTAACTGTCCGGGACCCCTTTCATATCCTGTACTATTGGAACAACCCCACCAGTGTGGGAACACCCCTGCCAGCGTGACCTGTCATGCACAGTGTGCGAAAGGCCACACTGTGCTGAGGATGTCATTTTGAGAACAAAATGGCATCCTCCATGCAGCAAAAATACCAGAATGCTGTTTCAGCATGTTCCAGCCCTGGCTTAAGGGTGGGACTCCCATGTGACCCACAGAAAATCCCCCAGAGTCCGGGGACACCACTTTGGGAACCACTGGTGTAGATCAAGGGCCTAATCCAAAAACCCTGGAAGCCAATAGAAAGACTCCCATTGATTTCAATGGGTTTGAAATCCGACCCTCAATATTTGGAATCTCATTAAAGCTGAAAATGTTACTGAATTCCTGAAATTTGTCGAACATTTCGTGTTCTGTTTTATCTAATGATACTTAGTCTGCAGGCTCAGAACAAGATTTATTATAGTCTATAACTTTATTCCCTATTCTGTAATGGCGCCTCTACTTTTTTCCCTCTCAGTGAATTATTTTTCAGTTAAAGTAATTTATGTAGTCCTGGCATCTGTCTCTTGAAAATAGATTTAATGAGCTATAAAATGTCATTTCCATTTTGGCTTTGCTTAAATTTATGTGTGTTGTTGACACTACTAACACATGCTTTCTCAAACTGCTCTACATTCCTTTGTTCCATGATACGTAGACGGAAACTATACCTTAACCTTTTACCCACTGCTAGAATGCTTGGCTTCTGAGATTAACTATTACTGAAGAGAGTTGCACTAACTGAACACAGTGGTAAACTGTTGTTCCTTTCTGCCTCGAGCCCAAGGCTTTTAATTGCTTGGTTTTAGGAGAAGTTCAGGTTTTGTTTGCTCTGTGTGTGACATTCGATATGGCTTTAAATACTGGATTTGCGTGACCTCAGGCATGTTAGGAGGTGGCAGTTCACTTGAAAAAGATTTGGTAATTACAATGCTGTTATTAATGAATACATCAGTATTGCTAATTTACAGCTGTCTAGCAAAACTCTATACTACAAATAAAGTATAATGCAAATGCAAGATTACTTCCTTCCAGAGATGAAAAATTAATCCTCAAATGTAATTCTTGCTTGAATTAAATAACAATGGAGTGGCGCAGATCATTTCATTTATATTCTCAGTATAGTATACCAAAACTAATTATAGCCAATTATGGTAAGTGGACCAATTAAGATACTAGATTTACGTATTCCAAGAATATTTTGATCATGTTGTCTCAAAAACACGGTACAATAGTGGTTAGATACCTTCAACATCTTCTAACACTCTAGAATTTTTTACAAATTGCCAGCCAACAAGTAACAACCCAGAACACTGGGGGCCAATGCTTAAAGTGCTGTGAAAAAAGTGTCGGGGGGGGAGAGGTCTGTCATCCTCTCCACATCTGCCCATCTCCTGCCCCCAAACTCCAAATCAATCCTGTCTCCCCAGCCTCACCACCACGACCACCAGCTCGGAGCTGCTGGTCTCTTTCTACTCCCTCCTCCCCTTCCCCTTCTGTGAGAATGGTGTCAGCTCCTGAGGGGAGGGAGAAAGAGCCTTACCTGTTTCCTGCAGCAGCTCTGCTTGGCTGCACTTCCCCAGGATGCGGGCAAGCAGGAAAAGCAAGCAATCAGAGGGGCTTTTCCCCCAGGGGTACTAAAAATGTGTACCCTAGGTGACCCAGCTTGCTTTTTAGAAATGTTATTTCCAGGGTCTGTGTTCTGTGCCAGCCCAGCACACTTTAAGTCCTGCTGGAGGCTGAGTTGGATTTTGTTTTGGAGCTCTGAGTACACAATAAACACATGCATAAACTTTGCTGCCTGGCACCTGATTGAAGTGTGGGAACACTTGAGAAAAACAACTGTTCAAAATAACAATATAAATCACCTGCAGTTAAATATTTCATTCCCCAAAATATGAAGAATTTAAGATTAAAACCAACAAGAGACAATGCATTTTACCCAGCCACGGCTGAGGCACTAAATTTTGGAAAATGAATTAATGGCATGCTGGAGAACTTCTGATGAGCGCAGAACGCAGCTCCCACAAAGACATGAGGGGAACTCAGTACTGTAGTAGTTGATAATAGACTCTGTCTTTTTGTCTACAGTACATGCTGTCTCAAGAGACCATAGAAGCACTTCGGAAACCAACGTTTGATGTCTGGCTGTGGGAGCCCAATGAGGTAATGAGGCAATGAGTAAACAAGTTGTTGGTACTTGTGGCTTATCCTATGACCGCACTGAGACGGTCAGGAAAGCCGTCTTTAGTATCTAGCAATGGAAGCCTAACGAAGGCAATGCAGAACAAAGACCTGGCCTACACTCAGGAATACCCTCTGTTCATCGACTGGCCACCGGAAATCAATGAGACCACATGGGCGCTGACCCCAAAGTGTAGAAATGAACATCCAAGGAGTTGCACTGCCTGACTCATCATGCTTTACCCCACATACAAGTAGGGGTGCGCCTCTTTCACTCTGTCGAACAAATCCCTGTGTAACCCTTCTGCCCGTCAGAGTTGGCAGCAACAAGGGCCGGGTTCATTATCTAGGGGATCCATTCCAATAACACAATGCAAACCGGCTCGAGCCCCCACCCAGTGACCTCGGACAAATATATACCACCCCTGCTGGCGCCTCCAAGAGGCAATACTTCCCCTCTCGCAAGCACATAGTCTGAGTGTAGCAAAAAGCCTTTTAATATCAGAGAGAAATAATGTGGCATTATGTTGGGGAAACACCACCAACAGGATTCATAACACAACCCATGAGCAAAAAAACCCACCCCAAGCAAATTGGGGCATGCCCCTTTCCCTTTGGTTCTTGAGTCCAGCAACCCCAAATCACCCAAAGTCCCAAAAGTCCAATGACCCAAAAGTCTCTGCCCCTGGTCAGGACAGCCCCAGAGTTCGAAAGTTTATCTGCGGAGCTTTACCTCCCAACTTGGGTGGAGATGGGACGGGGGTAAGAGGCACCTTACATGATCTGAAGCTGACCGCCCCACAGCTCCATAGGCCTTCGCTCCGCTTCGCCAGCCGCCCCACGAACTCCTTCGCTCAGCTCCGCGGCCCACCAACAGCTCCCGCCATCCCACAAACTGCTCCACCAGCCGGTCCACAAACTGCTCCACGTCTCACCAGCAGCTCCCGCCGTCCTACGAACTGCTCCACCAGCCTGTCCACAAGGCACTCCAGCCGTCCCGCAAACCGCTCCACAATATATCTTCAGGCTCCCCCACTACTTAACACAATGCTCAGTGATTTCAGCTCTTAGTCAGCTCAGCTCTTTGGTGAATTCAGCTTGTAGTAGGGGAGCCTCAGTGCTGGTGCACTGTTAGCCCAAAGTGAGCTCAGCAGCCTGTAACTAGACTTCTAATGAAATCAAAATTAGCTCTGATATTCCACAGTGGAGAGAGGAGGAAGTGCAATTAGCATGTAAGGCCCTCACCAAGGGGCCCATGCCACCAAGTATTAATACTTGTCCCCAGCCTCTCTCAATTCACAGAGTTTTGGAACCCATGACCCTTGCCTAGCGAGTGCCACTTAGTTGATGGTGAGTGCCTCCATCATAACAAAAGGCCAAGTACAGTAGCTATCTCCAGGTAAAAACACCCCCTTTTAAGCAGTGAAGGCGTAGCCTCAGTGTAGAGAAGGGCATGCAGATGTAAGCAGTGTCAGGATGAGCTCCACCCTGACATCTGGTGATGAGGTGTGGCAAGTTGTGGAAAAGAACTTCAGGGGCTGATCTCATTTGCATAGGCACACCCACCCCGCCTAGAATGAGGCCATAGCTGCCCAAATGGTCACTTTGGCTGCTGTGGGATCCCCAGTGTCTCTGTTATTGGGGCAGGAAGAATAAATTGTTATTACCCTGATTATGGGAACTGGGCTGGAGCTTGAGCTCTGGGACCCTCCCACCTCGCAGGGTCCTAAAGCCTGGGCTCATGCCCGAGCCCAAATGTCTATACCGCAATTAAACAGCCCCTGAGCCTGAGCCCCGTGAACCCAAGTGAACTGGCACTGGGCAGCCATAAGCATCTAATTGCAGTGTAGACATTATCCTTAGAGATCAGCAACTGAGGGGGTACACCACTTGCTGGATCAGTGCTATTCCCAAAGGTACACAAGGCCAAAAATATCCACTCGAGAAAGTTTTGTTTTTTCCTTTTCAGATCCCCTTACCTAATATATATTTTCATGACTCCTCAGCTTTTAAGTTGAAATTTGCTGTTTTAAACATAGAATTGGTGGATCCAGGTAATATGCCTGAAATCTAATTCTTTACTGAGTGAATCATTCTGGAGTGCAATAATTTTTGTTCCCTAAAGGTGCCAAATAGATTGTCCTTATTATAGAACTCCTTGTTTATTTCTTTATAGTCCAGATATTGGTAATGTCATTCAAGGACAAGTGCAACAAAGTTAATGCCAGCCTGTGTTCTTTCATGCCCTCTAGTATAAGTGAGCCTATCCCTGTTCAGCAAAGCACTTAAGCACATGCTTAACTTTAAGTAAGTGACCAATCCCACTGAAATCAATGACACTACTTTCCTGCACAATATTAAACAAGTATTTAGGTGCTTTGCTGAATCAGGGCCTGGGGGCAGACATTGATTTGTATGCTCCTGTACAGGGATGTTGGTGTGCAATACATTCAGAGGAGATGCAAATCTAAGTGCACAGCATATTATTATTATTTATTAATCATCATCATCTGTGTTATGGAAGCTCCCAGGGGGCCCATTGTGCCAACTACTGTAGAAACACAAAGGAAGAGGATGCCCCTTTTGTGGAAAGTTATAATGTGAAACAAGATTCAACAAATGGATGTAACAAACGATAGCCCAGAAAGGGAGAAGAAGGACGTAACTAGATCAGTACAATAGCAACAACAAAAAAGGAGAGAGAGTGGAGTTGCAAACTAGCAGCACAAATCCATCTTCAAAGAAGTGTTATGCGAACAGGAGCCATTCTGCTTCAGAATCGCTAGATGAACATATTCCATGATGAAGCAAATTTCCAAAGATTAAAAAAATCCCAACATAAATAATGACAGGTTTCAGAGTAGCAGCCGTGTTAGTCTGTATTCACGAAAAGAACAGGAGGACTTGTGGCACCTTAGAGACTAACCAATTTATTTGAGCATAAGCTTTCGTGAGCTACAGTATCCGATGAAGTGAGCTGTAGCTCACGAAAGCTTATGTTCAAATAAATTGGTTAGTCTCTAAGGTGCCACAAGTCCTCCTTTTCTTTTAACATGAATAATGTTCTTCATTCAGTTTCTTTGTTAACATACTTCCAGTTGGTAGGAGTAACAGGAGGACTTTTATGTGGGTTCAGAGTTCAGTCTCCTGTTGGTTGTTAGAATATATAGCCATGCACATTCACATGGAAGGTAACAGCATTTTCACCGCACACTTCTTGCCAGTTTGAGGGAGATTCTTTATGGTTATTTTTTTTCCAGGCACCTGTAGTTAAGCATCAAAGTCATTTACTTGTCAGGCAAAACGACTTACCCACCATCTTAAAGATATCTAGCCTGTGGTGTTTTTACTGCCCTAAGAATTACAATGTGCCAGGTGGATCATAAAAATGTTGGCAGATTGTTTAGCAGACCATTAATAAAGAGTAGGACTAGGGAAAAAAGCATTATCCATGGATTTTTGTACACTGAGGCACAGTATTTTAACAGCGTAACTCATTCATTGTAATGGGAACCATTACATTGTGGCATGCACACTGATAGCATGAGGG
This sequence comes from Chelonia mydas, assembly GCF_015237465.2. Classification (NCBI taxonomy): domain Eukaryota; kingdom Metazoa; phylum Chordata; order Testudines; family Cheloniidae; genus Chelonia; species Chelonia mydas. The sequence continues at coordinate 154,905,220 of NC_057849.1, read as the reverse complement.
TATGGAGATTAGGAACATACCATATGCGGGACTTAGGCTCAGAAACAATCACACAAACCACTGTGGGCACAATACCATATGGTAATGTCTGTTGACATTTTCACCCTTTTGACTCTGTTTTGTGTTTACATGAATCATTTCAATTATGTTAACGCTTACTTAACAGTAAGTGGTGGTTTATGTGGCTGATTTTGAGCAAGTGGGTTGTAAATCACCATGCTAGAGTGTAACCAGTGTGTAAGGCAATAACGTAATAGTTTGCTCTACAGTATTTCATCAACCCACCTGGAGAATCTCTTGCTCCCTGAGGAATGTATGACAATATAATCATATTTTGTCCACTGGGGCTAAAACCTAACCTTCTCTTATGCAGTAGTAACTGGGGTGTTAGTCCCTTGTTCCCTTCTCAAGCAGCTTACCTGATCAGTCCTGAGGACTGTCGAGCTATATGCAGAAGGAGGACAAAGAAACGAGGTGACCATTTTCTGTTTGGATTTATGGAGCTGCTCAGGAGATAGGGCACACTCATATATTGACTTCCTGTCCCACTTGTCTCCTCACACTGAGTATCTCTGTGAATTTGTTGTCCCATTTCTCCCCAGACAGGGCTAGCAGACTATCAGAAGTTATTGCAGCCATGGGGCTTCAAATACCTCACCAGGAGCTTCCCCATGGAGATTGAGAGGAACCAGAATGGCTCCTCGCTCCAAGCCTTTAATGGGTGCCCATGTCTTTGTAGAGGGGTACCATGCTGCATATATATTTTAAACCCATGTTATTCCTTACATCCTTGAACTGGTCCAAAAAGGTCAGTACCTTTTTCAAATCCCTCCTCAAAAGCCACCTCTTCCACAGTGCTTACAATGTATCTGCCAACAGATGATGCCTAAGCTCAGCCCTGAAGGGAAAGGAAGGAAAGAAGCTTACCATATACCTGTACATTAACAAATCATATGTGAAAATTGTATATATTTTCAGTGTTGCCAACCCCAAATGTTCAAAAATCATAAGGCCCTCCCAAATCATGAGATTTTTAAATTAATAAATGGGGGGTGGGGGGGGTTCTTTTCCTTCTGGCTTAACTCCCCTCCCCAAGATTCTCATGTTTTGTCCTGATTCCAGGAGCTGGAGCTTTAAGAAAAACTCCAAATATTGTGAGACTCACAATAAATCACAAAGAGTAGTCAACACTGTATTTTAGTGTTTCCGTCTCCCCCACCTTTTGTCTGCCACTTGTCTTCTTTGATCCCAATCCTGCAAGATATTCCTTGCTGGCAAACCACTGTGCCCAATGACTTCAATGGGGCTCTGTGCCAGCATCAGTGTGTCCCTTCTGCTCCCACCTCCACCCCCATTTACCAGCTAGCAGAATCAGGGCTTTAGACTGTAAACTCTGCAGGACAAGGTGTGTGTCTACATCTGTGTTTGTACAGTGCCTTGTACAGTGGAGCTCTGATCCATATTTGGCCTACGGGTGCTATCATAATATGAGTAATTGAACATAAATAATGTGCCAGCTTTTCAAAAGTACTCAGCATCCAGCAGCTCCTCGAGGGAGCTTGTCATTAACCTTAATGGGAACTACTGGGTGTACATTTGCAGAACTGGCCACTTCATTTAGGTGCCTTAATTGAAGCTGAGCACTTGAAAATCTGGCCCAATTATATAACCTGTAAATTGGCAAATTGGTTAGGCAGGGGTGTGGACAGGTTGTGTAGCATCTCCATAATGTCATCATCCAGGGCAAAAATGTGACAGACAGACATAAAATATAGAATAGATGTGCAGTATTTATAAATTAAAATTTTTCTGTCTGTACTAAAAGTTTGAATTTTCTGAATTTTGTGTCTGCAGAATGTTAACCCTATTGTTGTCATTTTGCATTATATTTCCCTTATTTTAATATTATTCATACAAAATAGAAAAGGAAATATAAGAAAAAATGGAGGAGATCCTTTACTGAACCAAAACATTTAATTTGCCAAGATCCAAATATACACCTGCTGGATAATTGCACTAGATGCAGTTCAATCATTAAGGAAAATGAAGCTCAGCAAATGTGAAGTCTGCAGCTTGTTTCATTAGCAAAGAGTGAAGTGGAATGCAGGTCAAGCTGAATAAATGGAACTTTATTAAACCTTTTGCCCTGCTCTGTCCATGTGGCTGATTAGCTTCCAACCAACCTCCCTGCATTGTCTGTTCTACTGGTGTCTCATCTAAAACAGGCCCTCCTGGACACATGGGCCCTCTGACTCCAGTTCCACTGATAATGATGCCCTGCTTTCAATTTCTTAGGGTATGTCTACACTATGGAATAAGGTCGAATTTATAGAAGTCGGTTTTTTAGAAATCGGTTTTATATATTCGAGTGTGTGTGTCCCCACAGAAGTGCATTAAGTGCATTAACTCAGCGGAGTGCTTCCACAGTACCGAGGCTAGAGTCGACTTCCGGAGCGTTGCACTGTGGGTAGCTATCCCACAGTTCCCGCAGTCTCCGCTGCCCATTGGAATTCTGGGTTGAGATCCCAATGCCTGATGGGGCTAAAACATTGTCGCGGGTGGTTCTGGGTACATATCGTCAGTCCCCCCTTCCCTCCCTCCCTCCCTCCGTGAAAGCAAGGGCAGACAATCGTTTCGCGCCTTTTTTCCTGAGTTACCTGTGCGGACGCCATACCACCGCAAGCATGGAGCCCGCTCAGGTAACCGTCACCGTATGTCTCCTGGGTGCTGGCAGATGCGGTACGGCATTGCTACACAGTAGCAGCAACCCATTGCCTTGTGGCAGCAGACGGTACAATACGACTGGTAGCCGTCATCGTCATGTCCAAGGTGCTCCTGTCCGCGTCGGCTGGGAGTGCCTGGGCAGACATGGGCGCAGGGACTAAATTTTTAGTGACTCGACCAGGTCATTCTCTTAAGTCCGGCAGTCAGTCCTATTGAACCGTCTTATGGTGAGCAGGCAGGCAATATGGATTGCTAGCAGTCCTATTGTACCATCTTCTGCCGAGCAGCCATGAGATGTGGATGGCATGCAGTCCTTCTGCACCGTCTGCTGCCAGCCAAAGATGTAAAAGATAAATGGAGTGGATCAAAACAAGAAATAGACCAGATTTGTTTTGTACTCATTTGCCTCCTCCCCCATCTAGGGGACTCATTCCTCTAGGTCACACTGCAGTCACTCACAGAGAAGGTGCAGCGAGGTAAATCTAGCCATGTATCAATCAGAGGCCAGGCTAACCTCCTTGTTCCAATAAGAACAATAACTTAGGTGCACCATTTCTTATTGGAACCCTCCGTGAAGTCCTGCCTGAAATACTCCTTGATGTAAAGCCACCCCCTTTGTTGATTTTAGCTCCCTGAAGCCAACCCTGTAAGCCGTGTCCTCAGTCGCCCCTCCCTGCATCAGAGCAACGGCAAACAATCGTGCATCTGAGTTGAGAGTGCTGTCCAGAGCAGTCACAATGGAGCACTCTGATTGGGCTAAAACATTGTCGCGGGTGGTTCTGGGTACATATTGTCAGGCCCCCGTTCCCTCCCTCCCTCCGTGAAGGCAAGGGCAGACAATCGTTTCACGCCTTTTTTCCTGAGTTACCTGTGCGGACGCCATACCACCGCAAGCATGGAGCCCGCTCAGGTAACCGTCACCGTATGTCTCCTGGGTGCTGGCAGATGCGGTACGGCATTGCTACACAGTAGCAGCAACCCATTGCCTTCTGGCAGCAGACGGTGCAGTATGACTGGTAGCCGTCCTCGTCATGTCCGAGGTGCTCCTGGCCACGTCGGCTGGGAGCGCCTGGGCAGACATGGGCGCAGGGACTAAATTTGGAGTGACTTGACCAGGTCATTCTCTTTAGTCCTGCAGTCAGTCCTATTGAACCGTCTTATGGTGAGTAGGCAGGCAATACGGATTGCTAGCAGTCGTACTGTACCATCTTCTGCCAGGCAGGCAAGAGATGACGATGGCTAGCAATTGTATTGTACCATCTTCTGCCGGGCAGGCAAGAGATGACGATGGCTAGCAGTCATATTGCACCATCTTCTGCCAGGCAGGCAAGAGATGAGGATGGCTACCAGTCGTACTGTACCATCTTCTGCCGGGCAGCCATGAGATGTGGATGGCATGCAGTCCTTCTGCACCGTCTGCTGCCAGCCAAAGATGTAAAAGATAGATGGAGTGGATCAAAACAAGAAATAGACCAGATTTGTTTTGTACTCATTTGCCTCCTCCCCCATCTAGGGGACTCATTCCTCTAGGTCACACTGCAGTCACTCACAGAGAAGGTGCAGCGAGGTAAATCTAGCCATGTATCAATCAGAGGCCAGGCTAACCTCCTTGTTCCAATAAGAACAATAACTTAGGTGCACCATTTCTTATTGGAACCCTCCGTGAAGTCCTGCCTGAAATACTCCTTGATGTAAAGCCACCCCCTTTGTTGATTTTAGCTCCCTGAAGCCAACCCTGTAAGCCGTGTCGTCAGTCGCCCCTCCCTCCGTCAGAGCAACGGCAGACAATCATTCCGCGCCTTTTTTCTATGCGGATGCCATACCAAGGCAAGCATGGAGGCCGCTCAGCTCACTTTGGCAATTAGGAGCACATTAAACACCACACGCATTATCCAGCAGTATATGCAGCACCAGAACCTGGCAAAGCGATACCGGGCGAGGAGGCGACGTCAGCGCGGTCACGTGAGTGATCAGGACATGGACACAGATTTCTCTGAAAGCATGGGCCCTGCCAATGCATGCATCATGGTGCTAATGGGGCAGGTTCATGCTGTGGAACGCCGATTCTGGGCTCGGGAAACAAGCACAGACTGGTGGGACCGCATAGTGTTGCAGGTCTGGGATGATTCCCAATGGCTGCGAAACTTTCACATGCGTAAGGGCATTTCATGGAACTTTGTGACTTGCTTTCCCCTGCCCTGAAGTGCATGAATACCAAGATGAGAGTAGCCCTCACAGTTGAGAAGCGAGTGGCGATAGCCCTGTGGAAGCTTGCAACGCCAGACAGGTACCGGTCAGTTGGGAATCAATTTTGGAGTGGGCAAATCTACTGTTGGGGCTGCTGTGATGCAAGTAGCCCACGCAATCAAAGATCTGCTGATATCAAGGGTAGTGACCCTGGGAAATGTGCAGGTCATAGTGGATGGCTTTGCTGCAATGGGATTCCCTAACTGTGGTGGGGCCATAGACGGAACCCATATCCCTATTTTGGCACCGGAGCACCAAGCCGGCGAGTACATAAACCGCAAGGGGTACTTTTCAGTAGTGCTGCAAGCTCTGGTGGATCACAAGGGACGTTTCACCAACATCAACGTGGGATGGCCGGGAAAGGTACATGACGCTCGCATCTTCAGGAACTCTGGTCTGTTTCAAAAGCTGCAAGAAGGGACTTTATTCCCAGACCAGAAAATAACTGTTGGGGATGTTGAAATGCCTATATGTATCCTTGGGGACCCAGCCTACCCCTTAATGCCATGGCTCATGAAGCCATACACAGGCAGCCTGGACAGTAGTCAGGAGCTGTTCAACTACAGGCTGAGCAAGTGCAGAATGGTGGTAGAATGTGCATTTGGACGTTTAAAGGCGCGCTGGCACAGTTTACTGACTCGCTTAGACCGCAGCGAAACCAATATTCCCACTGTTATTACTGCTTGCTGTGTGCTCCACAATATCTGTGAGAGTAAGGGGGAGACGTTTATGGCGGGGTGGGAGGTTGAGGCAAATCGCCTGGCTGCTGGTTACGCGCAAACAGACACCAGGGCGGTTAGAAGAGCACAGGAGGGCGCGGTACGCATCAGAGAGGCTTTGAAAACCAGTTTCATGACTGGCCAGGCTACGGTGTGAAAGTTCTCTTTGTTTCTCCTTGATGAAACCCCCCGCCCCTTGGTTCACTCTACTTCCCTGTAAGCTAACCACCCTCTCCTCCTCCCTTCGATCACCGCTTGCAGAGGCAATAAAGTCATTGTTGCTTCACATTCATGCATTCTTTATTCATTCATCACACAAATAGGGGGATGACTACCAAGGTAGCCCAGGAGGGGTGGTGGAGGAGGGAAGGAAAATGCCACACAGCACTTTAAAAGTTTACAACTTTAAAATTTATTGAATGACAGCCGCCTTTTTTTTGGGCAATCCTCTGTGGCGGAGTGGCTGGTTGGCCGGTGGCCCCCGCACCGCGTTCTTGGGCGTCTGGGTGTGGAGGCTATGGAACTTGGGGAGGAGGGCGGTTGGTTACACAGGGGCTGTAGTGGCAGTCTGTGCTCCAGCTGCCTTTGCTGCAGCTCAACCATACACTGGAGCATACTGGTTTGGTCCTCCAGCAGCCTCAGCATTGAATCCTGCCTCCTCTCATCACGCTGCCGCCACATTCGAGCTTCAGACCTCTCTTCAGCCCGCCACTTACTCTCTTCAGCCCGCCACCTCTCCTCCCGGTCGTTTTGTGCTTTCCTGCACTCTGACATTATTTGCCTCCACTGCATTCGTCTGTGCTCTGTCAGTGTGGGAGGACAGCATGAGCTCAGGAGAACATTTCATCTCGAGTGCGTTTCTTTTTTCTTTCTAATCTTCACTAGCCTCTGGGAAGGAGAAGATCCTGTGATCATTGAAACACATGCAGCTGGTGGAGAAAAAAAAAGGGACAGCGGTATTTAAAAAGACACATTTTATAAAACACTGGCTACACTCTTTCAGGGTAAACCTTGCTGTTAACATTACATACATAGCACATGTGCTTTCGTTACAAGGTCGCATTTTGCCTCCCCCCACCGCGTGGCTACCCCCTCAACGCTCCCCCCTCCCTGTGGCTAACAGCGGGGAACATTTCTGTTCAGCCGCAGGCAAACAGCCCAGCAGGAATGGGCTCCTCTGAGTGTCCCCTGAAGAAAAGCACCCTATTTCAACCAGGTGACCATGGATTAGATCTCACTCTCCTGAGGATAACACAGAGAGATAAAGAACGGATGTTGTTTGAACGCCAGCAAACATACACTGCAATGCTTTGTTGTACAATGATTCCCGAGAACGTGTTACTGGCCTGGAGTGGTAAAGTGTCCTACCATGAAGGATGCAATAAGGCTGCCCTCCCCAGAAACCTTTTGCAAAGGCTTTGGGAGTATATCCAGGAGAGCCGCAAATGCCAGGGCAAAGTAATCCTTTCACATGCTTGCTTTTAAACCATGTATAGTATTTTAAAAGGTACACTCACTGGAGGTCCCTTCTCCACCTGCTGGGTCCAGGAGGCAGCCTTGGGTGGGTTCGGGGGGTACTGGCTCCAGGTCCAGGGTGAGAAACAGTTCCTGGCTGTCGGGAAAACCGGTTTCTCCGCTTGCTTGCTGTGAGCTATCTACAACCTCATCATCATCATCATCTTCTTCGTCCCCAAAACCTGCTTCCGTATTGCCTCCATCTCCATTGAAGGAGTCAAACAACACGGCTGGGGTAGTGGTGGCTGAACCCCCTAAAATGGCATGCAGCTCATGAGACAAGCGGCATGTTTGGGGCTCTGACCCGGAGCGGCCGTTCGCCTCTCTGGTTTTCTGGTAGGCTTGCCTCAGCTCCTTCGGTTTCACGCGGCACTGCTTCGGGTCCCTGTTATGGCCTCTGTCCTTCATGCCCTGGGAGATTTTGACAAAGGTTTTGGCATTTCGAAAACTGGAACGGAGTTCTGATAGCACGGATTCCTCTCCCCATACAGCGATCAGATCCCGTACCTCCCGTTCGGTCCATGCTGGAGCTCTTTTGCGATTCTGAGACTCCATCATGGTCACCTCTGCTGATGAGCTCTGCATGGTCACCTGCAGCTTGCCACGCTGGCCAAACAGGAAATGAGATTCAAAAGTTCGCAGTTCTTTTCCTGTCTACCTGGCCAGTGCATCTGAGTTGAGAGTGCTGTCCAGAGCGGTCAAAATGGAGCACTCTGGGATAGCTCCCGGAGGCCAATACCGTCGAATTGTGTCCACAGTACCCCAAATTCGACCCGGCAAGGCCGATTTAAGCGCTAATCCACTTGTCAGCGGTGGAGTAAGGAAATCGATTTTAAGAGCCCTTTAAGTCGAAATAAAGGGCTTCATCGTGTGGACGGGTGCAGGTTTACATCGATTTAATGCTGCTAAATTCGACCTAAAGTCCTAGTGTAGACCAGGGCTTAAGAACATAAGAACGGCCATACTGGGTCAGACCAAACGTCCATCTAACCCAGTATCCTGTCTTCCAACCGTGGCCAATGCCAGGTGCCCTAGAGGGAATTAACAGAACAGGTAATCCTCAAGTGATCCATCCCCTGTCGCCCGTTCCCAGCTTCTGGCAAACTATCCTGGCTAATGGCCATTGATGGGCCTATCCTTCATTAACTTATCTAGTTCTTTTTTTAACCCTGTTATAGTCTTGACCTTCACAACATCCTCTCATCTTCACATAAAATGTTCTACCTTGTTAACTAAAATCCTAGCATGGATGCAGTCATATTGATGATTTATACTGGTATAGCTATACCAGTATGGGAAGGGAAATAAGCTGCACTGGCATTTTGTACCATTATAACTGCATGCACACGAGCAGTTGTACAGGTATAACTGTTTTGGTAATAAATCACAACCCTAACTGACAAAATTATACCAGTACAACTTTTCAGTGTAGACCAGGCCTAAATCTTTGTTTCAGTAACAGGCTTTGTTTTGTTTGTTTGTTTTTTAATGTATCAAACAATATGTTCTGGCCTTGGGTACCAGGGAACCAAGCATGATACTGTAAAGCAAAATTGTGATGGTATTATCTGAGTACTTCTGAGATTTTTCTTGCAGTTTTGTGGGAAAACCTTTTAAATTCACATTTGAATGACCCAAAGCCAGCCGTAATGGAATTCTACTAAGCATGATATTAAATATTGATATTAAATTAAATATGAGCTGACAAACATAGGAAATTTCACTAAGGGAAGAAATTTTTCTGGGATGCTATGAGTGCCCAAAAAATAGGGGTTTAAAATTCAAATATCTCCTAGGGCATATTTATAACACTATTCCAATGTTACTATAATTGAGATGCAAAAACTGGGTCAGCCATTCTTAAACCAAGACCTAAGTAGCATATAAATAAGTTATTTTCTATAATATTTCCAGACAGAACAAAATCTGTTTGGCATAGCTGAGCTAGTTGTGTTCTGTTCTGAAAACACAAATGAATGTCATATGCTGTTGTCTTAAACAATGTTTTGCCTTTGTGTTTTGGTATTCATAGATTCATAGATACACAGTTATGGGAGGGAATATGCACAAACCTGCTCTAATTTTGTAATTTTACAGTCTGAGGGGGTTTTTTTTGTCTGTTTAGTCTATTGAGGATACTTGATTTTTAAAAAATTCCAGGAAGTCACACATGAATTAGATGTGCCCAGTTATCTAGACTGCACTCTACCTCCAGCCACTCTTATCTTCTGCTGTCGTATTTCTATGCACTTGAGTCCTAGTACAATGTCCATTGAAGTCAATGAAAAGGCCACCATTGACTTCAACTGGGCTTTGAATCAGGCCCATAAACCGGTTCCATTAGCAAAATCAAATTACTTCTTCAAGAGGTGATATAGTTTTGATTTTCATGAGCAATGATCACTGTGACGCTCTGGGATGAATTAGGGCCCAATCCAAAACATATTGAAGTCAACAGAAGTTTTTATTTTGTCTTCAGTGGGCTTTGGATCAGGTCCTTAGTGAACTGGTTTTGATCTTGCAATCTTTGAACAGCTTTGTTTCATGATTAACAATAGGGCTCCATTAGACATCAGTGCTTGTAATGTGAAGATTTACATTACATTGTACTTTGTGCTTTATAAACAACAGTGATTAAAACAATATCCTGTCTATTCATCATGACAGATGCTGAGTTGTTTGGAACATATGTACCATGATCTCGGATTGGTTAAAGGCTTTAATATCAACCCCATCACGCTGAAGAGGTGGTTGGTAAGTATTTCTTTAAAATTCCCAGTATTTGTGATTTTTAAAATACAGCCCCAAATCCTGCAAACACTTCCTCATGACATTAACTTTATTCAGATGAATAATCCCACTAAAGGCAGTGAAACTACTCACATGTTTAAAGTTAAGCACCTGTGCCAATGTTTGCATGATCAGGGTCACAGAGGACATGTTTTGGCATAGGTCTGTATTTGTTTACTTAAATCTTGATTCGGAGCTTTCTGTGGACTCACTACGGCCAAATTTATTCCTAGAGTAACTCAATTGTTAACATGGAAAAAACAGGTTAACACAGGGTGCTTTAAGGCTAGATACTCCGTACAGTGTTTAATATTAATGATCTGAAAAGGGAAGCGAGTAGTGAGGTGGCAAAATTTGCAGATGAGACAAAGTTATATAGATTAGTCGGGACTGGGTAGACTGAAGAACTTCAGAGAGACCTAAATAAATGAGTTGGCAAATGAAATTCAGTGTCAATAAATTCAAAGTAATACACACTGGGGGCAAAAAATTAGGCAACTAGTACACTTTAAAAGGTTCTAAATTAGATGTGTCACCTTAGAAAAATGTCCTGGGTGTTATTGCAGACAGCTCAATGAAGACCTCTGCAAAATGTGCTGCTGTGGTCAAAAAAGCCAACAAGACATTAGAATTCCTAAGGATTGGGATGGAGAATAACACAGAAAATAGTATGATGCCGTTATGTGAATCAATGATGTGACCTCATTTGGAATACCTTGTGTCGTACTGGTCACTATCTCTCAAAAAGGATACTGCAGAATTAGAGAGATTTCAGAGAAGAGCCACCAGAATGATTAGGGTAATGGAAAAACTCACATGAATTAAAATTGGGATTGGTTTGCTTAGAAAGGAGATGAATAAGAGGGATCTTGATAAAAGTATATAAAATAATGAATAATATAGAGAATGTAGATCAGGAATGTCAGTTCTCCCTGTCTTGAAACACAAGAACAAAGAGACATTCAATGAAATTAAAAGGTGGTAAATTCAAAATAGAAAATGCAATGCATAATTAGACTCTGGAACTCAGTGCCACAGGAAGGTGTTGAGACCAAGAATTTAATAAGATTAGACACTTATATAGATATCAAGAATACCCAGAGTTATCATGATAAATGCTAATAATTCTTTTTGGAAGAGACATTAAATCTCATGTTTCAGGGCTTAACCCAATCTCTAACTATTATAGATGAGGTAGACCTAATGTGGTGGGGGGACAGATTATCCCACATTTCCCTGTGGGGTTCTTACATTTTCCTCTGAAGCCTCTGGTACTGGCTATGTCAAAAACAGGAGCTTGGACTAGATGGACGTTGGGTTTGATCCAGTATCAGTGGTGCTTGAACAGTTTTTGGAGTGGGGGTGATGAGCTGCACCCCTCTTTCCCCTGTCTGCGCCCCTCACCGCCCCCTAGAGCTGGGGCCGAGAGCAGGGCCATGGCTCCAGGAGGTGGGGACACGGACAGAGGTAAGGCAGCAGAGGCTGGGGCCACAGCTAGAGGCGGGGGTGGGGGCAGGGCCGGTGGCCGGAACCCCACATGTGGGGCTGGTGGCCAGGACCCTGGGCTGGCAGCAGCCCCCGCACTCCTACTTCCCACGCCTATGTCCAGTATGGCATTGTCTGTGTTCCTATATTATACATTGGTTTAGCCTGAAATTACTAGTACTGGACATGATGTGACTCACAATACTTCTGTGTGTAGGTTGTTAGACTGTTTTTCATAAACATGGCATGTCTCTGCACTTCTATGCACAGCAGAAAATGTACTGTCTTTTAAGTGTATGTCACCTAGCATGTTGCTCTGCAGGATTATATCATTTTTGTCTGGTGGATGCAATGAAAACTATTTGATTGCTCTTTCTCTGGCCAAAAGTAGCAAATGTCAGTAAAATGGCACTTGCTACAAAAATGATTCAAGGACTGGAAAACATGCTTCACTGTGAGAGACTTAAGGAGATGAATTTAGTTATCTCACTGGTAAAAAAAATCAAGAGGTGACTTGAGTGTTATCTCTAAGAATCTAAACAGGGAGAAGATTTCTGGTAGTAGGTGGGTCTTTAAACTATTAGAGAAAAACATAACAAGATCCTGCGGCTGAAAGGTGAAGCTAGAAGTTCAAACTGGAAATAAGGTGCAGATTTTTAAGAGTGAGGGTATTTAACCGTTGGAACAACTTTCCTAGGAATGTGGTAGATCCTCCATCACTTGGAATCTTTAAGTCAGGATTGGCTGTCTTTTTAAAAGATACGCTTTTGTTCAACCACAAATTGGGCAAAATTCAGGAATTATGGGGTGACATTCTATGGCCTGTGTGGTACAGGAGGTCAGACTAGATTATCACGATGGTCCCTTTTGACATTAAAAACTATGAATCTGTGCCACCTACAATATGTGTAGAGACGCGTTCACATCAGTTCAAATTTCCCTGAGTAATTCAATGTGCTACCATTAATAGTTAATACCATCTCATTCTGAACCATGTGTGCGGCTCCTTATTTATTCTATAAAAATCTGAGCGTTACAAAAATTACTTAGCAAATATTGGCTTTGCAAAAAGGGATGATAAAAAGAGACCCACAGTCCCTAATTCCAGGTGGTGATATTTCCCCAAAGCTTATAGTGTGCTTAGAGTTGAACTCAGGTGGACGAGAAAGAGCTACCTCACTTTACTTGAACGTTTCCTTTCTCAGTCCCACATTTACCTGCCTTAAAAATACCACCGAGAAACTGAGGAACAGGATGACTAATGCAACCAAATATTTTTAATAGCTCAGCATGCAGGGCTGATACAGCTTCCGAATCAGGAATCACATCTAGTGTTCTGACTTCCACTGATCGATGCATGCATTACAATCATATTACCTTGCACAATGAATGTGTATGACCCACATTTCAGTGCAGAAGTTGTATGAGATGATGTTTATAACATTTGAGGAGATCATCAACATAGAATTTTTAAAGTTACTTTCAAAAGTCCTTCTCTACTGAAATAGAAGCCAAACAATACAGGCCTGGTTTTTCAGAAGTGCTGAGCTTTCGCAGCTCCCATTGACTCCAGCTAGAGGTTTGGGATGCTTAGAACATCAAGCCCAAGAACAAGAAGCTGATCTGGTCCTGATCTGGCAATGCACTTAGGCTCAGTTTAACTTTAAGAATGTATGTAATCCCACATATGGCAATGGGGCTAGTCCCATGCTTAAAGTTAAGCACGTGCTGGAGGCCAGAGTGCTGAGCACCTTATAAAATCAAGCCCTAAGTGTGTGGAGCTCAGTAGTGCTGGGGAAGATTGGCTGTCTGATAAGATGTCTTCAGTGTATATTTGTAAATTAAATAACTATTACATTTTTGCCTTTGAAGACCTCAAGAGTTGACATTCAAATTATGTCAGAAATGAGTTTTGTGGCCTCTGTATATTCCTAAATGGGCCTTTGTCCCCAGCACAGTTTGGCAGACTTGGTGGTGTCTGCTGAGGAGATATGCAAGACCAGAGCACATGTTGTGCATCAGGACTGGGAAATCTTGCTATTGCCTGCCTATACTACTGGGTGAGGCAGATAACCAAGAGAGGGACTACTGACAATCCCTGGCCTCATATTGCTATCCCTCGTATGGCTGGGGAAGGAATGCCCCCTGGTACTTTTCAGTGACTCCATTGGATGGTTCACAGATTCTGTTAATAAAACCTTCATAGGGAGCCATATCTAGTTCTCCTCAGCCAGAAGGAGGAGGGTGGTGTTGCAGGGCTGCATGTTGTGATTTTTGAAGGGGCAAAAGTGGAGAATGATGTGGGATCCATATGTTTCACATGGCGACGTGCAGTGCCTCGAGGGAGAGCGGGAAGTGCATGGACTCAGATCTTTCCATTCAGAAACATCTCTACAGTCATTAACTGTTTTACTCCTTCTTTTTGTAGCTGAGTATTCATGACAATTACAGAAACAACCCATTCCATAATTTCCGGCACTGCTTCTGTGTGACTCAGATGATGTACAGTATGATCTCACTCTGCAATCTCCAGGTGTGTCTCTAGTTTGTCCACATACCTATCTGTATTTCTGCTTCTATCACCAGACAAATATTCATTCACTAAGAGTCATAAAACCCAGGACATTTTCCTTCCAAAAAGGACCATCATTTTGTTTGTACATGACTCATTAATTTATTGAAAGCAAACAAGAAAACTTTAGGAAATCTAATTATAATTAGGTATAGTGGAAAGAAAGGCTGCTCAATGGTTGGGGAACTAGCCTAGGGCTTGGGAGACCTGGGTTCAAGTTCATGTTCTGCCACAGATTTCCTGTCTGACCTTGAGCAAGTCACTTACCCTCTCTATGCCTCAGTTCTCCACCTGTAAGATGGAGATAATAGCACTGCCCTACCTCAAAGGGGTGTTGTGAAGATAAATACATTAAGATTGTGAGATGCTCAAATATGACAGTACTGGGGCTATGTAAGTACCTAAGATAGGTAGGATGGGTCTCAAAAGTTTAGATAAGTATCCATAAGCACAAGAGCTTTACCAGAAATGACCTAAAGTTCTGGAAACTCTCAAACTTGGATAGTCCGCTGCTGGCTCCCTCCCTATGAAACAACTCCCTCAAAAAGCCCCAGCTCCTCTATCTTTGCTGATCAATGCTCCTTCCTCTTTGCTATGCTTCTGGGGAAGAAGACTTCTCCACTCCTCCAGTGTGGTACTCTCTTCAGTGGAAAGCCATGCAGCAGCCCTCCCCTCTCTCTCCCTTTCTCCAGAAGCAGCAGCTGAGGACAGGACCCAGTAGTGTCTCCGCTGATGCTCCTTCACACTCCACTCATTCTGACTCTTCCCCAGTACTTGGGTCCCAGACTACACCATCACCTTCTGAAGCCCCTGAGCCAATTAAACCATGTGCCTGCCTGTGCTCCAGCAGGGCATTCTGGGGAGCATGTATCAGGGGAACTCTAGACTCTCTGGAAGGTTGACAAGAGCTGCAGCAGCAATGGCTAGGACAGAGGCTAAACTGCCACCCAAGGAAGGAAGGAGTTTTACAGTCTTCTCAAAAGAGGATCTGCCACTGTAGATAAGTGGTTGGGCTGGTCACGGGACATAGTGAAGAGACTTATCGAACAGATCCAGCCATGAAAAGGAGGCTGTGTTTTGTTCTGAAATAAAAAATGTTTCCAGTGGGTTCTTATTTTACCCCAATTGGTTCATCTATGTCCAATTATAATGAGAACCTATTGCCCTGGATTATATGAAAAGTCATTATTTAAATCACGGAATAAAATGCTCAGTCATTTCAGAGACTCTTTCATTTAGTCATCTAGGCCTGAATCAGCAAAGCACTTAAGCACAAGCTTAACATTAGGAAAATGACAGAGTAATCCCATGGAGACAAGGGGTAGTCCAAGGTGCTGCACCCCTATAGCTCTCACTAACTTCTTTGGGATTTGTGAGTACTCAACACCTCTGAAAATCCACAAGACAGCTGGCTGACTGGCATGCCCCATGGAATGAATTAAGATTTAGTTATAATACAATAGAATCCTACAAATAGGAAGACTAGAAAACATCTCCTTCTATCATCCTGTCAAAGATATCAGTGATCCAGAGACGTAGTAAAATTCCAGATTTCCAGACAGTAGTTGTGACTGAAGTATATCTGACCTTCAACAGCCCAAGGGTTGGCCTCTTTGATTTTAATCTCAAATTTAGGTCTCCCTGTTTAAATTGACCTAGAAGTAGAAAGAACCATCATTCAAGCTAAAGTTGTCTCTTCCTTGTCACTACTTCCCCAGAAGACCCCTAAATCAGACTGCAGCTCAAAGAAAGAGTGCTTATTAAAGCTGGAAGAACCATTCACAATGTATTAATTTAACCCTTTCTCTGGATGCAGGTAGTCTGACATTTGTATGAATTTGGGGCTGGTCAAAATCCCAGTGAAGTGACTTTCATGGTCTATGAATTGGGACTTCATTCACTATATAAAATATTTCAGCAAATGTTTTCTGCTAACTAGATTCAGCCTATGGGTTGTTCACGAACCGCTCACTGAAAATATTGCTTTGCATGTTCTATGTTCACGATTCATATTTATTCTGTATGGTCACCTTAGCCAGGTGTATTTTTCCCTCACTGGATGACCTAACATTTCTAAACTGCTTTCACTTCCACACAAAACAAATTTTAATTTCATCACAAACCACATTTTGTTCCATGGTAAAATGAATCCCAGGTACTGGCAAGAATTTGTGTTCTTGTGGATATACATTTGAGCAAAACCACTTCCACGAATATTCATCCTGTTTGGAAGTTGCTGAAATGTTTGTGAAAAATTATCCTCACTCTCTTCCCATCTCTAGTTAGTGTGAAAGATAATAGTATGTAAATTGTCTTCCAACCCTCCCTCAGCTAGTGTAGACACTGGAATGATTTCTAAAGGCCTGAGTATTAACATCTCTGTGCTTTAAAACATAATATGAATATGAATAACTCTCAGACAAAATTCTACTGGCCTCCTCCAAACTGCTTCTATTTAATGCGTCAAAGCCAAATCTGAGTCATTTGTTGCTGCAGTGAACATCTTCTTTCTTATCTGCAGTAAATTTAATTAATGAATAATGGTTAATTTTACCCAGGTGACTTGTTTTTCTGAAATGTGAATGTGTTGGGGGGAAAAAGTATAGAAATTGTAAGACACTACATTATTATGTTTTTCTTTTGCAGGAGAAATTTCCCCAAATTGATATCTTAATTCTGATGACTGCTGCAGTTTGCCATGATTTGGATCATCCAGGATATAACAACACGTATGTGTGCCCTTTATTTTTTGTTCCTTTCAAATATATCTGGAAAACAATGCAGATCAGCATTTTCTTCTCATGTCCAGAGCAGAGAGTAGGGCAGCTGAGTAGGAATCTACCCACAATGCTCTGCTATTATGGCCAAACACTGACAAGAACAGAGCCACCACTGGTTAGGTTATATGCAACGCTAGCCATTAGCTTACTCAATCCTGAGCTGAGGCTGCTAACTGTGCTAAACTCTGAAAGGAAAATGGCTCCCTCTTCAATTTTCTCATAAAACTTAGTATTTTCCATTAAAGGAAATTGGCAGCTAGAAAACATTCTCAGGTCAAATTCTTTTGTTAATTATCCTATGTAGTAGAAGAATGGTCATATGATTGAGGCTCAATTACACGGGAGGAGTTTCTGGTTCTTTTCCCAGCTCTGCCAAAGACCTTAAACAAAGCACTTAACAACTGTCTATCTCCATTTGCCCATCTATACAATGGAGATAACAACAGCTAGATGGCAGGGGTGATCTGAAGATTACTTCATAAATGTCTGTAAAGCTTGGTGTGAGCCTCAGATGGAAGGTGCTAGAAGTGCTAAGCATTATTACTTCTGTGAACTACATATAAACTTTAATTTACTTGTATTCAGCTATTAAATAAGGGCCTGATCCAATTTGCATTGAGCTCCATGAGCATCTTTCCACTGACTTTACTGGGAGTTAGTGGGAGTCAAGCCTGTGAGCTAAAAAGAAGAAGAGTCCCCTCTATCCTTCCCCCATATGTTTTTAAGTTATAGAAATTCAGTAATAACAAGTAAATAATGAGAGTCTTTGAAACAATGTGGAAGTATGATCATTTTCTCAAAAAAAAATTTGGATTTAATATTAACTGTTGCAATAATTTATTATTAATTAATTAGGTATTCACAACAATATACATAAAAATAACCAATGTCTAATGTGTAATGTATATTTTTAAGTATCGGGTGTAGGCAACATGTGAGACCTCACTATTTTCCTTCACATCAGCTACCAGATTAATGCCCGAACAGAGCTTGCCGTGCGCTACAATGACATCTCCCCACTGGAGAACCATCACTGTGCTGTGGCTTTCCAGATCATTGCCCAGCCAGAATGCAACATTTTCTCCAATGCTACCCAGGAACAATTCAAACGTATAAGACAGGTATGAATGTTGATCCAGAAGGGAGGTATGACATGTAAACCGCTGTTGAAGTTTCAGTGTGCACAAATCTACCTTCTGAACAGTCCAACAGAATAATTCCATCAAGAGGTTAGAACTGAATAATCTCAAACTTGAAGTAACACAGAGAAATTCCTGGGCTATTTCTCTAGCAACTTTCGTTGGACAGTTGAGCTGACCTTCCTTGGGTACCAATGAGCAAAGTTTGACTCTTAAACTTATACTCTTCTGTGTAGAAACTTACATTATGAAAAGAGTTGTTAGGATGTGACTGTAACTAGGCCAACTTGCTCATATGGTAACAACTTAACCATTAGGAGAACATTATGCTGAACTTAAACAGGGAGTTCAAACTGGAGACAATTTGTAAAGACATAAACAAATATTCACCTCCTATACATTTTATCATCTTTTTTTTCCCCATTTTTCATCAGTATTAAAAATATTTGTGTTTGCACAAAAGCTTCAACCTCTGGAGCCCATCTCTTTTTCTGTTGTGTGACGCAATGAAGTCATAAGAATAAATTCACAATATTTTCCGTGACAACAAACTAAGATGTAATTCGCATAGCATTATGGGCCAAATTCCGCCCTCAGATTCATGGATGCAACTCTCCCATCCATTTTAAATGAAAATGCAGAAATGCAAAACTGCCATTGACTTCTGTGGGACCAAGCTTGGGCCTCAGCATGTAGAATTGAGCTTTTAGTTTATTTCTTTGTGCACTTTGCATTCATACTAAAAATCAAACAAAGCTCAGAACAAGAAGCAGTAGTTTCTCCAGCATATAATTATACAAAACCAATTACATAGTTAGTCATTCTCTTATGTCACTGTGAATTCTTTAAATTAATGGTCTACTTTGTCAAGTGGCCTCAAGTATGAAAGTTCCTCTTTCAATGGTGCTGATATGATACATCTGTTCTTCTTGTCTGTGTTCTATCATAAGGTATTTGTGTTAATTTAAGCACATTTCTTTACACAGCAATAGCTGTGCCTTGTGAGACGTTAAATCAATGTATTATTATGTTTGTTTTGATAGGGGATAATTACATTAATCCTGGCAACAGACATGGCAAGACATGCAGAAATACTGGACTCTTTCAAAGAAAAAATGGATAATTTTGATTACTCAAATGAGGAACATGTCACCTGTGTAAGGAGATTACGTGTTTATCATTTTTCAGTGCCTACCATGGTTCGTAGTGATACTGCTACATTCTAAACTTTGGTTTTGGCCTAATCATGCAAGATGTTGAGTAGAAGTAGTCAGAATTTTTCTGTCAAAATGGGTTTTTTCAACAGAAAATGCAGTTTCTGCAAACTTGAAATTTTCTGTGTGGGGAAAAGATTTTGACAAGAAAAAAATCCAAATGAAATAGTTTGTTTTGGGTTGGATCAATTTGAATTGAATACTTGGATAGCTCCCCTCAGTGTAGCATATAAGTGCCTCCAACACCCCTGTGAGGTAGAGAAGTACTTCTTTTACAGCTGGAGAAGTGAGACCCAGAGAGACTAAGTGACTTGCCCCAGGTCTCACAGGAAATCCTTGGTAGAGCAGGGTATTGGCCGAGCTCTCCCTAATCCCAGCCTAGCTACCTAACTATGGAACCATCCTTCCTACCCTTTTTGGGTGTCACTGTGAGTGGGTACCAAATACTGCAGGGAAATGTGTGCCTAAAAACAACCGTTTGCACTGTAACGTTAAAAGAAACGTCAAAGTATTTCTGTAGATTTTTATAAAAGCTTTTTCCCCAAAAAACAATGAGAAGTCTGGGGTCACTTGAGACAAAGAAAGTCTAGATTCCTCTTTCAGATTTTGAAATCCTAGAGTCATCTGAGCAAGAAATAATTACTGTATCTGTCTAGATATAAATTCTTAGTTTCATTCTAGTCTCCATTACATCCATCATAACAATACTTTGCTCTAGCCGTAATCTAATTCCCATTGAACTCAGTGGGAATCTTTCCACTGACATTAATGAGGGTGGGATCAGGCCCCTATAGTGCCTTCCCTCCAGGAATGTCAAAGCCCTTTACAATCATTCATGGATTAAGCCTCATAAGCCTCCCATGGAGTAGGTAACCATTATCCCCCTTTCACAGAAAGGAAAACTGAGCCACAGAGGGGTTAAGTGACTTGCCAAAGATCATACAGGAAATATGTGGCAGGCAGAACCAGGAATCAAATCTCTCTAGATAGGAGGAAGAGAAACCAGATCAGTCTTGTGCCTTAGCCATAAAACTATCCTTCTTGTCTGAGATCATTTCCCTCTGCCTCTCTAAAAATGAAGGACTCATGGCTTCTATGGCTTCTGTAAAGGCAAAGAGGCAGGCTTCTATATTACCAGAGTGTTAAAGTATTTTTCCTTCTTCAGTTGAAGATGGTACTGATAAAATGTTGTGATATCTCAAATGAAGTCCGCCCGATGGAAGTAGCGGAACCATGGGTAGACTGCTTATTAGAGGAGTATTTTATGCAGGTAAGAATGAGAGACAGAGACACAGATACACAATCATCATCATCATAACAGTAATTCCTATTTTAACTATAGCTGACAGCTGTCTGGTAATACTGTATGACAATCCAGTGCCACAAAGATGAGGAAGTTTCTTTTGCATAAGGTGACAGAAGTGTGGCATAAGACAGTATGTTCAGAATAAAAGTTACTGTAATTGACTGCAATTTGTAAGATAAATGACAATAATGTAGAAATGCTAATGTCATTGGACTGCAGCTTGTTCTCACTAATAGGGCTCTCTTGTGAGTTTATTTGGCATGTAAACCCTTGTCAAGCCAAAAGGGCAAGAATTGTGAGTATAGAAAAAGTCAATTAAATGTGCAGTGTTAAATGGTCCAAGTTTAAATTATATCCGTGATGATTTGAAATGCCCGAGGCTGCATAGGATGAACATTTGCTTTAAAAATGAAAACATTCTGATTATTTCCAAAGGACACCATCAACTTCATTAGTCCTGAAAAGTCAGCTTATGCTCCCAAAACAGTTGCTTCTTTCTGGATTCCCATCCCTCTCTAGTGTGGCTTCTTGTAGTATAAAGCAACATTAAAACTAACAGCAATCCTCTACTCTCTCCTACCCAAGCCAAGCTGTCTGTGAAGTAGCTGGCAGCATGCAAAGCTTTATCGTGATTGGAGGAACAAGATGCCAGAGTTTTCTTCTTTCTATTTTTTTTTAACATTTTCCCTGTGCTGAAGGAATCAATTTGACAAAGAAATGGCATTAGACGTATCCAAAAGGGAAGGCTTGACAATAGGGAATCTTA
The DNA here is from genome assembly GCF_015237465.2 of Chelonia mydas. Lineage (NCBI taxonomy): Eukaryota > Metazoa > Chordata > Testudines > Cheloniidae > Chelonia > Chelonia mydas. Next base: position 154,883,963 of record NC_057849.1, on the reverse strand, counting down.
ATGACAGTTAGCTCATTGTCTCTGCAATATTTTTATGCAAAATAAAATGATCTGTCTCTGCACTTTATTGTGTTCCTCACCCTAATATCTGACACAAGGTACTTCTGTACACACATTATTAAAGCACGTCTGACAGATGAGAGTAAATTCTGGCAATGAAGTTAAAAGGGTGTCAATTTTTGGCGTATTCTGTGCCCTTCTTACTAACTATGCACTTATAGGACAGTCTAATCACTGTAGACCCATTTAAGTCAATGGAGCTACGCTGATTTATACTAGCTAAGGATCCAGCCCATTATTTGTAAAGATCTTTCCAAAGTTTGGCACACAGAGATACATCCCTCCCTGAATCTGTATGTACTAGGAGCCACTTGATAGACTAGAAACACTCAACCATTTTTGATCATGGTTGGCTAGTTGTAGCTTAATACCCAAAAGAATAATTCTCCAGAGGAGAAAGAAGTCAAGGACCCTTTCCCTCCTATGTAGAATGGCTAAGGGCTAGATTCTGCTACCTTGTCTCACACTGAGTAGTGCTTTACTCCACAAGAAGTCCCATGGATTTTGGGACTTGTATGCCTCTGAGTATCTCCCTCTTACGGTATGTCTATACTGTAGCAGGGAGCAAGTGCAACCCATGCCTGCTTGGTGTGGCACTCTGTCCTCCTCTAGTGGCAGCTAGAGATTGATGAGTCTGGTACAGCCTGGACTAAGAGGCATGTCTTTTAGCTCATGCAGTAGAGGCTCATGCATTAAGCTCCAGAGGTCCCAGGTTTGATCCAGGCTGACAACGACTGGGGTCTGTTGGTGTTACACAAGCATCTTAAGTCAGGCAGGCAGACTTGTGCTAGTGCGCTTACGCTAAATATAGCTGTACGGACATTGCACTAGCAGAGGCTTAAGCTAGCCACCTGAGCTCAAGCCCACCCTGCCTCCTGGGTTCGAGGTGAGGTGGCTAGCACCTCCAATGCCGAAACAGCCACACAGCTATTTTTAGCACTCTAGCTCGAGTCCCACTAGTGTGAATCAGTCTACATGGGCTGTGATGCTCGCTCCTGACTGCATACATACCCTTATGGCCTTGTTATAATATGATACTTTTCTGTACATGCAGCATTTGTGAAAAACCAAAAGAAACAACAATACAAAGGTTATTAAAACAATAAGAGTCAGCTTCTAAAATGTATGACACACAGTTTCCCTTTCATTTGCTGTTGTCACGTACACCATTGAGGCATGTGTATAGGATATCAGTGATCTAGTTACTGGTCTGCAAACAGTTTGTGTTTTGCTGCCCTCACAGTCTCCCTGTTGATAATAATCTTTGTTAACTATTGAATCTGTCCTAGAGTGACCGAGAAAAGTCTGAGGGACTTCCAGTGGCACCTTTCATGGACCGAGATAAAGTGACCAAACCAACAGCACAGATCGGGTTCCTTAAGTTTGTCCTGATCCCAATGTTTGAAACAGTAACGAAGGTACGTTACTAAGGTTCTAAGATGCCTGCAGGAGTTGAGAACATTTCAGCTTTTGTTTTGATAAACATTTAGTCAGCCAGTGACACCTCCTCTCACTCCATTTTTATCATTTACAGGTAAATAAATATTTAAAGAAATGGTAGTTTGACTTTTCTCACTTTTGTTTAGCTTTTTCCAGAAGTTGACGAAGTGATGCTCCAACCTCTTTGGGAATCCAGGGACCGCTACGAGGAATTAAAACAACTAGATGATGCTATGAAAGAGGCAAGCTATACATACCTAGAACTGGGTGACATATTTCAGTCAAATCTTAAATTTGCTCAAAAATTCAATGAGAAGTGACCAAAACTGTTTGTGAATATGGGTTGAATTCAGCAAATAGTTTTTGCCGAATAATTTTTTTTTTTAAGTTGAAAAAGTCTAAACGGTTTATTTTGGCTTTTTAAAGGCAAAATGTTTTGACTTTTCATGTCAAAACAACATTTCTTTTTGAAATCTAGCTCCATTTGTTCAAATTTTTATTTAAAAGGGTAAAAACACCTGAAAACGTAACAAAATGAAAAAAATTGTTTCACTCAAATTACATATTTTGCTCAAGCCAAAGTGATTTTTTTCAGTCTTTTTGTTTCATCAAGAAAAAACAAACAAAAAAATCCGTTTCAATTCCAAACAAACTGATTTTGTGGATTTGAACTGAAAAATCGATTATTCTCTCAGCTCTGTACATACGCTCTGGGTGGTACTAAGAAGTGAAACAGACAGTTCAAGTTCTTCAGTTTGATGATATTTATTGCTTTTGATTATATCTATGGTCACTTTTTCTTCCTATATATTTGTAAAGCACCAGGCATACCTATGCCACAAGATCATTAATAATAATTATAAACAGAAAGAGCAAGAGAAGCAGCCATGATACCTAACCACAGAAAAGAAAATGGCAAAAAAATTCTGGGTGCACAGAATGAGTCATTCAAAAGAGCCTGCCGAGATATCACCAGATGTCACTGGCATTACACCAGGAATTGCTCTTTCTCTCTCTTATACTGCACACACACGTGCACAAACACACATACCATACAATACAATTAAACAGACGGCCACATTAATTCATTTTATGGCCCAGGTTAAACTATCTATCAATGGTATTTACCAGATGTCTCTCCCGTTGGCATGTAAGACCTCGGAGAGCTTTGATGATATCTGTAACCAGGCGTCAGGACTTCCGGCTCTCTCTGACCTGGGCCAAGCAGGGGAATCACAGCACTGGGCAAGCAGGGGAATCACAGTGCTGTCGTGCTTGGTCCTGCTCCCACTGAAGTCAATGACAGAGCTGCCATTGACTTCAGTGATACAGAATGACGCCCTTAGTGCTCAGACTGTGACCTCTGCTCCTGAGTCCTCTCCCTCTGAGGTCAGAGTTTAGGTTTCTTTTCCTCTTGTCATGATGCCCAACAGCAGGTAACCCCAAATTCACTACATCCAAATCCAGTTACCTTACATAAAAGCAGAGTTTATGGGCACAGGAGAGAAAACAGAAAAATCCGAAAATAAATTAGGATTGTGAATAAGCTCATCTAGGTGGATGCTCTGATAAAAGCACGGATCGAGGGGCACAAAGCTGGCATTACAAAGTATGGAAATAGGAGTACTTGTGGCACCTTAGAAACTTAACAAATTTATTTGAGCATAAGCTTTCGTGAGCTACAGCTCACTTCATCGGATGCATGCAGTGGAAAATACAGTGGGGAGATTTATATACACAGAGAACATGAAACAATGGGTGTTACCATACACACTGTAACGAGAGTGATCAGGTAAGATGAAGTGAGCTGTAGCTCACAAAAGCTTATGCTCAAATAAATGTGTTAGTCTCTAAGGTGCCACAAGTACTCCTTTTCTCTTTGCGAATACAGACTAATACGGCTGCTACTCTGAAACAGGTAAGGTGAACTATTACCAGCAGGAGAGCCGGTGGGGGGGGGACCTTTTGTAGTGATAATCAAGGTGGGCCATTTCCAGCAGTTAACAAGAACGTCTGAGGAACAGCGTGGGGGGGAGGGGGGAAATGGACATGGGGAAATAGTTTTACTTTGTGTAATGACCCATCCACTCCCAGTCTTTATTCAAGCCTAAGTTAATTGTATCCAGTTTGCAAATTAATTCCAATTCAGCAGTCTCTCATTGGAGTCTGTTGCTGAAATTTTTTTGTTGAAGAATTGCCACTTTTAGGTCTGTAATCGAGTGACCAAAGAGATTGAAGTGTTCTCCAACTGGTTTTTGAATGTTATAATTCTTGACATCTGATTTGTGTCCATTTATTCTTTTACATAGAGACTGTCCAGTTTGACCAATGTACATGGCAGAGGGGCATTGCTGGCACATGATCGCATATATCACATTGGTAGATGTGCAGGTGAACGAGCCTCTGATAGTGTGGCTGATGTTATTAGGCCCTGTGATGGCGTCCCCTGAATAGATATGTGGACACAGTTGGCAACAGGCTTTGTTGCAAGGATAGGTTCCTGGGTTAGTGGTTCTGTTGTGTGGTGTGTGGTTGCTGGTGAGTATTTGCTTCAGGTTGGGGGGCTGTGTGTAAGCAAGGACTGGCCTATCTCCCAAGATCTGTGAGAGTGATGGGATGTCCTTCAGGATAGGTTGTAGATCCTTGATGATGCGTGGGAGTGCATGGGTCATTACACAAAGTAAAACTATTTCCCCATGTTTATTTCCCTCCCCCGCCCCACACGTCCCCCCCCCTCCCCTCCCGCTGTTCCTCAGACGTTCTTGTTAACTGCTGGAAATGGCCCACCTTGATTATCACTACCAAAGGTTCCCCCCTCCCCCCCCCCGCTCTCCTGCTGGTAATAGCTCACCTTACCTGATCACTCTTGTTACAGTGTGTATGGTAACACCCATTGTTACATGTTCTCTGTGTATATAAAATCTCCCCACTGTATTTTCCACTGCATGCATCTGATGAAGTGAGCTGTAGCTCACGAAAGCTTATGCTCTTAATAAATTGGTTAGTCTCTAAGGTGCCACAAGTCCTCCTTTTCTTTTTTTTAAGGACAGTTCCTTCTCCAAGGAGCTCAGATTCTAATTCTGATTAAGAGTGGAGAGGAACAGAACACAGGCCTTGTGGGGAGAGTTATATAAGGGCAAATAAAATCTTGTGGAAATTCTCAAGTCTACAACAGAAACATGAAACATTCCTTAAAGAAACTAAAAATAAATTCAAGGTAATAGTGGGGCTTTGAGAAGTTTCAAGCTGAAGTGAATTTCTATACCTGAAATGTAAAGCTGTCAAAAACAGAGTTTCTATGGAAACTGATAGAGCCTTAATTACAGTATATCGGCACAAGGAGTGCTGGTATAATGAGAACTGTGTAAACTCAGAAATGACATCAAACAAATAGCAGGTAGCGAACAATCTCAGAAATTAAGTCAACAGATAATGAGAAATACTGAGGTGCACTTTCTCCAGTCAAGTACCATAGTTATTTTGGATGCAATGGGGCCTGTGATGCACCAGATTGGTGTATACTATTGCATTAGAGATTCAGCTGATATCTTATTGAGGATTAGTGATCAGCTAACTGTAGCAGTCTGTCTGGGATGTGCCAGTGGTGATATTTGTTCTGTTTTGCTCTTTATTCTAGTTGCAAAAAAAGAAAAGTGCAAGTTTGACAACTGAGAGCACACAGAAGTGAAAAGAAAAACACTCTTAGCTACACAAAAGTCACAAGGTGAGTGAGTTTGTTTTTAAAATATTTTAAAAGTAGACACACGTGGACAGAAGATGGTGCAGCTCAACTGACTTCAGTGAACCTGTCCCTTCTTGTGCCCCTAGAGAATTTGGCTGGGAGTCCATCCACATAAGATGAAGTTTTAGCAACCACCCTTTTCTGGAAAATGATTCACAGAAGTCAACAACAACAACAAAAAAGTCTTTCTGATTCATGCACTAAATACCTGTAGGCAGCCATATGACAATTACAGCATAATCTAACTAATCTTTGTATCCTAATATTTATGAGTCAGTGGGTGTAGCATGCTGCACATGCTTTGTTTAGAATCATAGAATATCAGGGTTGGAAGGGACCTCAGGATGTCATCTAGTCCAACCCCCTGCTCAAAGCAGGACCAATCCCCAACTAAATCATCCCAGCCAGGCCTTTGTCAAGCCTGACCTTAAAAACCTCTAAGAAAGGAGATTCCACCACCTCCCTAGGTAACCCATTCCAGTGCTTCACTACCCTCCTTGTGAAAAAGGTTTTCCTAATATCCAACTTAAACCTCCCCCACTGCAACTTGAGACCATTACTCCTCGTTCTGTCATCAGCTACCACTGAGAACAGTCTAGAGCCATCCTCTTTGGAACCCCCTTTCAGGTAGTTGAAAGCAGCTATCAAATCCCCCCTCATTCTTCTCTTCCGCAGACTAAACAATACCAGTTCCCTCAGCCTCTCCTCATAAGTCATGTGTTCCAGTCCCCTAATCATTTTTGTTGCCCTCCGCTGGACTCTTTCCAATTTTTCCACATCCTTCTTGTAGTGTGGGGCCCAAAACTGGACACAGTACTCCAGATGAGGCCTCACCAATGTCGAATAGAGGGGAATGATCACGTCCTTCGATCTGCTGGCAATGCCCCTTCGTATACATCCCAAAATGCCATTGGCCTTCTTGGCAACAAGGGCACACTGCTGACTCATATGCAGCTTCTCGTCCACTGTAACCCCTAGGTCCTTTTCTGCAGAACTGCTGCTGAGCCATTCGGTCCCTAGTCTGTAGCGGTGCATGGGGTTCTTCCGTCCTAAGTGCAGGACTCTGCACTTGTCCTTGTTGAACCTCATCAGATTTCTTTTGGCCCAATCCTCTAATTTGTCTAGGTCCCTCTGTATCCTATCCCTACCCTTCAGCGTATCTACCTCTCCTCCCAGTTTAGTGTCATCTGCAAACTTGCTGAGGGTGCAATCCACACCATCTTCCAGATCATTTATGAAGATATTGAACAAAACTGGCCCAAGGACCGACCCTTGGGGCACTCCACTTGATACCGGCTGCCAACTAGACATGGAGCCATTGATCACTACCCGTTGAGCCCGACAATCTAGCCAACTTTCTATCCACCTTATAGTCCATTCATCTAGCCCATACTTCTTTAACTTGCTGGCAAGAATACTGTGGGAGACCATGTCAAAAGCTTTGCTAAAGTCAAGGAACAACACGTCCACCGCTTTCCCCTCATCCACAGAGCCAGTTATCTCGTCATAGAAGGCAATTAGATTAGTCAGGCATGACTTGCCCTTGGTGAATCCATGCTGACTGTTCCTGATCACTTTCCTCTCCTCTAAGTGCTTCAGAATTGATTCCTTGAGGACCTGCTCCATGATTTTTCTAGGGACTGAGGTGAGGCTGACTGGCCTGTAGTTCCCAGGATCCTCCTTCTTCCCCCCTTTTTTTTTTCTGCCCTGCCTGTCCTTCCTGAACAGTTTATATCCATCCATGACAGTACTCCAGTCATGTGAGTTATCCCACCAAGTCTCTATTCCAATCACATCATAATTCCTTGACTGTGCCAGGACTTCCAGTTCTCCCTGCTTGTTTCCCAGGCTTCTTGCATTTGTGTATAGGCACTTGAGATAACTCGCTGATCGTCCCTCTTTCTCAGTATGAGGCAGGAGCCCTGCCCTCTCGCGCGCTCCTGCTTCCTCCTGGTATCCCACGTCCCCACTTACCTGAGGGCTTTGGTCTCCTTCTCCCGGTGAACCTAGTTTAAACCCTCCTCACTAGGTTAGCCAGCCTGCTTGCGAAGATGCTCTTCCCTCTCTTCGTTAGGTGGAGCCCGTCTCTGCCTAGCACTCCTCCTTCTTGGAACACCATCCCATGGTCAAAGAATCCAAAGCCTTCTCTCCGACACCACCTGCGTAGCCATTCGTTGACTTCCACGATTCAACGGTCTCTACCCAGGCCTTTTCCTTCCACGGGGAGGATGGACGAGAAGACCACTTGCGCCTCAAACTCCTTTATCCTTCTTCCCAGAGCCACGTAGTCCGCAGTGATCCGCTCAAGGTCATTCTTGGCAGTATCATTGGTGCCCATGTGGAGAAGCAGGAAGGGGTAGCGATCCGAGGGCTTGATGAGTCTCGGCAGTCTCTCCGTCACATCGTGAATCCTAGCTCCTGGCAAGCAGCAGACTTCTCAGTTTACCTAGCAATATTCCAGAGATTATGACCTAACAGTGTATTTGTCTATATAATCTTCTGAATTATATTATGTTTAGTTGACATGTAATATATTTGATCTGAATTTCCTTTCTGTACCAGAACAGAATTGTTGAGACCTTAAAGGTCTGTTGTGTTTGTTCACGGAGTGGACTGATGCAGCTAAGTATCATGGAATCCTTCAGCCCAGAGGAAAGATGGTAGAAAGCTGCCGAGACCACGTCAAGAACATATTTTCTAAGAACTGTTGCTATCTTCATGGACACAAAAAAAGGAAACTTTGATGTATAGAATTTTTTTATTTTTCAACTGCTCTTCTAAATAATATATTCTTATACAAACCTGGGTGCTGTAATTATTTCCTTTCATAGATGTGTATATAAAGGACTGCTCCCAAAAGAAAAATGTTTTCATATATACATGGAGGAAAGGAATGGGGGTTGGACCTTTTAGAGGAGCCATTTTATAAACATTTGTGTATGGTATAGTGTGTGTCATAACAGTAAGAACAGAAAAATGCTTTATTATTCATGTATGGTTATGTAAATATTAGGAGCCAAATCCTGCCACAGGACACTAACCCTCACATGAAGAAAAGGAGGACTTGTGGCACCGTAGAGACTAACAAATTTATTAGAGCATAAGCTTTTGCGAGCTACAGCTCACTTCATCGGATGCATGCAGTGGAAAATACAGTGGGGAGATTTATATACACCGAGAACATGAAACAATGGGCGTTACCATACACACTGTAACAAGAGAGTGATCACTTAAGGTGAGCTATTACCAGCAGGAGAGCGGGGGGGTGGGGGAACCTTTTGTAGGGATAATCAAAGGAAAGGGAGAAAAAAGTTTGACTCTGGTGGTCTAGGGGTGTTGATATGCACTGACATGTGGGAGAGGCAGGTTTATTTACTAGACCTAGTCCCTCCCGCCCCTGCCAGCCTACTGAGGGCCAGATTGTGATTGATCCCGTGCAAGAGCACACGGGGGGGGGGGAGGAGGAGGGGTAAGGAACCGTTGTTTCTTGTGCCCCCACTGCAGGGGTTAGCCGCAATCTTAGTCCCGGCGCAACCCTGAGTGCAGGAACTGGTCCCTGCTAGCACCGGCTGGGACACTAGCTGCCAGAGTTGGCCAGCTGCACAGCGGAGTCCCCCCGTTGGGCGGTATCCATGGGTGTGCTCTGTCTGTGTGACAGCTGCCCTCTTGGCTGACACACGGGGAACTGGACAGGAAATGTCCAAAGCTAAAAACATGAGCTGCTACAGCTGGCGCTAAACAGCCAAAGCTCTGTAGTTAGGGACTGCAACAGCTCCTATCCTCTGTATCTCGACACAGAGGGGCAGAAGTAGCCCGTGTTCACCCAGGGTTACATCTGCACACAAGGGAATTCCGAGCAGCATGCACAGTAGTGCCAGTGCTGGAGTGGTGCTCAGCCGTTCCACCCCCAAGGAAGGTTCATGGCTAGTAGCCACAACAGAGCCTGGAACGGGCTTCCACACGTATTACCGAGGGCAGAATTTGGCCCTTGGTTTTTAAATCTTCACATGACAGAAGCGTAAGAAGTATTGCACTGTAGCTTTCACATAGGTATGTTTTTAATCAGACTCTTGTGGTGGAAGAAAACAGGCTGCCTTTTCTGTGCTTTGTCTCCTAGGTTATTCTGTGGTTGCGCTATAAATACACAGAGTAGCAAATAAGGAAGGCATGGTGCCCACGAATGCTCCTGTTTCTCTTTGAAGGGCACACACACTGAAGCCATATGTCTGCAAGCTCCAAAGCTGCATGTGAAGTCTTAGCTCATTTTAAAAAGAAAGAAGAAGGTGGGTGGCTAGTCCTTCTTCCTTGTGACACAGGCAACACTTTGGGAATCTCAGGCTTTCCTTTCTAGGAGCACCAAGTGACTAACACTCGCTCTTTTCAGCATTGAATAATAATCCTTACATCCGTTTTGTACATTGCTCTGGCATTTCAAAGCCTTTATTCTCCTCTAGTTTGTGTTTGTTAATTCTCAGCTTCACATTGTTTCTCACGTGGTGGATATCCCAGTATGGTACTCCGCTCTCCAGACCTCCACAGGCTGGGCAGCTCCTTGAAATCTTTGCCCTCTTCCTGCTTGGCTGCCCCAGTGGCAGAACCGCAGTGGGTAGGGCTGACTTTTTCTGTTGTAAATTGCATGGTAGCCAGAACCAAAGCCTGGATTTTAACACCCTGACAAGGAAAGGTTCTAAACCCAGATTCAGATGCAGGTTATACAAATACCTTTATAATACAATGATCCAAATACACCTGAACTCTGTGATGTTTGAGAATTGAATCTGAATTTTGCAGCTACCTGTCTCTAGTAAATATTATACTCCAGAGTTCATGATGAACCAGATTCATTTTGCTGTGGAGTTCCTGGTTTCTTTTCACAAGGGAATCAAATTTACCAGTTAAGTGGATTTCCTCCACAAATCAGCCCCCAAAGCAGATGTGCTGTGTAGTAATTACAAACAATTGCTTTAGGATATACCAAGTTCAATGAGAGCATTACATGAGAAAATCTCTGGTAATAAGACCACCTCACCCCACTCATAATAAAGATTTTTGAGTGTTTATTATTATGTTGTGTTACCTCGTAGGTTTCATTTCAACTGAAAGGCTCTTCAGCAAACCAAAGCTCTGATTCTCCAAGCATTTGCTTAACTTCACACACATGATAGTCTCATAGACATTAATGGAACTCCACACCTGCATAAAGTTAAGCATGTGCATAAGCGTGTTCAGGATCAGGGCTCATCATGAGCTTGAGCCTTCTCCCATTGAAATCAATGAGAGTTTTGTAACTGACTTCAGTGGGACCAAGCTAATTCCCCATCATGTTTAAGGGTAGCCTGAAATCTCTGATTTACTTCTGAAGGGAGATTACTATAAAGGACACTGATGCAACCCTTCTGGCTTTAATGGAGGTGCATCAGTATTACTGAGGAGAATTTGGCTCTTATGTACTCAAGCATATGCTAATACCTGTCAGGCTCTTGTAACATATACTGCAGTTTACTAAAGGAACATGCAAAGTGCAAGCAGCTGTTTAGACAAAATGAAAACAAGATCCCTTGTTTTATTAACCAGCTACTGATATATTTTGCCTCCTCTGTATCTGTAGTGTTTTCCAAGCAGTCCCTGTCCAATTTATGTTTAAACATGGGGATTGGAAGGCATCCTCTCTTAATTCTAGGTTTCATCTGTCTTTCCATAATATTGGATATTGTGATTTATATGTAAATGAATGGATTTGATAAATCCTGGCAATCAGCCCTTTCAATTGTCATGCATTTTCAGTCTGACATTTGAAATCTATACTTGGCATAAAAATGGAGCTTTTGGAGACATCCAGACAGGCATCTGAAGTGTGATTTAATCATTTTTTTCTAACCCAGTCAAGTATATATCTATTAATGTTATATTGTAATATTATTTTTGACTCTGTGATATGTGCCTTACAAAATGTTACACTCTCTGCTCTTCATATCCTTTGAGCATCATTATTATCCTGAATGCATTCCAGCCTGGTATTTTTATCCTTAGAATCACAGGCAAATACAAAAGAGTTTATAGCTGTTCCACATTTTTGGCTTGGGAAACCAAGCTAGGGCTCTGTTTTGTTTTTAAATAGAGCGATGTCCCCCGAGTCCTGTACACACTTCACTCTTGCGCAGAGCATTTCTAATCAGATCAAAGTAAGGTCATATATCATAACTACGTAGCTGGGAAAGAGACAGCTTTAAAAACTTGACTACTCCACAGCAGCCAATTTTAAAGGAAAGTTTAGTGCATGTTAAATACATGGACTATGTAATGCCAAATAAATATCTGTACGTGGAAATTGTTAAAAACAGAGTTGCCTCTGCGGTGTAATAATAATAGCATCTGTTCCCTATGGCAGTGAAGCACAATACTGGTACTGAGGATGAACCCATCGTGAAAAGAAATGTCAGACACTATTTAATTTTCCCTTTTACATCATGGGCTATTGTTCCAACCTGCCTCTCTGCTCCAGAAACATTGGAAGCTAGAGAAAGTCTTTGTGCCTGAGTTGTAATATTAAAAATTCATACACTTTTTATTACAATCCTAATCTCATTGTTTGTTATAATAATGATAATAATTAATAAATAATAAAAAATAATAAAAGATTTCAGGAGAAATACACTAATTCTGGAACAAATTTTCCACAGAGTTGGGCAAAATCTTCCCTGCCTTGCTTATACCCCATGTCATCTCATTGACTTCATTGGAGTTGGATGGGGGTGGGGGGGTAAGATGGGGCAGAATGAAGCTAGCTCCCACTGATTCCCTGGTATAACATTAGAGGCACTTAACACAAGGCTGGAGGGAGACTGCAAGAATTATACACCTCTGATCCTGGGGTCCTTGTGAGCGGACTGGTCCTCAAAATAAACACTAGTTTCTAGAGGCCCCCAGGGGCTGTCTGTGCAGCTGGGAATCGGGCAGGAATAAGGTAACCTTGGCCATGCCATGTACCCCCTCCCCCACTGTCCCCCCGTTCTCTGGCCACGTCCAGAAAGGGTGGCATACAAGGCTCTGTATCACCTAAAGATTCCCCGGTGCATGGGGAATACTCCAGTGTCTAGATCTGCTGGGTAGGGCTGTTTTTTGCTGGCAAAGTCTTCTCCACATGCTGGCGAATCAAGGCCTGCTGTGTTTAAAACATTGTTAATGTTTTTCCAGGCAACAAAAAAGTGGGTGGGAAGGTCTGTTCTCAATCCCACAGGAAAGCGCAGAGTAAAAGTTAGTGACTGGGCTCTGCAGAACTGCACTAGAAAGCAGGCAATAAGTGCACCTATCACAGGAGAAAGGCCAACAGCCATAAACATGTGCCCTCCCCTTCCTTAAAATATAGTTACATTCATAACATTCCTCTGCACCCCTCATTTAACAAAAATAAAAAGCTTACCCAGAACCTTCAAAAATCAGAGCTGCAAAAGCGTCAGTATAGCTTCCTGTCACATTGCATTCTGCCCCTACTAAACTGAATGCAAGAAACGGGGGTTGGCATGTGGTGCAGTTATGCACAGGACTCTGACTTACGTTCTCACCTCACTGTCTTTCCCAGTGGTTTTGTTGGCATGGGAGTGAAATTCTTCCCAGCTAGTATCCAATAAGTGTCACGTGCTTAGGGCTCAATTGTTCTGGTAAGCCAAAGTCCTGATCCTCTACCCCAGGGGAGCTGTGGGACGGAAACCCAGCCACACAGGAACAGTGGATGATGCACCGTCCCTTCAGCATGCTCAAGTCACCTTGTCCAGTCAGCTCAGCAGGCCAGTACACTGGGAGTGAAGGGAGGAGACCATGCTCCCATCTCCTCCTGGCATTTCTGGGATGTCTTGTGACTCCAGGGTCAGACCCTGTACTTCCCTAGCATCTTGTCCTCGTTGAGTACCCCAGGTGAGTTATATGTTCTGTGAAAATGTATTCCCTTTGCTGCCTTTCAGTTTCATTGATTGGCCCCTCATTCTTGTAGCATGATGAAGGGTAAACAGCAATGCCTGGTTTACCATTTTTATGCCCATTGTTATCTTGTCTAACCTATGTCATGCCTTGTTTTATTTGTGTTCCTTCTAATTATATACACTCACATTAATATTAATAATATTTATACATACATGATATGATATATTAATACATTAATGTATGTATATATCCTATTTATAATTAAGAATAGCCTGCTAATCCTCTTACATATCTTGAAAAAAATATATAAAGTTTGAGTGAAAAGGCGTAATCCCTAGATGGGAGGCTTGAGGTTCTAGTTGGGGGCTGGATAGTTTATATTTCCAGCTGGACCTGTGATGCTTGTACTGGCATGTGTACAGGCCTCACACACACACTTGCTATCTGTAGATGTTTTTATAATGCTGAACTTTCTCTGTTACAAGGGAAACTTAGAATCGGGAGGGTCTGGCAAATATGAACTGATTCTGTCTCAGCCAAAGCTCGCTATAATTCTTCTTTTGAGGAAAAATCTTTCCCTTCCAAATTTTGTTGCTCCATGTTCCCTGCCCTGTATGATAGACGGCAGATCTTCCCCAGAGGGGAGCTGCTAAATAGTAGGAATTTGGTATAGCTATATTTCTTTCTCGAGTAAATCAATTTGCTGTCAGACCATCAGTGGTAATTCTGCTATTAAGATAGCTGGGGCATTTCTGCAGTCAGCAAAAATAAAATCAAAGTGAAATATATGTACCCTAGTCTGTGTGCTCAGAGCACAGCTGCTAACAACAGAATACTTTCCCAGGCAACCAGTCCATATGGGGTCAGCTGCTCCAGCCATATTGCTCCACACTGTAGTGCTCATTCCAGCAGAGACCTGCCAAGCCTGCCAGCCACAGCAGCGGAGTGAGGGGTGCTTTCAAAGTGCCCTTAACTAATGCTGAGCCAAGGAGCCCTGTTAGACACACATCCTCCACCTGACAGGCTGACCCACTGCAAACCACAGTTTTGGGGCTCTGGATAGTTCACAGCCAGGCACACTGGCCAACTGTTCATCTGCTGTAAGCCTGCCTAACATTTCCTGATTGGACTTAGCTACCATTAGCTAGAGAGCAGTTAAAAAGTCCCACATGACGAAAAGTGACGTGGGGATACATAATAAATGCCCGATGGCCCAAGTTCAGGTCACTCTGCCTGGAGTGCTCAGCAGGTATCACTAAGCTGAATAGCAGTCACTAGAAGGGTCCTAAGCACATGCAAATAAATTGCCAAGTCAATGCAGCGGGAAAGCCGCTAACATTTCCCTTTCCCATCTTGGGTCTTAAACTGGTTTTGCTCATTCCAATGTTTCCAATTCTTTTGTGGTGTTTTGCAACAAATTTCCAGCTGGCTATGGAAAGAGTTCAATCTGCTTTTCAAATCAGCAGGCTGACAATCTAGTCTAGTGGCAGTGTTTGGATCCTGCTATCGTTAGCGCTGGCGGGTCTATCCGCCTTTCCATTGTCAAAAGCCTTGTAGTTGGGGCTTTATAACTCAGGCTGTGGAAAGGATCACTTAAGGTTGCAATTCTTTCTTAAAATTAAATTTTGAATGCAATTAACCTGAAACCCTTCGCGTTAATCGCTTTTTCAAAAAATCAAATTTCTCTCCTACACAGCCCCCCTCGCTCCTTACTTCCCAGCCATTCGCTTCTCCTGCTCACTCCTTGTGCACTCCTTGTTCAGCCTGTCTCACACACGTAGGCTTTGCCATCTCCATAGCTGCAATTCTTCACCATTGCAGCTCTGCCGGCACTAGGAATGGTGGAAGCTGTTGTGTCAGCAAGACTCGGGCATTTTTATTTCTGTGTCATCTGACCCTGATCAGCTGATACATGCTGCTTCCCCTTTTGGTTAGCTGATCTTTTTGGCTGCTTATTGCTAATCAGGATTATTCTACTGGACTCTGTGGTTCTAGACTGATGTTTGGAAATTTCACCAAAGTGTCCTCGCCAAGTGAAAGAAACCTTTGACACTGAAGAAAAGGTAAGGAAAAAAAGGTCTGGAGGTGGCCCCACTAAGGATGAGTGGTAAAAAGAGCATGCACGAAAGGGTCCTCTCCGACCAGGGCTATTGTAGGCAGAGCTGTGGGCCTCTGGATGCACAAGAAACATCTGATGACTGAGGTCCAGATTTGTAAAGGTGTTTAGATGTTGCAGCACTCAACATTGCAACACCTAACTGATGTACATGCCTAAATCACATTTTCAAAAGGGATTTAGGCACTTATGAGCCAAAATGCCCCGGACAGTCAGTACGTAAATCCATTTTGAAAACGAGATTGAGACTTCGAAATCGCTGCCACGCTGAGCATCTCAATGCCAAAATGCCTTTGAAAATCTGGGCCTGAGAGTTTGGTCTTGCTCTCACTGAAGTCAACGGCAAAACTCCCATTAACTTCCAGAGTGTAGGATCAAGCCTCTGAGGAACAAGGTTTAACAATGATAAGGTAACAGTCCTCAAGGGATATTGTTATTTGTTTAGCACAGTTCAATTACTGTAAACTGGCATGTACACTTACCGTATAGTGCTACTGAACTAACAAATAAAAATCTAGTAGCCAGGAAAGTGGTGATTAACAGCTTTGGCTTGAACAGGGCATAGCATGAGCAGCTGTTGTGCAAGCTTTCCCACACAGCTCTGCCTATGCTCCTTAATCTCACCCAATACCCCTCTGCTACTCAAGTCCTAAACCTACCAATTTAATTCCCATGTAAATGGGTCCTGCTAACTTCCAGTGACACGAGCAACTTTCTAGGGCAGCTGTCCATGGATCCTGCCTCGATGAGCTCGTCCACTGTACCACCTTTAGAGTTGTGGTTCTTACACTACCAACATTTTCTTGCGCTGGCTCACAACAGATGTCGCTGCGGCTGCCTCTCTTGGGCTGTTGACAAGCTCAGGAAGCCCAACAGGACGGTTAGACTAATAAGGGGGAGGGCAGCAGAGTTAAGACTTTTATAAATTAATGGGAAAAAATCAGCAGCGGTCCCATGAGAACGAGCTACGTCTATTCCCCTCAGAGTGCTCTGCACTGGGGCTGCCTCTAGATCTGGCTCTAAGGGCCTGATTTTCAGAGGAGCTGAGTTGAAGTCAGTAGGAGCTGAGGGTACTCAGCACCTCTGAAAATTGTGTCTATATTATCACCTAGTAAGATTTGCTCAGGATGGCTAAATGGGGTCCTGATCTCGCAAACCCTCCATGTTCAGAACTCCCATTGCTTTCAGTCGGAGTTCAGCTCCCAGAAGACTGGCAAGATCTGGCCTTTGATCTCTGAGCCATTTGTTCAGCTCAGTGGGAAGAAATGGCTCATTCTTCACTTCCTGAAGGAGTCTCAGGAAGTTGCAACAGTCAACATCAAGGTTCAGCTGAAGTTGCAACAGTCTTTTCCCGAAGCCAAGGCCATAACTACTTTGTATTTTCATGGGTGATTTGACTGTTGCGCAGTTAAGACCTCGCTGTGATGAAGTGTGTATTGCTGTGCGCTGACAGGTATTTATACAGCATGTTCCAGTTAAGACTGACCACGTACAACTAATCGCTGATTTAATTTTCTCCCAGTGATTTACAATTCTCTGTTTATTGTGTCATCCTTCACACACATACTTTGCCCTTATACAGCCCTTTCCATCTCCGGATCTCAGAGGGCTCTACAAACATTCAGTAAAACTCACAATACCCTGTGAGTTAGGGAAAGATTATCCCCTCTCTTTTATAGACCAGTAAACTGATGCACAAAAAAATTAAGGGACTTCCCCAAGGCAGCATAGCCATTCAAATACCAGGAATAGAAGCCAGGAGCCTTAGCTCTCCATTCCTTGCTCTAGCCATTATAGAGGATACTTGACCCTGACAATCCTCATCAATCTTCTCTCTTCTTAATCCTCTTCTCTCCTTAGGACCATGGTTTCCTTTTGATTCTACTCATGTAGTCCCTTAACTAGCCACCTGAGCTAAGAGGATCATGGCGACTCTGCAACCTTTTGCTCAGATCTCCCCCATGGGGGTAGCTTCAGTGTTAGGCCGCCCACTCAGGTTGCTAGAACAATTATTACCATGGTGTATAAGGTGAACCAAGGTGGAGAAACAGTGCTAGATAAGAGCAACTTTATGAGCGTACATGTTTTGTACCTGCTCCATGAGGCAATGAGAGTCCAATGTAACCCATCCAGAGCTAGAGAAATAAATTTCTAGAGCATATAAGACAAAAAGTCTAAAACACTAAGTATCTGCCGGAGGGTCATTAGGTTTATAGGCACATGTTGTAAATTAAAATATTACTTCTTCCAGGCTGTTTTTAAGGACTTTGTGCTTCCTAGTCATAGTTGTTACTCCCTATACAGTAAGGGGCAGATCCTCAGTGGGTATAGGCCAAGCTCTGTTGTCTTCAATGCATATAAACTGATTTACGTTTGCTGACGATCAGGCCCGTTGATTTTTTTTTCAAGATAATTCATTTGACTAAATGAAAAGCTTTTCTTTTTTTTAAATATTTCTCTCCCCATTTCCCCCCATCTCCTCCTTTTTCAGTGGCCAAATGGAAAAAGGACAAAGGGGAGACAAAAAATTGTTGGTTAAAAAAAATCATGAAAAATGAAGGAAACAAACAAAAAGAGTTGTTCCTTTTTTTTAAAATAACAGGTACAGAAGCTGTGCAAGCTCCCACATGCTGCCCCTTCATTCTGCCATAACTGACACATAAGCAGCTCTACTGGGTGTGAAAGGCTATTTTGTTCACCATGCCTATTCAGTCTGGTCCTCTCAGCTGAAACGGTCAAACAAGGTGACAATTGTGTGGTGAGGATATTTTTTGTGATACGGACTTGTGTTCACGTTAGGATTTGAACCAAGCTCACCAGCTCAATTTAACATATAAACTGACAGTGCCGAGTTGTTTTGAACAAATGTAGCAGAGTTTCAGATAAGTTAGGGTTTGCCTTCACAGCTTTTGTCAAGGAAGGAATCTGAAAGTGGGACTGGATTGAGAGAGAACCCCCGTTTGCAGCACACATTTTAGTAAGCTGAAAAGTTCAGGCATTCCCCCTTGTTTATTCTTTTGCACTTTATGCAACCAGTCAGTTTATTTCTTAATCACTTAATTAATCCTTTAATTTTGTGGGAAAAATGTTGTATCCTCAAATAATGCCCCCCTCCATTTTGCACCTTCAATGAATTGTAGGCATTTGTATATCTGCACTGAGTCCCTTTACAGCAATCAGGCCCAGTGTACGTCCTAGACCTAAATACATGCAAATAAAGTAAATGCTACAAACACATTAAAAATGTATTAAAATTTGATTAAAATAAATTCTATTTTATTCCTTTCCCTTTGTACCAAACAACAATCATCAAAGGAGACCTCAATGAGCTTACTTTTTTCCTTCTTCTTCTTTTATAAATTAAGTTAAATATATTATTCACAATGTAATAAGCTTATAACACCTCCGAACTTATCTCTGGGACAAAGGTCTTTTCTCATCCCTGGTTGTTAAAGTTTAACTGGAGAGATAGTAGTTATCTTTGAAGACATATTGCACAGGGAGGGGAATTCTGTGGAATGACTTGTAAGAGGAATTCAGCATTTGCCGAGTAAGAATGGACTTTACAGGCTGTAAAGCGAATAACAACCGACTGCACATTGTTACAAAAGAGGGAAAATTCTTCATAGCGTTACAGGAGATGATTCATGCTCCATGTTGCGGAGGTCAAGTTCTAAGCCTGTGTGTTAGAAAAAGCTTGCTTGCTGTATTAATTTGACCCCTGTGTCATTTTAGGGTTCTGTAAAATGTAAAACTATCACCAATAAAAACAACACAGAAATTAGCCACCTTGGTTGCAAAGACAGACTTTGCAGTATGAACTGATGCAATGTAGTCTTCCTGAGACAACAGACAGAAACCTAAAGAGTGGGTGACTTGGCCCAATTCATTTCAGTTCATTACATTGGCTCTGAAGCCTAATGGTAATGTTATAAATGTCAACAATGATAACTGTTTAACTGGTGATTATTTTAACAGAAACACCCATCTAACGTGCTTAGCTCCGTGGCGCCATCTTTTCTGTCCCAGTCTCTCAGGCCAAGATCCTCAAAGGTATTTAGGCACCTAACTCCCACTGAAGTTTGGCACCTAAAAAACCTTGAGCATCTGAGCCTTAGTGCCAGTGCCTTCCTTCTGACTCAGTCCCCATCAAGAGGCTTGAGCGGAGAGAGATAAATCAACTACTGCTGGACTTCCCCACTCCCTGTTCAGAAGAAGGGAAAGAATAAAAATAACATTTTTCTCCTGTACTTCTGCCCCTCTTCCCCCTGTCAGAAATGTCATTATCTGTTTCTGAGTCACTGATAACTCAGAATAAATTGATCTTGAATGTTTATAGATCAGTGTCCTGACATATAAAGCACAAGATCCGGTATTAGTTGGTGCCTGGTATCGACCACCAACTAACACTAGGGAACAGGATGACTGATTTCTATACTTGGTACTTTAAAAGGATCAGTTTCACAAAGCTGCAGACAATTATGGGCAGAGTCAGCTGAGAGGAAGAATTTAATTAGAAAAATGTGAATCATAATTAGAAATCATTTAAGAGCATCTTACTAGATGCCCAAAAATCCACAGTCTCTCAACTGAGGAAGAAGGCTATGCTGGTTAAAAAAACAACTTGGTTTAGAAGGAAAGTGAAGGCAGTTATTAAAAAATAACAAAATAATATATAATAAATGGAAGAAAGGGGAAGTTGAGAGTAATGAATATAAATCAGAAGTTAGAAATTATAGAAAATTGACAAGGGAAGCAAAGGAACATCAGGAGACATCTATGGCTGGCAGAGTTAAGGACAATAAGAAGAGGGTTTTTTTAAAAAAAAAAATTACAACAAAAAGAATCCTGACAATGATATTTGTCCATTACTAGTTGGAAATGATATAAGTATCAGTAATAATGCAGAAAAGGCAGAAGCGTTCAATAAATATTTCTGTTGTGTATTTGGAGGGGAAACAGATTATATAGTCGCATCATATGGTGATGATAATGCTTTTTCCATGCCATTAATATCACTAGAGGATCTTAAAGAACAGCTACTAAAGTTGAACTTTTTAAAATCAGAGGGTCCAGATAACTTGCATCCAGGAGCTTTAGAACAGCTGGCTGAGCAGCTCGCTGGACCATTAATGTTTTTTTTCAATAAGTATTGGAACACTGGGGAAGTTCCAGAAGACTGGAAGAAAGCTAATGTTATGCCAATTTTTAAAAGGGGTAAATGGGATGATCCATATAATTATTGGCCTGTCAGCCAGATATCGCTCTCAGGCAAGATCACGGAGCAGCTGTTATGGGACTCAATTCATAAAGAATTAAAGGAAGATAATTTAATTAATGCAAATCAACATGGGTTTACAGAAAATAGTTCCTGTCAAACTAACTTGATATATTTTTTGATGAGATTACAAATTTGGTTGATAAAGGTAATAGCATTGCATTAATATACTTGGACTTCTATAAGGCATTTGACTTGGTACGGCATGACACTTCAATTAAAAAATGATAATGATATAGAATTAACATGGCACACATTAAATGGATTAAAAACAGGTGTCAAATTGTAATTGTAAATGGGAAATTGTCATTGAGTGGCTGCATTTCCAGTAGGATCCACAGGGATCGGTTCTTGGCCCTAAGCTCTTTAACATGCTTCTCAGTGACCTGGAAGAAAACATAAAATCATCACTGATAAAGTTTGCAGATGACTCAAAAATTTGGGTAGTGGTAAATAATGAAGATGGCAGGTTACTGACACAACGCGATCTGGATTGCTTTGTAAACTGGGCACAAGCAAACAATGTGCATTTTAATTCGGCTAAATGTAAATGTATACAGCTAGGAACAAGGAATTTAGGCCATTTTTACAGGGTCGGGGACTCTATCCTGAGAAGCAGTGACTCTGACAAAGATTTCAGGGTTTTGGTGGATAATCAGTTGAACATGAGTTCCCAGTGACTCTGTGGCCAAAAGGGCTAATGCAATCCTGGGATGCATAAACAGGGGAATCTCGAATAGGAGTAGAGAGGTTATTTTACTTCGTATTTGGCACTGTGCAGCCTCTGCTGGAATACTGTGTCTGTTCTGGAGCCCACAATTCAAGAAGGAGGTTGATAAATTGGAGAGGGTTCAGAGAAGAGCCACGAGAATGATTAAAGAATTAGAAAAATGTCTTATAGTGAGAGATTCAAGAAGCTCAGTCTATTTAGCTTAACAAAGAGTAGGTTAAGCTTTGGTCATCTGTCATCTGCAACCAGTCTCTGAAGACTTGATCACATTCTATAAATATCTACATGAAACACAAATATGTAATAATGGGCTCTTCAATCTAGCTGAGAAAGGTATAACATGTTCCAATGGCTGGAAGTTGAAGCTAGACAAATTCAGCCTGGATATAAGGCATAAATTTTTGACACTGAGGATAATTAACCACTGGAACAATTTACCATGGGTTGTGGTGGTTTCTTCATCACTGACAATTTTTAAATCAAGATTGGCTGTTTTCCTAAAAACTATTCTCAATTAATTACTTTGGGGAAGTTCTGTGCCTGTGTTACACAGGAGGTCAGACTGGATTATTACAATTGTCCCTTCTGGCCTTGGAATCTGTGAATCCCTGAAGTCTGCTGGCGCAGCTGTCTCTGAATCACCGTGAGGAGCAGCTGTCTCTGAATCACCTCCCTTTTAAATGCTCCACCTGTCAGTGCTCTAAGAGAGGTGGAGGAGAAGAAAAGTATTCATTATGGTAGAGCCACCACAGAGTCTGGGCAGCTCTCCATTGAAGATTTCCCACTGGAGTCTGCACTGAGGTGAGATTGGGGAGGAGAACTCTTCCTTGGCCCCTTTTGGGTAGTTAGCACCCACAGGATGATAGTAGGGTGTAGTGCTGGTGTGCCTAGAGGGATTATACCCAGAAGCTTCTTGCACCTTCTCACTTGAGCACCCACTCAGAGCCCACTGTACAACAAGTATAGTAACTATGTAAAGGCCACATTCTACCCTCAGTCTTTGTGCAAAGTTCCCATTGACATCAGTGAGTTCTGGTGTTCTGGGAGTCATAGCATACGCTAAACTTGTAGCCATGGTGCTAGCCCCCTCTTCAAAATGAAATATGGACCTCCCGTAGAATGTGTCTGATGCCCCTGCCCTGCAATTTGTCACACCGCGGATACTAAAGCCCTACGGAACTAAGGTGACCTGCTGGGCAAGGTCAAAAGAGCCTACACCGTCTACATGCTGCCGTGTAGGTGGCGGAGGCCTGTTTTCCACAGCTGTGCGCCAGGAAAGGGAGGTGTGAGTGAGTCATGCCCATGCACTCTGTAACTTGCAGTAATGTTGCAATTGGATATCAGCTTTCTGAAGTGTTACTGTGTGTCCAAATGGAAGTTTGTGCAGCCGTACATACCCCTCCCTGTTCAGAATTAATTGAGTCCCTTGTAGACAGGGAGTGAAAGGAAATTGGTGTCAGTCACTGAGCATTGCATCTTAAACCTAGCAACCAAAAGAGTAAAAGTAAGGAACATATTGCACCTAATTAAGGAACAGATGCTAATAGAAAGGAACCAATCCAGAAAACCAGAAGCAGTTGGTCACTCTAACTCTTGGCTAAATGCTATTTTGAAGTCACAATATAGCATCTGAGAAATACTCTTGACTGTTAAATTTGCATCCAAACTTTTTGCCTTTAAAAATTCATTCTCCAAGTCTAAAGAACATTAGATGTGTCAATTAGCGTGGAACAGAAGAGAAGGAAAAGAAAACATATAACTGGCAAACTTGCTTGTTCCCTCTGCCAATGCTGCTTGCTACAAAAGGATTCCAATTAAATATTCAGCGTATACAAAGCAGCAGATATTTAGTCCTGATAGAAATACATGCTGTTTTAGGCAATGTGGTGACTATACTGTGTATTTTTCTATCTTCAGAGGTGGTAATGTCTTTTTCTGTTCATATATAGATCATCCTACTTGTGTAGGCCCCCATCCATTTCCAAAGTAAGCCGCAATACTGCAACAAATTTGAAAGCCTCTCATCTTCTCCAATTTTTCATCTTTTCAAGGTTCTTTTATTCTCTGTTACACAGCACCAGAGGATCCTTTTTACCAAATGACATGAATAAATGCATTCAATTTTATGTAAAAGCAGCACCTATTAGCAAGCAAAATACAGGGCCCTACAATTCTTTTTATGCCTGTTACTCACTGTTTAAAATGTCATGGAAAAGTGATATTTAGGTATCTTACTTCTCTCATGAATACAAGGGACTAATAGCTTGCAAAGGACCTATGCTTATATAAGAAGTCCAGTGCATTAACTAGGTCATTATGTTATCTAACAAAGGACATTGAAATCCGTATTGGCTATCATTTACATCCAGTTACCTCACGCCCCTTACTACACAGCTACTGTGTTCAACAATTATCCGTGAACAGCAAGAGAAGGAAGCAGCACAAAACTTTCATAGTCCCTGGTTCAGAATATCTTGGGTTGTGGGTTTCTTAATTTTTTGTCACCAAATAGGGATGACCTTCACGGGACTGGATTATGTTTACAATAAAGAGCTTTTGCAGGCATTTGACAATCACAAAAGCTATTTATCACCTCATATACTCCCCTGCCAAGAATATTTTCTCAGAGATAATGACATGTCATCAGTCATTAGAATTCAATTATTAGTGGTTTTCCAGTCACAGCTTTCCTCAAAAACATGCAAGATTTAAACACTATTATAATCATAACTACCGCATGTGGGGCCCGGTTTTTAAATCCTTGGATCCAAGCCTGACATCCATTTTGGTGTTGGGATGAATCCCAATCTAGATGAGGCCTATTTTCTG
Source organism: Chelonia mydas (assembly GCF_015237465.2). Lineage (NCBI taxonomy): Eukaryota > Metazoa > Chordata > Testudines > Cheloniidae > Chelonia > Chelonia mydas. The sequence goes on along the minus strand of NC_057849.1, from coordinate 154,859,851 downwards.
AATCCAACTCAGATTCAGATGAAGATGGCAACAATTTCACTAAAATGGCTGATCGTAGCAGATTACCACTATCTTGAACTCAAACGTCACAGGCCCAAGCCTCTAACTCTAGACTAAAATTATTCTAGAGCCAAACACTGTCTCTTTGGCCTATCTCTAATACGAACTCTCCTACAGTATTTACCTACATAAACATATAGAATGGTAGCATTTCACTAGAAGCCTATTACAGTATTTTGGAATATAGCTAGCCTTGCCCAGGAACAATTGCACTTCATCTAGAAGGCAGAGGCTCTGAAGGTAAAAGTAGCTATCTTAGACTGTATATACGAAATGGATTTGTCTTGGACCGCAAGTGGAAATTCCAATAGGCTTCATTAGAACTCCTCAGCAGGTATCTTGATTTTTACTTGTCTCTACCTTTCTAGTGAAGGAACAGTATTATTATATGTATTTATGGTAACACCCAAGGTCCTCAATGAGGACTGGAGATGGGGGGGAGGGGAGAGGGGTTGTTTTGTTAGGCACTGTGAAAACATAAAGAGAAATACAGTCCCCACCCCAAAGAGCTCGCAGCTTCACTGGACATGGCATGCAAATAAGTTCAACAAACAATAGAGGGAGAGAAAGGACAAGAGCTACAGTAAAAGATTACATAGTTTCCTGACTAGGCAAGCATCTTGATAATGCTGAATTGGTAAATTTGTTTTTCTGCCTCCATTCTTAATACAAATTATGCCTGTTTTCATTTAGATGTGGAGAGAAGGGGTTGTGTGGTCTTTGTTTATTTGGTGACTGTCATGAAGGAGAGAGGTGGTGGTGGTTACAGGAACTGATCATTTAAGAAACCCTAGACTACAAGACCTATTGCATTGCTCCAAAACTTAGTTGCCAGTTGGAACCAATTGAAATTTTTCACCTGGAATTTCCACTAGGGTCTGGCTCACTTTTTGGCAACGATGGTCACAGCATGTTCCATCTCCAGCGGTTGCAGGAGCGGTTGCCTGCCTAATATTGCAGTCTGCAGCACTGACCGGATTAAACAACTGATGGAGCTGCTTTCTGGTCGGTGGAGCTCGGCTCAATAATGTAGCAGACATCTTGGCATGTATTGGTTGTTTGCTGCTCAAAGGAGCAAAACCTCTAATCCAAATATCCCCATTGGATCCAGCATGAATTTTGTGCCTTGAACTTACCTATTTTCAAGAACACTTTTTTAATAATGTTTTGTACTGAATTTTATAGGATCATTACAAGTGCAATCTCTAAGCTTTTTATTGCCATGCTCTGTTCAATTAGCCACACAGAGAACACTGAACTAATAATGAAACAGAACAAAGTACAGTGAAGTGAAAATGTAGTTCCTTTATTCCACCCAACAAAGGATCCTCCTGTAGCTTGCCTGTAAGCGTGGGTGTAACTAACTAGACAATGAGCAGATGACCTAGAAATCAATGGTTACTATACAAATAGCAATGAGGATGAGAGAGCCAGAACTGTATTATAACAGGGCCATGCCTTTGTTCTTTGTCAGGTCTCTTCAATTGTAAGGTAAGGACTCGTTAAAGTACAGCCCTCAGCTGGGGGTGATGCAGATATTCACTGCTCCAGCAGGAGCTCCAGGAAGGCTGCGGCCAGATTTTTCCCTTCCCTGCACTGCTCCTGGGATTGATGGAAAATGGCTGGTACCTACTCAGTTCTGGGACTAAACTAGCCACCAGTACAGGTTAGAAGTTGTACCTCGGGCTGCCCATGACCAGAGGTGCTGGAACGAGGGGTGCAGGGGATGCAGAAGCACCCTCTGGCTTGAAGTGGTTTCCATTATAGACAGGTTTACAGTTCAGTTCAATGGCTCTCAGCTCTCAATTATACAGATTGTTCCAGCACCCCGCCCATGGCCCTTAAGAGCCTTCTGCAGCTGGGTAACAGCCGTGGCATAGAAACAAATCAGTCCCATTTCCGCCTGCCTTAGAATGTGCTCAGCACTGAGGGATTCAGGGTAGGGTTGGGAGCTGGGGTGCAGAGCTGATGAATGTTAGGCTGAGGAATCCTACTGTCAGGAATATCTTCCCGAGGGGATTTTCTAGCTGGCACAAAGAGGCTGCAGTGCAGAGACGAATACCTCCCATTGTGTCTCACTGACTCGCAAGAGAGACTGTGTGATCACAGCATCCCTTAAGGGGGTGTAGTGTATGCGCCCATCCTCATCCAGCCATAGCACCGACTTCTCCCTGCCTGTTTTGAGTAGCTAGCACCGGCTTTTCTGCTCAGGAGAGCACAAGAATTGCAGTAACAGCCATCCCCTTGAATCCTATTCAGGGGCTAGCTGCAATCTACCCTTTTGCCTTTGTTACTTTAACTCTCCCATTGGTATCCTGTTATATAGGGAACTCAGCTCACTTCTTCGTGAATAAGACAGGTGGCTGGGTCACAAAAATATCCCAGAGTAATTGGCAGGCTGGCTGACAGTTTCTGCAGAAGGCCTGAGGATTGAATGGGTATGGAGAATTAAATACCTTCTCAGCTCAGGAGTGAGAGAGCAGGTGGAAGCTTACACTGCTGCTGATTGCATTCTGTTTGTCTTATAGGCAGAGAACTTCATTTACTGCTTCCATTTCAGATCCCACAGCTTTCTTGAGCACTGTGTTTTAACAGAGAGCTCCACTGTGACATAAATTTAGAGCTGAAGCCAACAACCTTTACTCATGCGAGTAATATTTACTTAAGTAAATCCTGTTGACTTCACCTGCACTGGAGAAGGAACAAACTCATGAATGAGGCTTGCAGAGCTGATTCCTCTTTCCTTGCAACAAATGGCTGATTTCTTCATTTCTCATCTTTCACTGAGTCATTGTCTTGTCCATGTGCTCCATAATTTGCTTCTAATTACTTATGTCATATGTCATATAATAAAAATATCTCCAGAGTGAGACCCTGGCATACTCTGAAGTGCTGCTCCATATACTTCTCAGAAAACAACACTGATACATGATTTAAAATAGCTTAAAGCTTGGTTTAGCTGTTCTCAAGACTCTCCATGTAGACCTTTCAAAGTGGAGTGCAGCTATGAAGGCTGATTCATGTTTTGCCATGACTGCCAGCTAAATGATATACCTGTCTCATCAGTGACATTTTCAGTGAAATGAGGATTTGGGTGGGAGGGGTTGGTCATGATATAAGAAAAATTGATTGTTGCTCATTTTGCTAATGAGTATATATTTTATGGGGGGGGGTAGCAATATTGATTATGATTTTATTAGATATTTTTAACATTGCAGAGTTTATATTAGCGCAAAGATTATTGTAATAGGGAATGAATTATTTTTCTTTTATTTAAAAGTTAAAGGTATAGGTTATGGACTGGAGCTTTGTATTATGGTTTTGATTTAGCTTTGTTTTGGTTTTTTGTAATTAATTCCAGTATAAATGGCTGTTTTATTTTTGGATAGGTTGAGGCTGGGGCTTGAGCTAAAACTTGTTTTAATTGGCTTAATGCTTTTTGTTTTATTTATTCTAAGTTTGTGTAGTGGGGTTGAGGGTTTTTTTAAAAGTTTCTAATAAAATGTTGGAAAGATTATTTTTAGAAATGATTTGAGAGTGATTATATTTGTGGGAGCTGGGAGTTATGGGAATGTTTTTTTTTGTTTTTTTTTTTAGTTTAAGTCGGTTTATTTGTGAGCATAATTGGTTTTTTGAGGGGCTATCTTAAATTTTGGGGGGGGGTTGGATTTTTCTGTAATTTTTGTAATTTTGTTTAGGATTTTTAAATTTGTTTGGGTATAAATTAAAATATTTACGTAGGAGATTATATTGTTTTAGGAATTTTATTTTATATTTACATGGGTGTGATAAATAATAGCGGTATTAAGTTTGTAGGTATTTTGGTAAAACATAGTTGGGGTGGTTTGAAAAGGGAAAGTAAATTTACAATTGTTTTGATGTAAAGGGATAGTAAAGAAAGTACTGGTTAAATTGCAAATAGAAATTATTGTGGTTTTTATAATGGATTTTTTTAAATATATGGATTTTTTTGTTTTGGGGGGTTGTTTTTTGTTTTAGGATAGTTGTCTGAAAAGATTGATATAAATTAGTTATAATTACTTTTGTTTCTTAATGGACAAAATACCATCACTTCGATTTAAAATTAGCATTCTGTATAAAACAGCTTTTCTAGAAAGTTGAGAAATGTCTAATTTGAAGGTATGGATACTATGGGAAACAGGACCAGTTAAAGTCAGTTTTGATCTCTAAATAAGTTAGAAACTTTCTTTACTGAATAGCTGGCCAACCATGTATATTCCATAGCTCTCTGGTTAGTGATCTGAGTTAAGATCTGGATTATTTGCAATTGGTATCATTGGCAAGGGAAAAGAACTCCTCTTAGCCGGTGTCTACACTATAGAGTCAGTTATGCTCTGCAAGGACACCAGAGTGAGAGCTGCCCTCACTGTGGAAAAGCAAGTGGCAATTGCTGTGTGGAAGCTGGCAACTCCAGACTGCTACCAGTCAGTCGCAAATCAGTTTGGAGTTGGAAAGTCCACCATGGGGGTTGCAGTGATGCAAGTGTGCAGGGCCATTAATCGCTTCCTGCTATTAAAGACTGACTCTTGGTAATGTGCAGGAAATAACTGATGGCCACCAGTTCATCGGGGTTGAGTCTGCTGGCTTCTGCCTCCAGTCCCCCCAAAGTATCCACATGGCTCTTGGCGGTGGAGGTGGGGTTGCCGCCGAGCATAGTGTGCAGCTCCTTATAGAAGCGGCATGTCTTCAGCGCTGCACCAGAACTATGGTTGTCCTCCCTTGCCTTCTGGTGCCCCCGCCTCATCTCCTTGACTTTAGCACTACACTGCTGCGCATCCCTTTTGTGCCCCTTCTCCTGCAAGCCACTAGCAATCAGCCTGTAGGTATCGAAATTCCTATGGCTGGTGCGAAGCTGCGACTGCACAGCTTCCTCTCCCCATATACTTGTGCGATCAAACACTGCCGGGTGTGCTCCACATGTGAGCACGTCTGCTGCGTAAAGCTGGCACGGTCAGCTGGGAAGATGCTGTGTGAACTGTGTAGGCCAAGCTAACAGGAAAAGGAATTTCAAAAATTCCTGAAGGGGGGAGGGGCCGCATACCTGTGTACCTTCAGGGCAGCAGAGTTCAAACTGCTGACCAGAGTGGTCATGATGGGCATTGTGGGACACCTCCTGGAGCTGAGTTAGGGCAACATAATCAAGTGAGGTGTCTACACTGTTGCTGTGTCACTCTACCTATGTCGCAAAAAGCTCTATGCTGCTCGTTGAGGTGGTTCTATTATGTCTGCATAGCAGGGGAGTTACATCAGCAGGAGGAGCATTTCGGTGTGTACTCCTCCACTGTTTTGTCGATTAAACTGTGTAGTGTATATAAAGCATCTAGTTCTATCCCAAACCCACAGAGTAGCCTTTGCTCAACAATATGTATAAGTGTTTGGAGGGTGTGAATTTTGTTATTAATCCATGGTAGCCTAGTGATGAGTATATAATTTTCTTTGCCATAAATTTCTTTGCAATAAAGACCCAGTACTCAACTGGGTTAGAGCACCCCCAGTCCACTGCTGATTTGAGCTGGCTGTCTTGATAATACCATCGAACGGGGTGGGCAAACTACAGCCCATGGGCCAGATCTGGCCAGTGAGCTGTTTTAAGCCAGCCCTGAGCTCCTGCTGGGGAGCAGGGGCTGGAGCTTGCCCCGCTCTGGTGCTCCAGCCGGGGTGCTGCATTGGGGGCCGCACCGCACGGCTCCCAGAAGCCGTGGCATGGCCCTGCTCCAGCTCTTACGTGCTCCAGTGGCCCCCTCGGGGCTCCAATGGGAGCTGCAGGGATGGTGCCTGCAGATGGGGCAGCGTGCAGAGCCGCCTGGCTGCGCCTCCACATACGAGCTGGAGAAGGGACATGCCACTGCTTCCGGGAGCCACTTGAGGTAAGTGCTGCTCGGAGCCTGCACCCCTGAGCCTCTTCCCCACGCCTCAATTCCCTGCCCCAGCCCTGATCCCCCTCCCACTCTCCAAACCCCTTGGTCCCAGCCCAGAGCAGCCTCCTACACCCCAAACTCCTCATCCCAAGCCCCACCGCAGAGCCTTCACTCCCAACCAGAGCCCTCACCCCCTCCCGCACCCCAACCCCAATTTTGTGAGCATTCGTGGCCCGCCATACAATTTCTATTCCCCAATATGGCCCTCAGGCCAAAAGGTTTGCCCACCCCTGCCATAGAATATTTAGAACAACCAGTCTGTCCTGTTTAATGGGTGTCCATAGTATCTGTATTCACTCTTGGTTTTCTTTTCTTCTTCCACATAAATTCTAACATCCTCCGCATTCCTGCTATGATCATGGAAAGATTTTGTAACAAGAAAAATATCCTTGGCAACATGTTCATTTTTACTGTAGCTATTCTTCCCAACCAAGAAATTGCACACTTCCTCCAGCACTCAAGATCTTTTTTTTTTCATTTGCTGAAGTAGTAGTTTGACATTTAAATCATAGAGCTCGTCTAGGTTGTTTGAGATTTGAATGCCCGGGTGTCTTATAAAATTTGTTGCCATCTGTACCCAGTGTTTTCTGGAGGGCTGACTTCTCAGAGTCTGGCAAATTTATAGCTAGCATTTCAGCTTTGGCATAATTTACTCTCAATCCATATGCTTTCCCAAAGTCTTTAGATACTAATTTTAGGAAAATATTTGGTTTAGATAAAAATATTACATCTGCTTATAACACTATTTTCTGATGTGTTCCTTCAAGTTTTATTTCTGTGAAAGATTCATTGTTTCTTATCTTGTGTGAACGGCTCCAGGGCTAGTGCAAACTGTAAAGGAGACCATGGACATCCCTTCTTAGTCCCTCTGAGTAGTTCAAAAGGAGATTTAACCCCATTAACTCACACAGTTGCTCTTAGGCTGTTGTAAAGAGCCGTTATCCATTTAAGGAACTGGGGCCCATAGTTCATGCGGGACAGGACTTGACACAAGAAAGCTTTCTCTTTGTCAAGTAGTGATAAAAGAAATAGTTTGTTTTTGATCTGACACGATAGATGATACCAAGTACTCCCCAAATACTGTCTGACATTTGTCTGTCTGTAATTAATTTTCGTTTGAGCTAGATTTATATAAATTGAGAGCATGAACTGCAATTGGCTATCTAGTATTTTTGTTAAAATCTTTGTCATGATTCAGCAGTGAAAGTCTACTGAAAGCAATCATTTTCATGCCCATAATTTGACGCTTCTCAGTTTCTTAGAGTGGAATAGTCTGAGAGTGGGTTTTGTAAGTTCTGCTAGGGCTTTTTTCCCTTTTGATGACATTATTTAGCCCTTTGACGTTCAAAGATGGCATTTTAAAAGTAGACTTGGCAGAATTCAATTTTTTTTATAATTTTGGTGCATATTGATTATTTGTAAGCATTTTTAATTTTTAGCTATTTAAATTTTGTTTACATGAAATTGGGGGCGGGGGGGCCCTCAGCCAATAATTATTTAATTACAGACATGTCAAGGTTCCTTCCCCACTCTGAACTCTAGGGTACAGATGTGGGGACCTCCATGAATACCTCCTAAGCTTACTTTTACCAGCTTAGGTTAAAACTTCCCCAAGGTACAAAATATTTTACCCTTTGCCCTTGGACTTCCACTGCCACCACCAAATGTCTGACCAGGTTTATTTTATTAAGAAAGAGCCCGTTTGGAAACGTCTTTCCCCCCAAAAGCCTCCCAACCCTTGCACCCCACTTCCTGGGAAAGGTTTGATAAAAATCCTCACCAATTTGCATAGATGACCACAGACCCAAACCCTTGGATCTTAAGAACAATGAAAGAAAGCATTCAGTTCTTGAAAATAAGAATTTTAATAGAAGTAACAATAAAAAGAATTACCTCTGTAAAATCAGGATGGTAAATACCTTACAGGGTAATTAGATTCAAAACATAGAGAATCCCTCTAGGCAAAACCTTAAGTTACAAAAAGACCCAAAAACAGGAATATCCATTCTATTCAGCATAGTTTATTTTCTCAGCCATTTAAAGAAATCATAATCTAATGCATATCTAGCTAGATTACTTACTAAGTTCCAAGACTCCATTCCTGTTCTGTCCCCAGCAAAAGCATCACACAGACAGACAGAGAGAGATTTGTTTTCTCCCTCCCCCCAGCTTTTGAAAGTATCTTGTCTCCTCATTGGTCATTGTGGTCAGGTGCCAGCGAGGTTATCCTAGCTTCTTAACCCTTTACAGGTGAAAGGATTTTTCCTCTGGCCAGGAGGGATTTTAAAGGTGTTTACCCTTCTCTTTATATTTATGACAAGACATTGTGATTCAAAATGTTAAAGCTTTATAACCTCCAAAACACACATTGTCAACATCACGTGTCAAAATATACAAAGTAAATATGTTTAAAATCAAACTCTAAGAAGTTCTCAAGCAGCATTTGCTTACTTTGCCTATCTGTAAATTTCAAGTTATCACAATGGAAATCATTTTTCATGGGTTTGGAGGGGAGTATGAAATTGGTGTTTACCAACATTTACTGATAAAAATCAAATCCTTCCAACCTTATTTAAAAGGAAGAGCCACTGAGAATAACTACTTAATTTACTGAAAAACTCGAAATTATTGTGATTCTTTAGCTGTGTGAAGGCATGAACTCCTGAGTGGTCCATGTCTACCTTATTTCTAATTACGTTGTGTTCCTGAATATGGCTTAGTTTCTGTTTATCAGCTTCCATATTGATATCTTGTAGTCTTTTTCCCCTAACCCTCATGCGTCTCTCCCCTTTCTGGCATTTCCCTTATTTAAATCCAAAAATAAAATACCAACATAGCACATAAATCAGTCCCCAAACTCCATACTCTCCCCATGAACACTTGTAATCCACCTAGGGGACCTCAAACCTCACCATTAGGGATAGATGATCATCTGATCATTTTGAATGGGTAGGATTTACATACAACCTCTAATGGATCTTCCCCATCTCCTCTCCATTTTCTCCAATCTCATCTATCCCTGAGGCCACTCCTGCATGCATATGCATATATATATATAAAATAGATTACACACACACACGTCCTTCTGTTCTTGCAAGAAATGGTTTAGGCTTCTCATTGCAAGAAAGGGCTCTTATCTGTGGATCCCAAGCAGAGACCGGTATCTTCCTCCAGCCCAGGTTTAGAGTGCCTAACAATGTGGGGTGGGGTTTAGGACACATCCCTCTTCAGCATGTGCTACTGGCTATGTAAGGCAAATCCCTGCCTAGTGTGCTGGCTTTTGTGGGTCCCATTCTTAAGCACCTATCTTTCCCCATACATTATAGTAGGCAACTAACTCAGGTTTTGTGCATTCCACTAGGTGGCTAGCAACCTAAAAGTTAGGCACAGCAACACTTAAGTGCCTTTGTAGCTTTGGGCCTTAACCTCTCTACTTGTCTTTTCCCCTATCTATAAAATACCTACGGTCACAGGTCAGGACAACTGCAGCTGTATTTCCCCTTGGTGGTTCAACAAGGGCACTTGCTCTTGGCTTCCAGCTCTCCAAACATTGCCTTTCCAGGCTGAAACCTGGGTGTCTCTCCTGTGTGACCATGGTGGGTATTCCTAGGTTGTACAGGTTCCTGCCTTCACTGCGTATTTCCCAGCATAGACAGCTTGCCCAAGGACACTTGCTTCCTTTCTCTTCAGAGAATAACCGGCATTGTCAACAGATACCTGGACCACCCACATCTTTCTAAATAAGCCTACTTTATACTTAAGGTAAAAAGCACTAGAGAGAGAACATTAAAAACAATAAAAGAACCTAAATGCATGCTGCTAAGCTCACCAGGAACACCCCCATCCTAACACAGATTCTGGCAGGAGCAGTCCTTCAAATAAGGTGACTAGATGTCCTGATTTTATAATTTTATATTTGGGGCATTTTCTTATATAGGCTCCTATTACCCCCCACCTATGTCCCGATTTTTCACACTTGCTATCTGGTCACCCTACCTTCAAACCCCACACTAGGCAATTCAGTGTGGTTACCAGTTCATCACAGCTTCAGCTCAGACCAAGACCCTTTATACAAATCAAGGTTCTTTGATCTAGAGTTTTCTGAAGCAGGTAATTAGTACACAATGGGTCTCCCTCCCCAGAGCATACTATCAAAAGGTTTTGCATTCCCCTCATTTAAGGTACTTTCTAGAAAAATCCACTTCACATGTATAGTTCCAAAAAGCCCTGAATGAGATTGCATTCATTTTGTCTTCTGCTAAAGAAATTCCATAAAATCTCATAATAGTACATAAAAAATTGCATTTCTAATACACTATAAGGTATTAACCCTAATTCAGTAAGGTTTTAACTTAAAATTTCATTCAGGATATTCGAGTATAGGTCAGTCTGTCACAACCTACCTCCGGTCAAATCCTTCTTGCCTGGCACATACCAGTAGTCATGTTGACAGCAGTGAAACTACTGAGTAAGGGATGCATGATTTGCCCCTGCAGGTCAGCCTCTCACATTAAAGCTTCTATAGAAAAGTGAGCAGAACTTACGACTTTTTGTCATCTTGATTTTAGAGCAGGGGTTCTCAAACTGCAGGTTGTGACCCCTCAAGGGGTCATGAGGTTATTACATGGCAGGAGGGGGGCCTGTCAGCTTCCACCCCCAAACCCTACTTGGCCTCCAGCATTTATAATAGTGTTAAACATAAAAAAAGTGTGTTTAATTTATAAAGGGGGTTGCACTCAGAAGCTTGCTGTGTGAAAGGGGGCATCAGTACAAAAGTTTGAGAGCCACTGTTTTAGAGCAAGTAGGGAATTTATTTTATTTATATATATAAAAATTTGTTATATAAATAGGGATTTTGTTATATAAAATACAGTAGATAACTTACATCAAGATGTATCAGTGAGCACACAGATACAGAGATGCTAACATAGAGAGCCTTCAATCACCATACAGCATGGGTTCAGTTTCCCAGCAACTGTCCAGTCTAACTGAGCTCAGAACTTAGTTGGGGGTTTTTGGTTGTATACTTTGCATAACTACTATTATCTGTATGTAACAGTGAAATATGGAGAGATGTCTGAAGTCAGGTTGTATTAAGAAGAACACACAGTATCGGGGAGGAGAAGGGTAGGGATACATAGGCAGGTGGTAGACCTGGAAGGGGGTATGCAAGAAGAAAAGTTTGGGAACCTCTGTAGAGTGTTTCAGTGCTTATGCGAACTCTGAAGAGCTTGCTAAAAAATGTACATTTTATTTTAAAATGCTGAGGAAATTAAGTCAAACTTGGTATTTCTTCAGCTTTTTCCTTCCAGATATTTATAAATACTCCATGAGTTTTCAATGTAAGCCTCTTTTGTAACTTGGAGACCGACAAATAATGGCTCCAGACTTGTGAATGGGACAGAAAAGCCCCTTTCCCCTGTGAAATTGACAAGTTGTAATAGTTATTACTGTAGTGTCTAGGGACTAACCAAGAAACAGGGTCCCATGCTTAACACTGCACAAACTGAGTAATAAGTAGTCCCTGCCCCACAGAGCTTACAAAGGGGTTGGGACAGGGAAGGAGATACACAAGCAGAGCGATGGCCAGCAAACAACTAAATGCCACTATTTGTGCCATTGGGTAAATAAGACACACTGATGGCTAGATTTTTAAGAGTACATAGCTTTCAGCAGCCCCTATTGCTCTGGGTGAGGGCTGGTGGAAAAACACTTGAATATCTGGCCAGGGATATACAGTGAGGATGTTTCAGCTGTGAAATTTGGACCTAAATTTCAAACATTCCAGTGTTTGGGATTCTGGTGCAGGTTTGCCTTTAATATGTTGGAGTTTGATTTCAGTGGAAGGTTGCAGGACTATCTTGTGTTGAAAGGATCTTTGGGATCAATATATGCGCTAATAAGTCCTGCTTTGCCTCTTCTGTATTTGATTTTTTTCAATTTACTTGAGAACAGTGATCCATGCTACTGTCAGGACTTTAACATAGTATAAATACAGGAACTGACCTAGTTTTGTGGGAAAGCTTCTAGTCGAGTACAGAAATGCAAAGACTTAGTTATGATAGTGGTTTATTTTGGTTATCAGCACATAAGAGGACAGAGGGGCTGGAATAGAGAATGAAAAGGGGGTAGCGCTGTACTGGTATATTTAGCTATAAAAGGCCATTTTAATGCTTCATATGGATTAATGGTTCTGTTAGAAAACTATGCCATTCTTGGCATGCTCCTATTTATGGTGGGCATTAAGTTATGCTTTAGTCCAAGCATTCTAAGCCAAGACGTAAACAAAAATCAGTCACCCAAGTTTAACATGCTAAAACAGTTGAGATATCAAGGTGATAAGTGTGATCTCCATCGACAGAGAAACCAGATGAAATAGAGGACAAAAAATTATCAGGCACACCAAACGTTTGTGTAGCTGAATCATTTGCCATTAGTAACTTAGGCACTTTACAAGAACTGAAAAAATAGATGCTTTGGAAATGTTAAAGTTGAATTCCTTTATGTTAAATATAGATGAAAAGAATCCATCTTCCCTTTTGACTTTAGAAAGTCCTTATGCTACCAAATCTTCCATCCTTTAGAAAGAGCACAACTGGAGCAACCAGCATGGAACATGGAGGGAGGAGAACATGTTGCAGGAGTGAAGAGAGCAGAGGAGGCACCAGGAAGCAAGCCTGTCTACCTATAGCTAGAATGCTCACCGCAGTTGCAGTATCTCTGTAAATATTTACTTAATAAGTAGCCAGTGTAGGTTTACAAGCATGAGATCCTTTCATGTTATTACACAGTATGCAGGACATGAAACAGTAACACCTCTCTCTAGAGCTTTAGTCTCCATAATTTCTCGATTCTGTAATATACAGTCTCTAGTTTCCTCTCCAAAAATTTACATCCTCCTGAAAGTACTAATTGTTTGAGTTCATGTTTGTAAACATGGTGCAAAAATCTGGTGAATGGAACTTCAAATAACCCAAAAGGGGGAATTAAGGCCAGAGTCAGACACAGGGTATGGTCAGTTATTGGATGCATTTCACCACTGACACCTTCTAATCACGGCAAGTGTACCCCTTCAGGTCCTGGGCCTCTCACCATCACCTGGCTCCAAGTGGAATCACAAAACCTTCCTATATAGTACAAGAAGACCACCACCCAGGGCTTGGGCTAACAGTGATTACTGCAGCAGACTTGGCTTAGGCTTAGACCTTGTAGTTCTCTTCCCTGTGAGAACTATTAAGAGTAACAGCTACACATTTACCTTCATTCCTGCAATATCAGAGTCCTGATAGCACTGAAGTTTAGTAATAGAACCATTTTATGCTAGGATAGTACCTACAGGTCCCAACCAGGATCAAAGGCCCTATTCTACAGGGCACTGAACAAACAGGTGGACAATCCTTCCCTGAATGTCCAACATATGACATTGATGCATCACACTCCAACATGAATGGAAGCTTTGTCATGGCACAAGGCAGACTCCTAAAGCAATATGGAAAGAAATCCAGATTAGATCATTAAGATGAATTTAGTATATTTGCTGGTTCCATGGTAGTGCATATAATGCTTCCACCTTAAGTGGGACTTTCAAATGAGGTGTTCATGAAAAGGCTTTTTAAAAAATTGATTTAACAGCAATGAGCACAAAAGGGTCCCAGTGATCCTGACTGTGGGCCCTACAATAAGAGCAATAGTATAATGCAATTTTAAGTGTGTGGATATAAGTGGTGGGTTCTGCTTTGTTAATGATCAACAGCTAATACTCTAGAAATAAACTGAAGGGGTTTTCCTTTGCAGTTCACCAATCTCTTGTATATTAGTTGCATGCAAAGTTTTACTACTTAAAACTAAAAAGGCTCAGATCCCACAGTGATGAGCTATATAAGTACCTGGATAGATTTTCAGTTCATAGTTATGTTTTTAATGGATCACACAGATTTATACACCCAGCTTTACAATCCCATCTGAAGTATATTCCATGAAGACAAGTTGTGTTCTGATATAGATATAGTTTTCCTCTGCCATTAAATAAACATATGTGATGAAGTAACAACTGATGCCATAAGATTCTCTCAACTGTTAGTTAAGATTTTTATTTCTTAGCTAGCATCAAATGAAAATTTTGTCGCAAAAAGCGGGACACAAGATAGTACTGCACTGGGTCCTCTGAAACCATTTCTACAGATAAGCTGAAAAGTCAGAATGCAGCAAACCAGTCTTCCTCACATGGCGTTGGGGTTTGGTTGACACCTTTTGCTGCTTTACAGTATGTAAAATCTATTCCCGCACTGCTTCCAGTGGGAGTTTCCTCTGAGTAAATAGTGCTAGATTAAGTACTAACACAGAATTCGTAACCATCTGTCATTTAAGCATAAAAAAATTGATAAAGGCCTGTCAATTACAGCCTTATATATTGTATTTAAAAATTTTTTTCAAAAGATGAATTTTTCATGATTATTCTTTTATAGGCTGCCATATTAAACGAACGGTCTAAAACAAAAAACTAAAATACTTGGTGTCAACTTCTAATTAGCACACTTTCTTCTTTTGGAAACCAGCCTCAATGTAGGTTATATGTGGAGTCCAATGCGTAAGACAAATTCCATTCTCCAAGTAAAGCACTAGCTCAATATGAAGATATTGTGCTTCACATTACTAAAACTGCATTACCAGCATTAAGTTTTCCAACTGCTGGGATAGAACAAATGGCAAGGAACAATATATACAGTAAATACAATATCTGTCGCAAGCAGGATATTGTCATTACAAGAAAATTAACCTGATTCATTAAAGCCATTCCCTATCTGACATGCAAACTGAACGCTGAAGTTTGTCATTCACTTTGCTTAAAAAAAAAAGGTTCAGTGCCTAGTCTGGTTTCAGTGTTGTAGAAGTTACAAGCAAATGATGCAGTTAATGGTTAGGATGATTCTCTTGTTCTGGTCTTTTTAGTTTGTCTATTAGATTCGTGCTGCAGCTCTTTTCTTTTCTTCTTCTGCTGCTGTAGTCTTTCCTCTTTCTTTTGTAGATAAATAGCCATGTTGTCGAATGAGGCCTTGTAAAGACTGCTGTAGCAACTTTCTGTCCCAACAGACCCTGTTGCAGAAAAAACAAGACAATGTGGATGCTTTGATCACTATTCCCAACTACTACTTGCACTGAAATTTTAAACAAAATATTCCTGACTCCTGCACTATAATTCTAGACATCTTAATACACAACATTTTTATTCTGTTTAAACGTGGTGAGGCACTCACAAGTACCACTACTACACTCCTACATACCAAGGCCAAGATTTTTAACAGCCTAAAGTTAGAATCTGAAATCAATACTTAGGCCAGCCTGACTTTTCAAGAGTACTGAGCACCCAGCAGCTCACACTGACATCAATGAGGGCAAATACAAATTCTAACTCTAGGCCTCTATTCTTGAAAATCTTGGTCTTGGTAATGTCATTAAAGACCCCCTTGGAGTGCATTAAAGCATCTGAATTATTCCACAATGCTCAAACACTGCATGGGCTCCAGTTAGAGTACTGTGTTTAGTTTGGTATTCCCTACATTTAAAAAACAAACAAACAAAACACACCATTAGAAAATTCAGACAGGACATTATAAAATAAGCATACACAAACTTCCCAGCACTGATCCCTGCAGGTTCCGCCACTCCTTTGTGAGCCTATTACAGTACATCCTTAAAGATTCTGTTTAAATGTATTCTTAGAGCATGACACCTCTGTCCTTTCCTGTAAAATGCCTGAACAGTCAAGGAAGATAACTGGAAGGTTACTCTGGGGAGTATAGACTAAAACTGGCAGGTTAGAATTATTGTGTTTCTAGAAGCAGTTAGAGTGTGGGTGGTCTAATTGCCATCAGTGATTCCTTCTCCCCCCACATCCCTTCCCTCACCTAAAAAATAAAAAGTCCTTAACTTTAAGTAAAAGGAGAAACAGACAGGTGTGGGCAGGAAGAAGAGACACATTAGTGAGTAAACAATCAAGCTATATATCAATTGTAATTTTCACCCGACTGGACTATGTTAAGGGTTTGCAGAATCTCTTTTCAGGGGCAATAGTTTATTCAACTGAAGGTTTAAGTATTCAATTTCTGCTTCCATAATCTTAGGTTACAAGAGGTCTTACAGTTTCTATGGTCACCAGCTGTCTAAGGGAGGAAGCAACATAAGCAATCTCATTGTTTTATCAAGTAGGGTAAGTACCTTTTTCATAATCTGTAAAAGCACTAATTACATAGCTGAAATAGGTGCTCATCAACTGAGCCTCCTCTCGTTAATTAGCTATAATAATCACTATGCTCTGAACAGTCCTCCTTTCCCAGCTGCAGATACCCACAGACTATTATAATACATAACGGTAATTAGCTATGCTGGAAAGCAACTCTCAGAATTGACTTGTTTTCCACTATATTTCTGTATTACTCATTCTCATTCGGGACCCTGCTTTTAACATGGATATTCCTTGAAATATCTGAGCTGTATAAAACATTACAAATATACTCCCTTCTAATGGATGCAGAAATATACCTTCAAAGATTGAGCCCAATTTTAATGGAAATGGCATACAGAAAATATTCACTAGATTAAATATTAAAGGTATTAAATTTAGTTTTCCAGCAACTCTGCCAAATTACATGGGCTAATTATATATGCAGAAAAATTATGGCCCTCCAAGGAGGGAAGTTAGGGTTTCTTTGCCTTCTTTTAAAACAGGCTTCATAACATCCTAGCATGAGGCCTCAATCATGCACAGAGTTAAGCCACACCTGACTATATAACAAGACATCCATTGACTCCTACCCCACCAGCCTTGGCGATTCTAATTACATTTGTTTAAAAATGTCTGGTTCCTGCAGGCTAACTAGAAAAGGCATTTTTCTAGAAAAAACAAGGGCAAAAACCATGAACAAAACCTCTACCAGAATAGATGCTTAATATTTTCATTTTCAGGTACAGCACAGAGTAGCAGGGCAAGCTTCCCTGTACTGTCTTCTCAAAGTGCTTTAACTTAGACATGCAGGGGCTGCCTTTAAGCTGAAGGAATAGTTCAGTATCGGTGGCTACTCCGTCCTTGCTATCTCCACTGAAACTGCCAATACAGGTGTCAACTGTGTGTTCAGTTTGCATGAGCTCAAGCCCCACTAACACAAGTGTGTCTACCCAGATTGACAGGCTCACTCCGAACTTCAGTGTAGACACACCCTAAGTGATTTGTCCATAGCCAGAAGGAGAGCCATGAACAGAACTCTGATTTGACTCCTTCCCTTGTGCTTTAACCCTCTGTAACACGCTCCCTGGCCCTTTCGACAAAGTTGCTCACCTTCAAACATTGTCCAGTTGTCGTGCAAGTACTTTGACATTTTCATTAATCCTTCGTCATCAGCAACAGGCTGGGAAAGGAAAGAACACCTATTCACTACGCTCCGCAGCAGCAATCATACAAAGCACATTACACTGACCAGCACGCTGAGAAATGCAAAGCCTCGTCTGAGGACCCTGAAGAAAGGGAGATTTAACAGAACACCTTTCCTTCCCTCAAACTCATCACTGAGGCCTGGCATGGGGTCACCATGTTCTACCTAAGGCAGCCTGGAAAACAGAGCTTGCCCAAGGATTTGAAGGAAAAATGGGAATCAATTTTCTGGAAATCAACGAGGTAAAGAAATAGCTTGGGGAAGAGGTGAAGGTCCAAGAACACTCCCATGAACCAAATTTAAAATAAACTTTCCAACTATATCCCACTCCTCTTAGATTTACAAGGGTTGAGAATTTATTGTCTGGAAATCTAATGGCTACTATAGGGAAACTGATAGCTCACATTTCAGCTTTGGTGACTCAGTTCTCAACGGAACAATAACAGATACTAACATCAGGGCCACCACTGTTTCTTCTTTCCTCACAGAGGTTCCTTTTGAGATAGGTACAGAAAAAGGTGGGCAGGGAGCATTTTCCTCCATGCTTTATTTTTCTTCTAGCTCCCTCTTCTTGAAGGCTGCTAGCAGAATCTACACCCTACCACCAAAACCACTTTAGCAATGGAGCTAGCAAATTTGTCACTGGGATGGATTGAGACTAGGCGGTTTTCCTGGGCTGCAGTACTATGTCAGTGTGCCACACTCTTCAGTGTGGAAGCTGACACTCGTCCTGTAGAGTCAGTTGGCTGCTGGGACAAAGATAGGGTGGTAGACTACGACCAAGAAACTAGTACAGCTGCTCAGCCGACTACTAGGAAGGTCGAGAGTCTCATTCTTCAGTCAGGCAGTTCCTCTTGCTGCTCCCATTTGAAATCCCCGCTCCCAGCAAGCCTTCATCACCAGCCACTTCAGAGGGAAGCAGTTTTTCAAAACCATAGAGGAGTGTGAGCTCTCACTGGGATTTTGGGAGGAGGGGGAGCTATATTCCCCTATGCTCCCTTTTAGTTTAACCACTGGGTTAGGGTAAAATGATGATGTGGGGAGCTGCAGAGGGACCCCCATCCAGAAAAAAAGTTGGAGAAAGTACAGATTTAAGAGGAGTGTACCGGGTATCTTTTTTTAAATCAAGTGACAGTCGCGTTTAAGAGCAGAGATGCTAGTTTAAACCAGGTTTAAGGCTGCCAACCATTGTGCAGGTACCTCAATCCTGACTCTTCTAGGTCAGACCTGGGTATCTCCTGAGCGGAGACTGCCAGTCATGCTAAATTCTGTGTTTTGCACAAATGAAGGAAGTAGGATGAGCTTATCTCTGATCAGACCCAGATCTGACCTCAGCTCAGAACTATAATGCATTAAAGCAATTGTGCCATTTAATTTTCATTCAGTTATTCTGCCTTTTGCTGAGGGGACTGGAGCAGACACAAGATATTGGCAATTGTATCAGAGTACATCTAACCTGCCAATGTCCATCCACAGGCCTGTAGAGTAGAAGTGATGCTGCTTTGTCCTCCTGGAGTATCCAGAGCCCACCTGTTTCCTCAAATGCAATGTCCCAGCCTTTATGCTTCAAAGAGATTTGGTGTCTGTAATTTAACTGCTGGGTAGCAGCATCAAATTGGAAGATGTAAACTGTGGGAATACTTTAAACAGAAATAAAATAGAATTACCATTATCACACCTGCCTAGAGTGATCACTTCTACACAGTAAATCGCATCTACTCACTCCAAAATTAGCACCTGAGCAAAATCAGTAGCATTTCAAGTACAACTCTAAAAAAAGAAACTGGCTCCAATACTTACAACTACTTTATTTACAACCCCAGAGGCCAAAGTAAATTGCAGATACCGCAAAATTTAATATTTCTTTCCACGTTACATTAAAGAAAAATCATTCTGAACTGTTTTTTTTCTAAGGTTAGACTACTTTAAAAGGAAGATTAGCAAAAATAATAAGCCATGTGCTACTAAAGAATGTTTTTTCGTAATCACATGCATTGTTTCACAGTGCAATTTACATTAGAGTTTACAGCTTGAAGGGTAATTAAAGAGCATCAGTAAAAATAAACCAGGGTAAGGGGTGTCGGGGGGGGTGGGGAGGGGGGAAAGAGCATGCAACTAAGGAGGGCCAAGAAAATGGGCTCTGCACTGGGACTGGTGTACAACGGGGAGGCCCAATATCTATTCCCCTGCATCCATGATCTCCACCTACAAAGCTTCCCGAGACCTGTTAAGCCCAGCAGCAGGTGTCTCAGTTCAGTTCATAGGAACAAGGCTCCCTGGCTGGCAAACAAGAGGTTCACCAAAGGGAGAAAGTGTCTCCCTGGTGGAGCTCCCAGCTTCACAGCACAGGCAAGTTAGGGTGCTGTTCTCCTTCTCACCATACCCAAGCCTGTGTGTCAAGATGGAACTCATTCTGCTAGGCTTAACAGGTCACAACAGCCTGGGAGCTGGGTTCATCAGCAACTCCCTGGCCTCACTGCTCACTAGTGCTCTGCTGCATGGCTGAGCCCATATCCTTGGGCCCAATGGGCAGCACAGCCCCTTAGCTGTGGCTCTTAATGCTGTTTTACACTGGTATCTCTGCTGACTTACTTTGACTCCTGACCTATAGCACTGTAAAGACTGGGCTCAGACCCAAAGACCCTGGCCTTTGAGAGCTGATCCACTGAGCCCTGAACTCAAGAGGAGCTAGAGTATACAAAGACTCTATAAAACACTGCAAGAGTTTACTAAACCAAGCAACTTTCCAGCCACCTCTGTTTGAATTGATACTAAGGGCTCTCCTGATCCTCATGCTAAACCCACTGACATGCCCATGAGGAAACCCATCCTTTAAGAGTCCACAACAGGACAGCCACTTTACATTCAGAGAGAGTCAAACTCCCAGCAATGGATGTCTCACTGTCCCCTGCCCTTTCTTGAAATAGCTATAATTTTAGCAACTGTTCCCCTTTATTCTTACCAGTCGCATAAAATGGCAATGTAATTTCCTTGACAACAATAGGCTATTCTCGACACGGCGTATTTCTGACAGGAGGGAAAAAAACATGTCATTATAACCTTAAACACTTAGGGGGGAAATTTAGGTTTAATTTAGGCACTTAATCTATGGAATTTAATGGGGATCTCCATTTTAAAACATAATTTAGTCAAGCTTAAGTTAATAGCTTGACAGTAGTCCTTTCCCCCCAAAATATATCACATTTTTGCCTTCCATGTCCCCCCCACCCCCACAAATAGTCAGCATAACTATCTGAATAATTTAACCAGACATGAAGGCAGCACAGAGCCTACTGAGAGACTCCCAGCGAATAAACAAGCAGGTGCAGCCTAAAGGAGATGACAGCATCATTTTAGCTTTTAAGGACTGTGAATTATAGGGGAAACATTCACATATTTTAAGTGTCCTTAGCCAGAACGCCACCCTATTGGTTTATAGGTTACATATAACAGGAAGATGATGGCCACCAGGTCTGGTGTAAAAAGCAAATGCAGTGATGTGTAGCCAATGTTTTTGTAAAGTGGTCTCAAATTTCACCCTTTGATAAACTGGCTTCCAGTGGGATGTGTGCTGTAAAAAGGAAGGTGAGTGGGATGGGGGAAATGGCTCATTTCAGCAGAAGCACTAATAACCAAGGAGGGAGGTAGCTTTACTGGACAAAGTTATTAAATTCCTTTGCTGGAAATATTGTACTTCCTGCCCGAAAACTACTGAATATACTGCCTGTAGACCACAGCATTAAGTTTGATTTGAGGGTGGATAGTAATGAAGAACCTGTTGTTTTGTTTAGTTTTTAAAAAGGCTGCAAGAATTCTGCCTGGGGTACTTTTTGCAGTCATGGGTGTTTTAAAAAAAAAAAAAAAAAAGGGGGGGGGAGGGGCAAAAACTTGCTCTTATGTATTTTTAAAAGCCTTGGAGATGTCATCTCTGGAAGGAATAGTTTCCCTATTCAGAGGGGAGGGAATAGCTCAGCTCCAGCAGAACAGGGGAATTATTCCAATCCTTCCTTCACTATGCTGGCAACACTTTAAAAGGGGTTTTTGGAGCACCTCTTCTGGCACAACACTGGGTGAATGGTCAGTCATTGCATAGAGTCCCTAATTAACTATGGCTCTGAGCTCAATTCAGGAGCAATCACAGGGTTCCTAATTCTTCAGCTGGCTGTTTGGAGTGCAGGCAGTGTCCCGGGCCTAATGTTTGTACACGTAATTTGGGGAGGAAGCAAGGGCTGCATTGCTTTTCAACACCCTGGGTAGCGAGTGTAATGCAAGATGATAACCCCTCTTGCCCAGAGAACCAGATTCATGTAGGTTTGGTTTATAAGCCACAAAAATAGAGATACGAACAGCAGGAAAGAAGGTTACACTGTGTCTTCCATCCATATTTACACCCCACTAGTGATATAAAATATCTTAATTACAGAGAAGGAAAGAATGCACTGTGCAATATCATCTCTAAGCTGAAAATAAAAACCAGGCAGCATGTACTTCCCTCCTCTAATCATCTGTTTAGACATAAGGGGAACACTTTCTAAAGGTCACTATCAACAGAGAAATAAATTTCAGAGTACTTGAGAACAGATGGGATTGGTCTGTTGCTACTCTGCAGAAACAATTATTCCATGTTTACAGATGGGATCCAGTCTTTCTATACAATACATGGATATTAAATCATTCAAGATTTAAGATATCGAAGAAGGTGAGGGTGAAGGGTTTGATGAGAGAGTTATTGCAGCTACCAAGAATAGCTCCACAGTTGGGTAAACAGAACTATTTACATTGTGATTTTGTAGAAATGATAGCTTCCCTTGTTGACAAACAGCAGCAGTGGGCTCTCTAGAAAAACGAAGTTGTATTCTAGATCTCCTACAGCACCACTCCTATCAGACAATTTGTGGCATAAGTGATGCTAACAGACAGAATAGGCAGGGTACACTTTGTATGTAGGTCCAGAAGGGACACTGGTATTAAATGCCCAGCAGCACAGTTCAACTCTTAAATTGTCAGTTTGACAGGGTTTTTTTTAATGGATGTGAAATGAGATCTAGTAACTTAATTGTTTGAGCGCTTGCATTTTATTCCACAACATTTTTTTTTTGGTTAGGCAAGCCCATGGGACCTCTATACTTAGTAAAAAGATAATTCTAATGAAACAATTCATGGTAAACAGGTGTCGCTCCTTTTACTTCAGCCAGCCATCACCTTAAAATTAACCTTTGACATTCTGTTAGAAGCAGTGATCCTGTGAAACACAACAGAAGTATCTGGGTAGAGTTGCGCAATTTCTGTTTTGACCTTTAGACAAATGGATCAGATCAGGTGAACACTTGGACTAGATAACCTTAGAAGTCCATGCCCACACTACTGTGGGATTTGTTCCCTATCATCAGCTAAAATGACTACTCCTGAGACCAGCTCTACATCACTTCAGCACAACCATATATTTCCCCAAGACAAATCTATTTAGCCTGATGGATGGTGAAAACAAATCAATTCTTGTGCTCATATGCACTGTCATTATAATGAAGCATGATTATAATAAAAAGACAAATCAAGTCACTCATCTCACAAGCTTCAATGAACTCGCAGTGGGCAAACAGCAAAAATTATAAAATGCCAGATGGAGCAGCAGAAAAAACAAGGACATCCCATCTGATCTCTCTTGTAATCAAAACCTTTGTAGCTAATGCACTAGCTACAGTCTGTAAAGTGTTGACGGGAAAAGCAGACTCTAAAGAATAAGGCAAGAGTAAGTGAGACCATTCCTTTACACAATACAATGAAGTATGGGTCAAAGATAGTCACTACCCTCTGAACCTGTTGCCTCCATGAGACAGGGAAATACCACAACTGACAAAGTTACAGCAGTAACTTCTTCAGTACTTCTGGCACTGAATGCAATGTCAAACTTCTGAAGCATGGGCTCTCTTCTGGTCGTCAGTCATGGGCTAACACTAGAGAACACATTCTCTACGAGACTGAATTGTTTGAATGTTGAGAATCTGAAGGTGAGGAGTTTAATATCCGTGTATTCATTGATGGCCATGCACTCACAAAAAACAAAGGTTTGGTATGTTAGCAATATAGTGTATTGAAGGCTGTGATGTGCTACTGAGAGTTGGAGACAAAAACTGATGCCTGGTTTGACCAGTATATTAGCATACATAATTAAAGCAACAATACAACAGTATTTGAAACCACCAACTTTGAAAGCTAATTGACAGACTCCATCATCCCACACACATAGAGCCAATCCAAGGCTAGCTTTTTAGAGGAGATGGAAAAAAAAGGCTACTTCATTTGTAAGAATTTGTAATAAGCAGAGGCCTCACAGATTCAAAAAAGAGCTCAACCTGAAGTGACGATGGCGTCCAAGAAACCTATCTGGATGTAGACACTGTTTATTTTTCCATGCAACCTGTATAGTAGAATTGTAAAATAATGCTGGCTTGCAATGATATAGTGACATGTTGCAGATAAGCTTTCTGGGACTTTTTTCTTGGTGAGAAAGAAACTGAGAATAGATTCCTGGTACCATAATGAAATGTAAATGCTTTCCATTCCAAGCTTCTCTCAGCCCATGAGGAGCAACTTACTCAAGTGACATCACATGAGGTGACAGCAAGAGTCTGTTACACTATTCCTGAAAACTACCACTTAAAAAATAAACTAATTGTACTTTTTCACATTACGTGTAGCAGTAAATGAGTTACAGACTTCAGGGTTGTGTATATATAGTTCTGAAAAGGTGTTACTGTTCCTTCAAACTGAGTAAATAATTATACCGGTCTGCGGGAGGATGCATTAGTCCAAAAACTGTCTCCAAGGGTTCCTTTCATTAATATTTCATGACAGTTTAAAAACATCAAACTGCTAGTTCCTTTCTGTGGAGGGAGGAAAAGAGCTTTCTAAGGTTTGTCTGAAATGAGACTCTGGATGCAATTAAAAGCAAATTCTAGGTTCAGAGCACTAGATTCTATGATACAGAGGACCAGCCTGAAGGGGCTTACCTATGGATTTGAGAAGGACTTGCACGCTGTTCCTCTGACACAGAAGAACTTGCTAAATAACCTTTTCACAACATTTAGAGAGCACTTTTCAAATAAAAATCCCAAAGCTCTTGACAGGTTTTGGCCTCATCCTACAGTCCTTCCACCTGCTCAGCTCCCAGTTAAGTAGATGGGACTGTACATGCAGGCCTGTAGGATGAGGTCATACACAGACCACTTAGAAAATGGCAAACCCTTTAAAGAGAGCCTAGCACTCAGCTGTGGGGAGAGGGTGAAGAATACCTTCTCCAACTGAAACTAAAGGGGACTATTAGCAATGCAGAATGGAATACTTCACTTGGATTCTAGCCTGGACACTGGGGTAAGAGTGCCTTAGGAGTAATCGGCCACAAGTGGCAAAACCCTCTCAAGTTTTATCCGAAAGTCACTATCTAGAAACCCATGTCTAACACTAGACTGGGACATTAACTGACTAACACAGGGAAAAGTGTCACCTATCTGACTCATACGGAAGAAGATCAAGCCTTGTTGTTTCAATGAAAGATAGAATAGCTAGACCAGAGGTAGGCAACCTACGGCATGTGAGCTGATTTTTCAGTGGCACTCACACTGCCCGGGTCCTGCCCACCGGTCCAGGGGACTCTGCATTTTAATTTAATTTTAAATGAAGCTTCTTAAACATTTAAAAATCCTTATTTACTTTACATACAACAATAGTTTAGTTATATATTGTAGATTTATAGAAAGACCATCTAAAGACGTTAAAATGTATTACCGACACGCAAAACCTTTAAATTAGAGTAAATAAATGAAGACTAGGCACACCACTTCTGAAAGGTTGCCGACCCTTGAGCTACACAGTCACATAAAAAAACAACAAAAAAACCAACCTACCAAGCAAAAGATGGCTTCCCACAGATACGCAACACATGGATGACTGAACAGGCTAAGTGGTAGCTGGCTCAGATTCATTGCAGATGTCAAGGACAATACTCTGTTGTTCCAGATGCTAGTATGGAACAAATCATATGTGGAGGCAAGAATGGATACCACCAGATCCAAGAGTTTTCAGTACAAATTAAAATATACTTCAGCGTTTCAATTCAGTAAGGTAATACTTCTCCTGGTAATTTGTTACAAACATTTTGAAACTTTCTGCTCAAATGTAACTTCCAGGGATGTTAAAGCTATAATTTTACTAGTTTCAAAGTCGCTTCATGCTAGACTTTCAGTTTCACTATCTGCTTAACAATTTTAGGTTTAAGGGCAAGTTTTGTATACCACAGACAAATTGAAAGCTTCGTCTTAATTTCAAACACAAGTTTTGGGATAACTGCAGAAAGCAGAGGGTGGCATTTTCAGAAGTGCCGAAGAGCTTGTCCACACGGCAATTTAGTGCACAGAAAGCAGATGTTCTTGCTTGCAGTGCACTAACTGGCTGCAAAGACCCTATTACCATCCATTGAAAGTTTCCTACTGCGCTTTGACCTACCGTGTTTGCAGGCTTGCACTTTTAGTGTACAGTAGCAGGATCCACACAGACAGCTAGTGCACAGCAAACTAGAGTGCGGCAGATTTACAACCCGGCTTGCTGCACACTAAATTGCTGCGTGGACAAGCCCTTTAATGACTTAGGAGCACAAATTCTGTTTAGTTCTAGTGAGATTTATGTTCCTAAATCCCACTCTTTATGAACTGTGGTTTCTACAACTTAAACAGGATCTCCCACCCACCACCATAAAGAAGAGCTGGTTATAATACTAAACAGTAACAGAACATGTTTTTAAGCCATGGGATACAGGAGCACAATGAAAGCAGGAGCACACACAACTCATCACATATCCATACCTTGTCATTGTTGGTTGCCTCAGTCTTATTCAAACTGTTTAGATGACAGCAGTGCACTTCTTTCCCACTTTTGTATTCCCAAAGTCTCAGAGTACAATCCTGAATAAATTCAAATGGACAGGTTGATTAACACAAATCACTGGCACAGAGAAGCCAGTCATGGTCTTCAGAAGCTAGCTAAATCATACTTCTCCTCGAGATACTTCATGCATAAGATTCTAAACCCTCAAAGAAACTGGTTAAATGTTCTCAAATTGCAGATGAAGGCATTTTAATGAAAACATAATTCAGCTCAATTCTAAGTTATTCAATCATACAAAAACGTTATTTTTCTTTGTAGTGGAAATTAGGTTGCTGGATGAGTGGATTTTGAGCATCTCGTAAATAGCACAACAGTAAGTGTGCTACGCACTCACCATCTTAATGATACGCCTCTTAGGTTGCTCTTTCCCTCACCCACCCTCGTACAGTACCCGAATCCTTTGGATTATAAATGTAGTGACGGAGAAAGCCCTCAATGAACTTAGTTATCTTTGAGATTAAACTCTGTTCTGGGAAATATCACTGAAGTTGCCTCCCTATGAACGAAATAAAGCCAGGGGCTAACACAGAAATTGCTCAGAGAGATACTGCGTGGGAACAAAATACAGAACCTGTGGGCATGCAATAGGAAGAAATCAAATAAAAAGATATCACAGTTACCACAACATTACAGACTTCAGTTCTAGAGTGTATTCTCCCCCCTTGTGCAGTTCCATTAGTGAGGTTTGAGCTGCATACACACTAATAGAGAATATTGTTTCCCCTCTCAGAGGACTGGAATCACCTCCAATTGTTCATTCTTTCTGGGTCTGGAGTTGTCATGTGGTGCTACTGATAAAAACAACTCTTGCTCTTTCTACAACCTCATGATTTACAATTCAGAAAGTCTTGCAAGGAGGAGAAGTTTGATTAAGACTTCAAACACGTTAGTTCATCTAAAAATATCCAGGATTTTAATGCTTATTAATTGTTAGAGGGACATTAACTATCATGGCTGGCTGGTCCACCCAATGTTTAATATACCTAAATTGCTGAATAGACCCTTGATAATTAATTTGTCAGTACTCTCAAGCAAGAGTTAATCCTGAAGAATTGGTGAGGACTGTGTGATTTCTCCATCCCAAAGAACTAGAAATGATGTGAAAAGCAAGAAGAATGCACAGTTTAAGATGATGCTACAACCTCACAGAAAGAAGCCTTGGAACAAAGAAACCTTGAGTGCACAGAAGCTGAACACAAAAGTACAGTACAGCTTTTTTTTAAAATCTCTATGAAGAATAAAACCTCAGAAGTGAAAGAAAGAAAGAAAAAGAAAGAAAGAAAGAAGTGGATAGGAAACAAAGGTGAGTCACACTAAAAGTGGAGACCAATGGCAACAAGAAAAAGGGTAGTAATATTGAAAATTAACAATATTTAAAATGCATGTGACTATAAATTAACATTAAATTTAAACTAAAAGTAGGCTTAACATGTTCCATTGGACCTTCTAGATACTGTCACTTAGCACTTCAGAACGCTCAGTGCTCATCTTTGAATGCGATTCCTACTCAGAGTAGGAGATAGGGCCAGCTAATATGGAGACAGCTAACCATAATTGCAACCAAATTCAGATAGGCCAATACTTCCTCCATCCCAAACCTCAGTACTACACCGAGATGAGTATTTCAATACATTTTAGGTCACTACACTGTTCACAGCATTCAGTAACTTGCAGAGCATTCCTGACATTTCTATGAGTTAGTGGAGTTCTGCTTTTAATTAAAAAACTGTTATGGTGAAAGTGCTTCCATCATTAGAAATGTCAATTTCAGTTCTTGTCTGGGGACTAAGAACTAAGTATGTTTTCCCTAATAAGCAATTGGCATTACTGTAAACGGAGATCATATCACCGCTATCTTACTAACAATAGAAAGATCAAACCCAGAGTAGAATCTTGGTGGGAGTGGAACTGAATGCAAGGCTTCCACCTCTACAGAAACCAAATCCTTGCAAAACAAGCAGACAACTGAAGTCTGACTCATAAGACTCTCACTTTTTTCCAAGGACCAGAATACATACCCCAGAAGCTGATAGCATAAGATCTGGATAGTTTGGTATTACAAATATTCTGCTTACAAACCTAAAGGGAAAAAAGTTAAGAGTTCAACATTTATGTGTCGTGTCAGTGTAAACAGAGTACCAATATAATAGTAAGCATATTTTAAGGTTACACTGTCATCCACTATGTATATTTTTTCCTGTAACTTATGTCTTTCTATTGCCTTCTTAAAAGGTAGCTTCTCCCCCTCAGACTAACTGGCAGACAGAGATAGTGATATTCATGATATCACTAATATTCCTGGAAAAATATTCCACATAATACAAGAAGTGCTTACTTTATTGAATTCTAGGAATTCTATTGATCCCCTTTTAACTGGAGAAGACAGTGCTGCTTGTGTGAATATGTTTTTAGTCATTTAGATCAGAATATGACAGAATTAGATTTACAAATAGATTTATATCATGCTCATGGATCAATTAAAAAAACCCACATACATCAATATAGATTTTGTTTTTAATTAGTGAAGTCAGAGCATCAGTGCATGAGGGTTCCCTCATAGCAGCTGGGGACCATCTAAGGCACCATCTACTCAATTTTAGGGCAACCAATCCATTTAACTATTTCCCCACTGTCCTTTCTAGGATTAGCTGCATCCAGTTAGGAATCCCAGTAACATTAAGGAGCTTATAATACTGCAACTTCCACCAGGATACCCCTTAGGGTCCTTATGAATCCACAAAGAACTTCCAAAGTTCCTCACTAACCCAGGGGTCATGTGCACTAACGTAAAACGCTGCCGTCAATCCACTGCACAGGTTAGAACATACGTTTGAGTTTTACTTTTGTTTTTTGTTTTTAAAGGGGGAATTCTTGCTTCTGAAAATAAACAATTTAAAGCCAATTAAAATATCAAGTGAATTTTGCTAGTTACAAAGCAGTAACTGCAGGTGCATGGAGGCATAATGCTGCAATTTCAATTACAAAAATAAATTTAAATAAAAATACACACCATTCAAAAACAGGAGAACTCAAGTGAGAAAAGCACTGAATCCCCAACTGATTCATTATCATATTTAAATAATGAATTTTTAGAAGTGTGTGCGCCAATTGTATTAAGTGCCTTTCTATTGTGGAATTGTTAATGGAATTGTTTGTCCAGGCACACTAGCCCCCACTTACAGGCAATGTCTTTTTTGATCAAAACTCTTATGTTCATTAAAGATACAACTGTTAATACAATAAGCAGAGATCAAACACAACAATGTAAATACACAACAAAAGCCTTGAGTTCAAAGGCTATTTAAGATCTTTGACATTAATTTAAAAATTATGCAGCTTCCAAAGAAATGTCTAAAATCTATGCGGATAAATTCCCGACAGTCAAATGTGATATTAATTAACATTAGTATTAATAAGATATTTAAATATCTTATTTAACTGTATTGTTAGCACTTTATTAAAACTTTTCAGTACAGTGGAGTCACATCTTACGCGGGGGTTAGGTTCTAAGGTCAGCACGTAAGACGAAAATCGCGTATAGTCAAAATATCCCTTGAAAATCCCTTAAATCACCCATAAAGTACAGTATACACTAGAACAGGGGTTGGCAACCTACAGCATGTGTACCAAAGGTGGCACATGAGTCGATTTTTAATGGCATGCTGCGGGTCCCGGCCACTGGCCCCGCTCAGCCCCCTGCCAGCCTGGGTGAGCAGAACCCCAGGCCGGCAGTGGGCTGAGCAGGGCCAGCAGCCAGGATCACGGCTGCCAGGAGCCAGCAGACGGAACCCCAGACCGGACACCAGCCGCGCTGAGCCCGCTGCCGGCCTGGGGTTCCGTTCACTCAGCCAGCAGCGGGCTGAGCGGGGCCGGCAGTTGGGACCCTAGTGGCAGGAGCCGGCAGACAGAACCCCAAACTGGCAATGGACTGAGAGGGGCCGGTGGCCAGGATCCCAGCTGCCATGGAGCCAGCGGACAGAACCCCAGACCGACAGCGGGCTGAGCCACGCAGCCCGCTGCCGGTCTGGGGTCCCAGCCGCCGGCCCCGCTCAGCCTGCTGCTGGTCTGAGGTCCCGGCCACCAGCCCCTTGCCAGTCAGGGTCCCGGCCGCCAGCCCCGCTCAGCCTCCTGCCAGCCTGGGTGAACAGAACCCCGGGCTGAGCAGGGCCGGCAGCCAGGATCCCAGCTGCCAGGAGCCAGGGGATGGAATTATTTAAGCTCAGTACCAATGTGGACACAAGAACAAATGGATATAAACTGGTCATCGGGAAGTTTAGACTTGAAATTAGACGAAGGTTTCTAACCATCAGAGGAGTGAAGTTTTGGAATAGCCTTCCAAGGGAAGCAGTGGGGGCAAAAGACCTATCTGGCTTTAAGATTAAACTCGATAACTTTATGGAGGAGATGGTATGATGGTGATAACATGATTTTGGCAATTAATTGATCTTTAAATATTCGTGGTAAATAGGCCCAATGGCCTGTGATGGGATGTTAGATGGGGTGGGATCTGAGTTACTACAGAGAATTCTTTCCTGGGTATCTGGCTGGTGAATCTTGCCCATATGCTCAGGGTTCAACTGATCGCCATATTTGGGGTCAGGAAGGAATTTTCCTCCAGGGCAGATTGGAAGAGGCCCTGGAGGTTTTTTGCCTTCCTCTGTAGCATGGGGCACGGGTCACTTCCAACAGGATTCTCTGCTCCTTGAAGTCTTTAAACCATGATTTGAGGACTTCAGTAGCTCAGACATAGGTGAGAGGTTTATTGCAGGAGTGGGTGGGTGAGATTCTGTGGCCTGCATTGTGCAGGAGGTCAGACTGGATGATCATAATGGTCCCTTCTGACCTTAATATCTATGAATCTATCTACGAACCCCAGACTGGCAGCGGGCTGAGCCGCTCAGCTCGCTGCCAGCCTGGGGTCCCAGCTGCCAGCCGTGCTGAGCCCGCTGCCAGCCTGGGGTTCCGTTCACTCAGCCAGCAACGGGCTAAGCGGGGCCAGCGGCTGGGACCCCAGCGGCAGGAGCCAGCGGACGGAACCCCAGACTGGCAAGCGGGCTGAGCCGCTCACCCCGCTGCCAGGCTGGGATACCTGCCGCCAGCCCCGCTCAGCCTGCACTACTTAAATTGTTATTTTTCTTTCTCTCTCTCTTTTTTTTTTTGCCGAGCGCATATAGTTGAATTCACATAAGTTAAATCTGCTTAAGATGCGACTCCACTGTAGTTAAATTAGACTGGGCTAAGGTGACTGCAGCATATCCAATAGAGCACCACTCTCCTAACTCTCCTTTAACTCCTGTTCCTGATGATGTGCGTTGATACCTCATTGCATGTGAATGGGAACAAGTGAAGAAAAACATCTGAAAATATGTGTGTAAGTAGCGCCAGAGCCAGACAAGCAGAAGTTTGTGTGTGAGCACACGACATAGTGCAATGCTCTGCAGGGGCATTTCTCTGGTGCTCACTGTACTATGCCTACGAAGGCCAGAATAATGGAGAACCTCTATTGACCATGATGGAGAACGTATGTTAATGTCAAAACAAATCTAAATGGGAAGGCAGTATGTTCTGCAGAAAGCTTTGAAATACCACTGCAATTTCCTGCATATCAGAAGATTTTCCATAAAAATCTATTCAGATATTTATCTTCCCTCCTGACTGGAGAGGGGATGCTGGGGCAGGGAGCACAAATCTTCCTGTAAGCTAAAGAAGGTGATAGGGGAAGAGAAAGTGCCCTAATTGGAAGTCCCCTATCTAATGCTATTGTTGTGACACCAATAGATAGCAAGGATTGGAACCCTAAAATCTCTCCAACCAAGCACCACTTTCTTCTGCTGCGCTCTCCTCTTCAGGTACCCATGTCCCTAACCTCACTCAATGAGGACATCAGGGAAAGGAAAGAGCACTCTCCCTTTGCTTTTAAACAGGGGAGAGGGAGATGTGCTCCCTGTAATCTCTTTTACTTTGTGCTTCCCCCACAATCTCTCTTGCTTTAAACCCTGCTTATATCCTCTTCTCCCTACAGTGAGCTCCCCCTATGTTCTGTCTTGTATATTGATTCAGTTATTATACTTATTGCTGTAGCTCCTTAGGAGCCCTAGTCATGGACCAGGACCCCATTGTGCTAGGTGCTGCACAAACACACAACAAAAAGATGGTCCTTGCCACAAACTAAGTTATAACTGTATCCTGGACTAAAACACTACAGCGTGGGGAGGTTCTTTAGTTCAGAATCTAGCTATTGCTCCAAACAGAAACCGTTCTCCTCTAGCCAGCCCTTAAACACAGTGGACAGCTCCACAAACTTACTCTCTGTGCCCCAGACAGAAAGATACGATGTTATGTGGCGCTCTAGTCAAACTGACTCGAATCTTCTCATCTCTGTCCGCAGTTAGGATATACTGGTCATCAGGACTCAGCGCCTGGCACAAAGTAAGCACACAGCACAGACAGTTCAGGATGTCTCTGGATGTGCTGCTTTATAACTAATGATTAAGCAATAAACCCAAATACACTAGTTTCATGATTTTGAACGTATCATGCAAGCAGAAAGCCACAATTTACATTTAGAATGCAAGCCCCAAGCCTTTTTGATAAGTAGTAAAGAAGCAGTAGCCGAAGGCAGGAATATTGTTGAGTTTATCAAAGCCAATAACCTCCAGAAGGCGCACAAAGGAAGCTTTGTTACATTTAAAAATGGACTAAGCACTAAAATATTGCAGTGCCACATTGACAGGCTAGACTGGAAAACCTCATAAGTGAATTGCATCTACTCACTGCATTCCCTCTGCAAACTGTTCTCCCTGCCTCTTGCATTTGTGTTCTGATAAGAACTTAGAGGGGAAAAAGATGCTGTTTTTCAGTCTAGCTTATACAAAGAAATGAGGTTTTTTTGAAAGTCATGAACTTGGGATATAAATAACATAATGCTAAAACTTCTTTAAGGGAAAAGAAACAGGTTGCGTGAAAACCCAGTTAATAAACATACATACCACATCCAAGAGCAGGGACAAGTGCCCAAGCTCAACCTTTCCTGCTTTTTGTGGTTCTGTTATTGAATAAGAATAAACATCACCAGACTTGTCTGCAACCAGAATCTTATCCTCTGCAGCTGTAATAATCAGAGACGTGCATCTTCTAACAACAGACCTGAAAGAAAAAAAAATGGTCATGATTAGAGATATTCAGAGATTTTGACATGGCCTTTCGGTCCCTGTTTGGGGCAGGTACCTCTTCCTCTTGAGTCATAAGAGTGCAGCATGGCCACCAACTCAGATTTCTTCTGATCAGAAAAAGTCCGTCCCTGCTGTGCACACAAGATCAGCTTCTGAGCATTCTTCAGCTGTTCACAACTCATTTTCTTCTCTTTTCACTATTCCTTTCCTACAGCATTTGCTTTCACTGCAGTTGGCACTCACCAGTTCACACTGTCATAGATCTCACACACTGCCACCACATCACAGTTTCAAGATAACAGCATCTTTAACCACTCTCCGTGATCCGTTCCAGAAATGTCCCCCCAGGTCTCAGGCCTCTAGTCTTTACCTCTCTGAGCAGAAACCCATGTCCCTCCTTTTTCCATATCAGAGCTTTAGGTTGCTGTTCACTGCAATTCTACCCAGCAAGCAGGTCTGAGTGAGGCCAGGTCTACACTACAGACCTATATTGGTAGAATTATGTCAAGCAGAGGTGTGAAAAATCCACACCTCTGAGTGCCGTAGTTATACCAACTTAACCCCCTGTGTAGATGGCTTCTCCCACTGACACAGTTACTGCCTCTCGTGGAGGTGCATTAACTACGTTGACGGGAGGAGCTCTCCTACTGGCATAGTAGCAACTTCACTACAGACAAGCTCTCAGGTCAGCCCCTGTGCTTTGCTTTCTCTCCAAAGGCTACGACCAGCATAAGCCAGCAGTGACCACACAACTACTACATGCATACTACAAAACACCTACATGCATACTAAAAACTTACCTGAGATCACCCATCAGTCCTATGGAGACCCCAGTAGGTTCCAGTCTAACACTCCAGCAGGGTGGGTCACCCTTTGGACCAGAGGTCATTTGAGTCAAAAAGAAGTCCCCTGAGTCTGTTTAAACTCAGCCGTTTATATAAAAAACACTTTTCCCCCTTGGGACTCTGATACCTGTTTGAAGCAATATATGCAAACCACCCCAGAGGGAGACACTTCTCTGCAGCTGTTTACAGTCCAAGGGACGGCAGTTATCACTCCTTTCTATACTACTATGCCTCCCCCCCACCCCCACACATGCTGTTTTTAGTTCCAGAAAGAGCTGTGGAAACCCTCCCATGTGGAGTTGAACACAATTCTTTGCCTAGTGATACACAGAATATTCATAAATTTAATATGATACAGTCCCCACAGATACTGTGACAGATATTGCAACCACATTCGGTATGATCAGAGACATAAGGTGGATGAGGTCATATTTTTTTGGACCAACTTCTGTTGGTGAAAGAGACAAGCTTTTGAGCTATCTTCTTCATGTCTGGAAAAGGTCTCGGCGTCATAGCTAAATAGAATAGTGGAACAGATTGTTTACAGTAAGTAGTTAACACATATTGTAAGAGAACATCAAGCTGAAGTGGCCTGTTAACACCTCTGCAGCCATAGGACCAAAAAAAAAAAAAAAGGAGGATTAGTGGGTTACAGTTTGTTGTAATAAACCATAAATCCAATGTCTTTATTAAGACCATAATTGTTAGTGTCTACTAAAGTTATTAAGCTCTCAGGCTCGTCTTTTGAAAGTGTTGTGCAGGTTTCCTTTGAGGATGAGGACTGAGAGGTCAAATACAGAATGATCGTTTTGTGATGTGTTCGCCTACAGGTGAAATGGTGTGTTCATCTTTTATTATTTTTCTTTGAGATTTCATTTGAGAGAATAGCGATACTTTGGTTTCACCCACATAACTGTTATTGGGGCACTTAGTGAATTGGAATGACCATGTATGACTATTGTAACGCACGTGTATGAAGAGGCATACTGAACGTTGTATGTATAAACCTAATTTTGGCATTTCCTGACTTCCTTGTTTAACTATGCAGGCTTAATGTTCTCCAAAGGCATCTCACAAAACTGGGTGACTGAGCAACAAAATGGTAAATGAAATTCAATATCGATAAATGCAAAGTAATGCATATTGGAAAACATAATCCTAACTATACATACAAAATGATGGGGTCTAAATTAGCTGTTACCACTCAAGAAAGAGATTGTAGAGTCATTGGGGTAGTTCTCCGAAAACATCAGCTCACTGTGCAGCGGCAGTCAAAAAAGGCAGAATCTTAGGAACCAAAAGGAAAGGAATAGATAACAATAGAGTAACTTTCAAAGTGCCACTATATAAATCCCTGGTATGCTCACAGCTTGAATATTGCCTGCAGTTCTAGTCACCCCATCTCAAAAAGAGATATATTATAAATGGAAAAAGGTACAGAGAAGGGCAACAAAAATGATTAAGGGTATGGAAGTTGTTCCATATGCGGAGAGATTAAAAGGGCTGGGACTATTCAACCTGGAGAAAAGACGAACAAGGAGGGATATGATGGATGTCTACCAAACCATGAATGATATGAAGAAAGTGAATAAGGAAGCTTCATTTATTTATCCCTTCACATAATAGAGGAACCAATGAAATTAACAGGTAGCAGGTTTAAAAAACAAACAAAAAGGAAGTACTTCTTCACACAATCAACCTGTGGAACTTGTTAGCCAAGATGGTCAGGGAGGCAACCTCAATGCTCTAGGTATCCCTAAACCTCTGACTGCCAGAAGCTGGGTCTGGCCAACAGGGGATGGATCACTTGAGGATTGCCCTGTTCTGTTCATTCCCTTTGAAGCAACTAGCATTGGCCACTGTCGGAAGACAGGTTACTGGGTTAGATGGACCATTGGTCTGACCCAGTATGGCCGTTCTTATTTTCCAAATAAAATTGGATAGACTTGCCTAACATAAAATAAAAAACACACAAATAAAACGTGCATAAAAACTATGGGGAGGGAGACTTGGAAGCTCTTCTGATTTTCAGTATCTTGTCAATAACGTGTAAATTCCATGTACTGGTGCTCTTTGGCTAGCCACCACCAGAACACCCTGTCTCATGCATCTTACTGCAAGAGGAAGCCCCTCTGATGTGAGCCTTAGGAACATCATAGCTAGATAAATTTGCATCATCCCCAGCTGTGCAGCTCTTAAGGTGCACAGAAGGGAGCAGACTCAGATAAACCTTACACATAGCAGACTCCCTCATCCTTTTGCACCTTATGAGGTTCTTATGGAGATTTGCAAGAAATAAGACAAGGGCTCAGCTATGCACTTGTAGTCCACTTAGTCACCAGGATTTAAGTTCAGAGTTTCCCTTGCAACAGCTGATAGCCACTTAAGCCAATACAAGATCAACAGTTTGTGATTATGATTAAGATTAAGATTTTGTCATGGTTATTTTTAGTAAAAGTCACAAACAGGTCATAGGCAATAAACAAAAATTCACGGAGCCCATGACCTGCCCATTACTTTACTAAAAATAACCAGGGGGCAGGGCTAGGTAGGGGGAAGAATGGAGTTGGCGGGGGGGGGGAGGGGGGGAAGGGGAGGACGCTGCTTGCCATGGCCGCACACAGCCCCTGCTCCAGAGCTGACTGCAGTTGCAGGACAGGGGTGCGCAGCCCCCACCAGGCGAGGGGTGTGTGGCCCCCTTCTGCAGTTCCCACTAGGTGAGGGGTGTGCGGCCCCCTGCTGCAGCCCCCACCAGACGAGGGGCGCTGTGGGGCTGAGGCATGCGGCCCCAGTTGCAGTCCCCGCCAAGCCTAGGATGCCACAGAGCTGGGGCGCACAGCCCCGGCTGCAGCCCCCAGTGGAAGTCACAGGGCTGGAGCTGCAGGGTCCTGGTTTCAGCCAGCTCCAATTGTAAAGCAGGGGCACACAGTCCTGTCTTCTCCTCCTAAAGCCCTAGAAGTCACAGAGGTCCAGTAAAGTCACAGAATCCGTGACATCTGTAACTATATCGTAGCCTTAATTGTTTTTGTCAACTTTCACAAGGCAGATAAGATCATGGACAACCACCTGATAATTGGCAGGTGAGTTTGAAAACAGATTTCACTCTTATTTTGCTTTAAAAACTGTATTTATAGTTTAATATTATTGCTGCTGTTATTAGTTTTTATTTCTAGATGACTTTTCATCCAAATTGCTCAGTGCAACTGTGCATTAATTTATGCTTTAAGACTCCTGGGTAAATAAGGACCTCACCCACTACTGAAATGCAACGATCCCTGGGGTGAAAAAAGCATTATATAGGGCTTAAGTCAATATACTCCACTGTCATTTTAGGACTTTTAAAGTAAGCTGTTTTTCACATCCTTATGGTTTATAAGACGCTACCAACTATGAATTCATTAGAGCTTTAGGATGCACCAGTATAGGAATAGGTTACTTTCTAGCTTGCTGACTAGCTGGATACTTACTACAACATATGGGATATATATATATTTTTTTCGCCCTACCTTTATTGCTATGCAGCAGATACAGAAGTTCTCGGGTTTAAATGACTCTCCAGCAGGTGCCAGCATTGTATTAGGCTTGCTACATATCTTGCCACAGACAGCTGATATTGATTTCATCTCACACCAGAATATGGAGCTCAAATTTATTTTAGAGTTATCTCCCCATGCAATGATTGTTGGGTTTTTTTTGGTATTCCCAGTTTCCTAATGGAAGAAAGTGCTGTTTCAGAATTCCTGACAAACTCTGTCTGGGTTCCAGGCGGACAACCTAGCAGAACACTGAAAATCCAGGAATTACCCGGTATGCCTCAGAGTTAAAGATGACAAAAACAGGACAGAGGACTGTACTATTCCTTTGGGGCAGTGAGAAGAAGTGGATGCATGAGGAAACAGAGGTAAAAATCATGATAGTTCTGGCTAAAAAGTCAGCCTAATCTTGGGGTCTGACTGCATACAACAGCAGCAATATTTCCACAGAATGGTTATCACTCTCACCGGAGCTAAAGCAGAAACTCTGAAACAATGACAAGAGACAAGTGGGCTCTGTGATGAGATTAATCAAATTTCACGCAGTAAAATGTGATCTAAAACTGCAGAATTATGTGCCAGCAACAAAGTCACACGTTCTGAAGGTATATTTACACTGCAATTAAAAATCCACGGCTGGCCCATGCCAGCTGACTCGGGCTCAGAGAGCTTAGGCTAAGGGGCTGTGTAACTGCAGTGTAGAAGTTCGGGCTCAGGCTGGCGCCCGGGGTCTAGGACCCTGCGAAGCGTGTGAGGGTCCCACAGCTCAGGCTGCATCTGGAGCCCAAATGTTTATACCAAAATATAAACAGCCCCTTAGCTCGAGCCCCATGAGCCTAAGTCGGCTGGCACAGGCCAGCTGCAGGTTTTTAATCACAGTGTAGACATACCCCGAGATGCTAATTAGATATCTGTGACCATAGTTTTCCACAGTGAAAAAGTACTGATCAGAAAGTGATGCAGGAGCTCATCAACTTATCACTTCTTAATTTTAATGTGTACATTTACTTTTTATAAGACTGACCAAAAGAGATTAGAGCATTGTTTATTTACCTGTGCACATGACTGCACCATGCAATTATTCCATTTCTCCTTTTCTTTGTGTAGGTCTCCAACGCAGCAAGAGAGAACAAACATTTTTAAAATGGGAAAATGTGGTTGTCAGAAGACAGGAAGTTGGATTCGGGGTGGACTCAAAGTCGACTCAATAGCAGGGGACTCGAGGGCAGATGTATTACTTGAAACTACTTCAATCCTTTATAAGATTGGTTTTTGTTGCAAGCTGATGTTACTTTAATTTATTAGGGTGCATATAACCCTAATCACAAGAAAAGAAGGATGACCTTGAGGTTAAAGCACTATAATGGGAGTTCCTTTCTATTATTTCTAGATCTGCTACAGACTTCCTATATGACACTGGGCAAAACACTAAAGGTCCATCATCTACACCACAGGTAGAACTGAGGGGGGAATCCAATAATACAGTTCCATTCTGCTTTGTAGATGGGATAAGAATCTAGCATTCTTCAGAGATCAATATAAGTGGAAACTTCATTTGCCAAGACTTTGCTTTTGAAAAGTCCTACATGTCTTCATATTGAAAACTATCACAATCAGCAGAGAAAGATTTATTACAGGAGGACCTCTAGTGGACAGCAAGAGATTGTACTTCTTTCAAAAGGAGGGGGTTAGAGAAGAGAAGGCATGCAATGCATAACTTGTACATAAGGACAGATTTTTAGAACAGCCTCCAGAAGCTCCCTAACATCCTCTTGCCCGCAAACCTATCTTGGATTACGTCGGTAGCTGGAGTAGTGCTCAGGTTAATGAGTGTGTGGTTCTTTAAGATTTAGTGTTCACACAGAGCAGAGAGGGGCTCAGTTTTTAAATATCCAAAAGATACTTTTTGTAACAAGTGAAGAGATTTTTTTTCTTATATCCTTGGCTAAAAGCTTGCCTTCCCAAAGCTAGTGAGGTGTACACATTTTAATGCGCTTTTGCAGAAAAAAAAAGGATGAAAGTCAAAATGGAGGAAAATTGAAAACTTTTAGAGGGAAGCTTATAGAGTACAGACACCACTTCCAGCTTAACCTCTTAACATTGGCCCCTCAGTTCCACCAGCATTAAATTCACTCAAGCAAGTTAGAGGAAAGAAGGAGAAGCCAGTAGTAACAAACAGCTGTGCCCCAAATCCTGCCATTTTAACACTGTAAATATCAGCAGTCATTCCAATTTATAATACACAGACACTCAATATCCTGCTTCCTTACCTGACACTCAGGCATTCCCAGCAAGGCTTAGTACGAAAAAGAACCAGACGTTTGTTGTCATCCGTCAAAGCAAAATAGCCTCCTGATGAGGAGAAGGCAAAAGCAAGAATATCATCACTTGCTTTAACTCCTGGCTGTCCATCCTGTCTAAAATACAGAAAGCAGAAAATGGTGTATTCATGAACAGATAGCTTTAAACATTTACTTAAAAGAGAAACTTGTCATCAAAATGCCAACAGCGTTAATCGCGATTAATCGCAGTTTTAATCGCAGTTAAGCGACAGAATCCAAATTGAAATGTATTAAATATTTTTGAGTGTTTTTCTACATTTTCAAATATATTGGCTTCAATTCCAACACAGAATTCAAAATATACAGTGCTCACTTTATATTTCTTTTTGAATACAAGTATTTGCACTGTAAAAAAACAAAAGAAATAATCTTTTTCAATTCACCTAATACAAGTATTGTAGTGCAATCTCTTTATCACGAAAGTGCAACTTACAAATGTAGATTTTTTTTTCTGTTACATAACTGCACTGAAAAACAAAACAAGGTAAAACTTTAGAGCTTTCAAGTCCACTCAGTCCTACTTCTTGTTCAGCCAACTGCTAAGACAAACAAGTTTGTTTACATTTACGGGAGATAATATTGCCTGCTTCTTATTTACAATGTCACCTGAAAGTGAGAACAAGCATTCGCATAGCACTTTAGCATATCTGGCACGTAAATACCTTGCAATGCTGGCTACAAAATGATTCATATGCCCCTTCATGCTTCGGCCACCATTCCAGCTTCCATGCTGATGACGCTCATTAAAAAAATAAAGCGTTAATTAAATTTGTTACTGAACTCCTTGGGGTGAATTGTATACCTCTTGCTCTGTTTTACCCACTTTCTGCCATATGTTTCATGTTATAGCGGTCTCGGATGATGACCCAGCACACGTTGTTCGATTTAAGAACACTTTCACTGCAGATTTGACAAAACACAAAGAAGGTACCAATGTGAGATTTCTAAAAAAAGCTACAGCACTCGACCAAAGGTTTAAGAATCTGAAGTGCCTTCCAAAATTTGAGAGGGACAAGATGTGGAGAATGCTTTCAGAAGTCTTAAAAGAACAATACTCCGATGCATAAACTACAGAACCCGAACCACCAAAAAAGAAAATCAATCTTCTACCGGTAGCATCTGACTCAGATAATGAAAATGAACATGCATTGGTTCACACTGTTTTGAATAGTTATTGAGCAGAACCTGTCATCAGCATGGACGCATGTCCTCTGGAATAGTGGTTGAAGCATAACAGGACATACAAATCTTTAGCACATCTGGCATGGAAATATTGTGTGATGCCGGCTATGACAGTGCCATGCGAACGCCTGTTCTCACTTTCAGGTGACATTGTAAATAAGAAGCAGGCAGCATTATATCCCCCAAAATGTAAACAAATGTGTTTGTCTTAGCTATTGGCTGAACAAGAAGTAGGACTGAGTAAACTTGTAGGCTCTAAAGTTTTACATTCTTATTTTTCAGTGCAGTTATATAACAACAACAACAAAAATCTACATTTGTAAGTTGCACTCTCATGATAAAGAGAGTGCACTACAGTACTTGTAATGGGGGAACTGGAAAATACTGTTTCTTTTGTTTTTTTTTACAGTGCAAATATTTGTAATAAAAATAAATATAAAGTGAGCACTGTACATTCTGTATTCAGTGTTGTAATTAAAATCAATATATTTGAAAATGCAGAAAACATCCAAAAATACTTAAATAAATGGTATTCTATTATTGTTTAACGGCGCGATTAATCACACGATTAATCACGATTAATTTTTTTAATTGCTTGACTGCCCTAACACCTAAACTAAAACTAGAAAGTTAGATCTAAATTCCACTTATTCAAAAGAAAATAATTAAAGCAATATCTAGAGGGGTACAGTCAACCAGAAATCTAATATTAAAATAGGACTTTGAAGTACTGTACCTGCACTTAAATATCTACCTAAGTTTTTGTAGCTTTATAATCAGGTTTTCCTATTTTGAAAGTTTCTCTTTCCTGTTTCTGTGGAAAAGACTGAAACCGACAAGAGGAAACATACTGTGGGTCCAGTGCTGCATCAATATCTGCTTACATGTGTGCTGAGGTCTGTGCTGGCAGACCTTCATGTTGGATCAAAATCTAAGCATCCAGGGGAAACATCAGAACTGACTATAGGTAAAGTACTGTCCAATGCTCCAAGTACAATTAAAAGATAGATTTCTCCCCCACCCTAATTTCTTTTCAATTCTTGTAAGTTTAAATCAGGGGTCAGCAACCTTTGGCACACACATCCCTTGGCCCACACCACTTCCTGCAGCCCCCATTGGCCTGGAACAGCAAACTGCGGCCAGTGGGAGCTGCTATCGGCCAAACTTGCAGATGCTACAGGTAATCAAACCGTCCCAGCCCGCCAGCAGATTTCCCTGACGGGACACATGCCAAACG
Organism: Chelonia mydas; assembly: GCF_015237465.2. Lineage (NCBI taxonomy): Eukaryota > Metazoa > Chordata > Testudines > Cheloniidae > Chelonia > Chelonia mydas. Next base: position 154,817,175 of record NC_057849.1, on the reverse strand, counting down.
CTGCTGATCCCTGGTTTAGATAAAATCACATAGAAGCATTGATTAAGTTGCCCATGTTCCTTTTAAACAATCTTTCACCATCATACCCACTCTAAGCAAGAGTAAGACTCAAAATACATAAGTTAACAAAACAGATGACACATAACTAGAAATTAAGCCAGTCATCTCACATCACTAGGCGTTCCTAATTTATTCACTTTATTCTAGTTGACACCACATCATCAGAGGAAGTGATCCACCCTCTGAAAAGGTAGTAAAGAGTTTATACAAAATCTCTCACCCTCTGTCTTCTTGAGACTTTTTGCCTGCAGTGATGCAGTCATACATGAAGAGATCAACACTGGAAATAAAAGGGTTAACAAAAAAAAAAATCACTGTTTTCCCATGAAGAGTGCTGATTCATTTGTAATGCACCATAGTTATATACTTTATTATGTCTCCTTGCCTCCGCTGCCAACATCCCCTGGCACCTCAAAGGCATCCCCAGATTACTCATCAGTTGTTGAAGTCTGGCACCTCATATCCCACATGCAAACCAACCAGAAGCCATTAGTCGATAGGAAAGCAACTGCGATTTTTTTCCTGTGAAAAACTGAATTTTACACTTCTACTAGTCTCTCAATTGTATTTGCCATCTGCTCTTGAATCTCTGTTTTGGCATTTACTGTGATTCCAGAAATCAATGTGACAAGCATAACCTCATTCTGTACAAGCTGCCAGGAATCATAAAGACTGGTAAGCTTAAAATGTTATTCTTTGTACATGAATAATTTGTGTAACAACTATCCATATACTCCTGTGACTGGAGACTGAGAAATCAAGGCCTTGCATTGTCCCGCATGTGCATGCTTGTTTACCTCATCTTGCTATGCTATCTGCGTAGCCCTTGGGAGAAGATCCTTCTACTGAAGGATGGTGTAATAAGCACACAAACAAACTAAGCATGCTGGCTCTATTGTTGCTGGGTAATCCAGTGGTGTAGTTATTGTAACAATGTTGCATGGATAATACTTATTCAGAACATGTTTAAATCCTATCAAGGTTTTATTTTGGGCCTTTTAAAAGAAATGCCTTCAACTTTAAAAAAGAGGTAAATAGGAATTTTTAACCTTTCATAGTTAGAAGTAATACCTAAAATTTGAGAAATTAGAGGGAAAATACTGCTTTTTCAGTTTTAGATACCAATCCTGCAAATACTTGAGCTCAGACTTAATTGGATAGACATGAATAGTACCCACTGAAGTCAATGAAACTAATTATATACACGTATCAGAGTGGCAGCCGTGTTAGTCTGTATCCGCAAAAGTAAAAGTAGTACTTGTGGCACCTTAGAGACGAACACATTTCTTTGAGCATAAGCTTTCGTGATACATGCAGTGTATGTTTAGGGGGGGAGGGATAGCTCAGTGGTTTGAGCATTAGCCTGCTAAACCCAGGGTTGTGAGTTCAATCCTTGAGGGCCATTTAGGGATCTGGGGCAAAAATTGGGGAATGGTCCTGCTTTGAGCAGGGGGTTGGACTAGATGATCTGCTGAGGTCCCTTCTAACCCTGATATTCTATGATTCTATGTATTTGCAGGATTAGGGATGTACCTTGAGCATGACAACAAAGAAATGTATTTGTCTCTAAGGTGCCACAAGTACTTCTTTTCTTTTTGCAGATACAGACTAACACAGCTGCTACTCTGATACATGTATCAGTTTCACTGACTTCAGTGGGTACTATTCATGTCTATCCAATTAAGTCTGAGCTCAAGTATTTGCAGGATTGGTATCTTAAACTGAAAAAGCAGTATTTTCCCTCTAATTTCTCAACTTTTAGGTATTACTTCTAACAATTTGTTAGTCTCTAAGATGCCACAAGCACTCCTTTTCTTTTTGCGAATACAGACTAACACGGCTGCTACTCTGAGAAGTGTGTGTATAATCAGTTTCACCATTTCCCCTGTTGTAGGAGTCTCTCTCTCATAGCAACAGCAGAAAAACATTTAAGATGCAGTGTGATCTAAAACTACCAAAAACAGTAGCAGAGTCAGAGGATACTTTAACACCTGACAGTACTGATAACCAACTTTTTACAGTGATTAAGTTTCAAGTGGATGGTGCCTCTTTAACGATACAGACTAACACAGCTGCTACTGTAACCTCAGCAAGTATCCCTTTAAACAATGCCCAGATATATTTAGAATTAGCAAGGTGCAAGAATAAGCAACATACAGGGTAGTCAAATAAAGTCACACAGTTAATAAAGATACGTTCATCTGCACTCGGGCTGGGAACTGGCCCTCAGCTGGCTTTAAAGGGACTGAAAGGCCACCTGGAGCCAAGGGGGCAGGGCTGCTGCTCCTGAACTCCCAGGGAAAAGGGGGAGGCCCTTACGCAGACATCTCATTGGACGGGGCGGGGTTTAAAGACCGGACACGTTGCCCCGCAGGCTCCCCAGCCCGCCACGCACACGCGCAGCGGGAGGCCGCGTCTCGTTCCACGCAGCCCCCCCCGGGGAGGGGACAAGCCTTGCCCGGGCTCTCGCGCTGCCGGACGGCGAGCCGCGCTCAGCATCCGCCCGGCGGCCGCCGCCGCCTCCCCCCGTCCCTGGGCAGCGCCGGGCCCCCGCGGCCCGCACTGACCTGGGCTCCTGGTAGCGGGCAGCCAGGAAGCGGCTCCCGCCGCTGGCAGCCATCAGGGCTCCACAGAGCGCCAGCCCCGGGCCGCGACCCCCGGCCGCTGCCGTCTCCATGCGGGCGCCACCCACGTGCGCGCCCCCCAGCCGCGGTTGACCGAATAGCCGACGCGGGGCGTGGACGTCACACCCCAAGGCGCGCTGGCTAGTGACGTCCAGGGGACTCCTCCCCTCTGCGGCGGGGGCCCAGGGGGCGGCGCCTGCGCAGTAACGCACAGGAAGGGCGAGGCTGGCGGCAGCGGGGGAGCAGCAGGCGCTGGGTACACGCCGTCCTCGTTCCCTCCCGCGCTCGTGCGGAGCTCGAGGATTCCGCCTTTTTGATCCCAGCATGGTCCCCTTCCTAGTGCGCAGGCGCCCGGCAGCCTCCCAGATCCGCCGCGCCCGGCTGCTAGGCCAGCATCTGGGCCGTAGCGCAACCAGTGGAATTAGAGCTCTGGCATGGGGGGGTGTTTTGAAGAGTGTTTTTATTTATATTTCTGTAGCGCCTAGGAGCCTTAGTCATGGACCCAGACCCCCTTGTGCTAGGCGGTGTAATACATAGGATTTGCTCCCTCCCAGCTGAGCCTTTCTTTTTGTTTTTGTTCTATCCCTGTTCAGTACATTGCAACTGGACACCTCAGTCCTGTAATAAATTGCAGATAGTTTGGGTAGCTTCTGTCATACCCATTGTAAATTCCCAAGAGGCTTTAGGTTATTAGAGTTAAATAATGGCAGCAGGAGATAAATTATAAAAGGGTAGGCAAGGGAAGAAAAAGATGATCCTGGTTGAAATTAGAAAAGAGTGAGAGGCAGAAAGATGAAGGTTGTTTCAAACAGTAAGATCTGCACAGAAGACCAAATAGAAAACGTGTTTGAATGTTGAGGCAAAGAGGTTCCTGGCCTTCAGAATCGGTAGCTAGATTTCTGTTTGATCAGTTCTAATCCGTTACCTGTCATCTTTCATGCATGGTTTCAAAAGCAAACAAAGGACAACCCCAAGTGCTTACAGAGATCTTACTGCCTGTAATACCTCTTTCTAAGGCCTGGTCTCTGCTTAAAAATTAGATTGATCTAAGACTAGATTCTAAGTACATCTTTCAGGGCAGTGAAAAATTTCATGCTCTGTACAGCATAGTTAGGTTGACCTAACTTCTTGGCGCAGACATGGCTAGATCAACATGGCTAGATCTTCCATTGAGCTAGCTACCACCACTAAAAAAGGAGGAATGAAAACCTCCTTCCACTGTTGTAGGAAACATCTGTGCTACAGAATTACAATGGCACAGCTATATTATGTGCAATAAGTTTATTGAAAAATTTGAATCCTTTGCCTGATGTCCCTTTTCAATACTTGTGTTCTCTAATAACTTGAGCAATTAAAAACCATACAATCTACAAAGGCTGCTTTTGCACCCAGTGACAAATTTGGACAAAAAGGGCAGAAAAGGGAGGCAGAGGTCATAAGATTGAGGGAAATGTATTTTTTTTTTTAAACGCTAGGGAAAAGATTTCCTCTGAGTTCTGACAGGGATTTGCAGATCTCTGAAAAAGAAAATATTAGGAAAATACCCGCAAAAATGTGGAATGTGAATACATTACCTGCATGAATGTAATGCAGACACACTCCCAACTTCTCTGTGATGCTGTCTTCAGCACAAATTGCTGGTTATCTTCTATACTGTTATCATTTGTGGCTGGCAGCCAAATCAGTTGATCCAATTGTTGGGTTTTCAATAAGCTGCAGTGTATGTTTTGTGTGACTTTGTGTTCCCATGCCATATTTCGAACTTTGTCCTCAAAATGTGAATAATATGCAACAATTTTAAATAAATTGCAAAATAGCCCTTAACACATTTGTGATTACTTAGTAATAACAGACTGCTTTGTTAATGGTGCTTTCCCTCCTCTGGGCTTTGCAAGGGGTGCTCATCAAGAACAGTCACATGACAGCTGAAACAGAACAAGCAGCACAAAGAGAAAGAGAGGAGGGAATAAAGAGTGAGCCTGAGGATGTTTGGCATCCTGAGTCTCGTGCTCAACCAAAGCTTCTTTCTGATAAATATAAAGAAAGGAACAGGAAAACCTCTATATTCATATGTTCTAAAGGATTTTTTAAAAAACTATCAGGACATACTCTAAGAACACTGAATATTTTTAAATTAATCAAAAATGCAAATTAAGTGTCCCTTAAACATTGACTAATACCCCAGATTTTGCAGACACTTTAAATTTATGCACATGAGTAGTTTGAAGTTAAAGAGAGAATTCATGTCTGTAAAATTACTTCTACATGGATGTTTGTAGAAGTGTTCTACTTTTGGTCTGTAAATTATAACTTTCATAGGGAAAAGCTTTATAGAAAGTCAAGATTTAATTAAAGCTTCTGCTTTTTAATCATTATCAGTACAAATTATACTATGAATATATAAACTAAAAGTGATTCAATCTAAATTTGCTACACTTCAATGCCTAGATTTTTCTCTGCAAGTAACAGTTTATTTAAGTCTAAGTTTCAGAAGGCAGTGTAGTTTAGTGGTATGAACTAAGGCTAAGAAGGCAGTTTTCCTGAGTTCTAAACCCTATGTCTGTCACATACTTGCCATAGGTCCTGGGCCAAGTAATTTAGGCTCTGATCCGACAAAGAGCTGTGCGCACAGGAGCCTGCATGAAAGTAAATTGTCAAACTATACTGAGAACTTTGAGACAGAATTTATGGCCTTGATTGTTCAGTTTCCCCATTTGTAAAATATGGATAACAATGTGTACTTACTTAACATGTACTCTGATAATTCATTAGTTAATGTTTGAACAGTGTTTTGAAAAAGGAGTCCTACTGTATGTTCTATAAATGTTAGAAATTATCATTCTAGATAGGTTTCAGAGTGGTAGTTTTCCCCCTACAGTTACTCTCACCTTCTTGTCAACTGTTTTAAATGGGCCACCCTCGTTACCACTACAAAAGTGATTTTTCCTCCCTTATTGTCTCATTAGACTAACCCCCCACTTGGTAAGGCAACTCCCATCTTTTCATGTACTATATATTTACCTGCTACTGTATTTTCCACTCCATGCAACTGATTAAGTGGGTTCTAGCCCATGAAAGCTTATGCCCAAATAAATTTACTAGTCTCTAAGGTGCCACAAAGATTCCTTGTTGTTTTCACTCTAGCTGGTAACACTGGATACTTCAGGGGGTTGATTCTGTGCATATAGTCCTAAAAAGTAATTATTAATACTTATTTCATTTGGCACTCTGTTTAAAAGTGCTTTTCTAATATCACTAACTAGTTAAGAAAAGCAGTACTTGTGTCACCTTAGAGATGAACGCATTTATTTGAGCATAAGCGTTTGTGAGCTACAGCGAATACAGACTAACACAGCTGCTACTCTGAAACCTAACTAGATAAGCTATTTTTAAAATGTCACTGCACCTTCACCTGTTGTTGCTATTTAGACTTTGTTATGCACTGTGTTCATATTTCCAAGTGAAAATTTAATTACATGGCATGCTCCTTGCTAGTATACTGGTTCCCTGCAAAATTAAGATCTAATCTTGCACAACACTTAATACTGGAGGTACTAAGCCCTCTGTTTAGTAGTTGTTGTTTTGCAGGATTGAGGCCTTAGAAAATTGCACTGAAAAGAGCTAACAACGTCTTGTTGGAAAATCTTTGTCTTTACAAAAGATCATAGCTATAACCTTCTCTCCCGTTCTTTGGATGCTTCAGGACTGGCACTATACATGGAACAGTCCTGTGGCTGAAGCACAGGGATGTGAAGTCATGACCCCAGCAGCAGAGACAGAAGTCCACCTACCCCTCTGCAACCAGGCTGGAGTATGCACTCCTGCCTGCCTGCTGCTACCCCAACGCTTCTCCTGTTTTGCTGGACGTGCTCTTGGGCAGGTCACCGTCACTGGCACACTGTGCTTCAGCTTCCTCCGCTGTGAGGGGGGGGCTGGTCCCCTCACAGGGAGTGGGGGCTCCTCATGTAGGTGGGGCTATCATGCATGCAGGCCGCTGCCACCAGCACCAGCGAGCGCAGGAGTAGGGCTGGCTCCTGTGGCGGTGGGCGGGGCAGATGGAACGCTGCCGGCCAGGGGGCGGAGTCTCTGCACCGAGGCCCGCCCACCCCGCGGGGACACTCAGAACGAGGCCCGGAGGGGTGGGTACCGTTGCTGCTGGTGCCGTGTTTCCCCGCGGCGTCGGGGGACGGGTGGGGGAGACACAGACATGGCCGCCTCCTCGCTGCTGGGCTGCGGCCGGGCCGTGACTCTCAAGGTAAGCGGCGGGGCTGATGCTCTCCCGTGGGCGGGGGTAAGAGGGGTGCAAACACCGGTCCCCGCTTGGCCGGCTCGCGTGAGTGGGACTTCCCGTTCAAATCAACTCAGGGCTGCGGCTCCCGTTTGGAGCGCATGCGCCAGAACTCAGCCACGCCCCCCCGCCTTTGCGTACAGCGTCCCAAGGGGCCCGGGGCTCCTCGGGCGGGGGCGCAAGGACAGTAGCAATTACGCATGCGTCCGGACTCTGCCGCCACTCCAGTCGCCCTGGTTCAGTTTCCCTGGCTGGGGAGAGGCGGAGTGTGGCTAGTGCGCATGCGTCCTGTTCTCTGTGCTTCACCTTCCCAGAGGGAGCCTGGACACAATGAGGGAGGGGTGGGGCACCATAGGTGCTGCGCATGCGTCTGTGGGTGCGGCTGGGTGGGTCGGGCCTGTGCATGTGCTGGGAGGGCTCAGCCTTCTGCTGACCCGGAGGAGGGATTCTGAGGCTGCTGCCCCTTGTGCTGGATGGGCGGGGCAGTGCTGTGGCAAGAGGCCGCTCCGCTCTGGAGCCAAGGGTGGCCAACTTTCTACTTGCACAAAACTGAACACCACTGCCCTGCCCCCCGCTCACTCCATCTCGGCCCCCTTTTAGTGCCCCCCCCCCCCCGCTTGCTGTCTTCACCCTCACTTGCTCATTTTCACGGGGTTGGGGTGTGAGGGCTCCAGCTGGGGGTGTGGGCTTTGGGGTGGGGCTGGGGATGAGGGGTTGGGGGTGCAGGAGGGTGCTCTGGGCTGGGGATGAGTGGTTTGGAGGGAGGGGGATTAGGGCTGGAGAAGGGGGTTGGGGCATGGGAGTGGGTCAGGGTTGCAGGCTTCAGGTGGCGCTTTCCTCAAGCAGCTCCTGGAAGCCGCGGCATGTCCCTTCTCCGGCTCCTATGCGGAGGCACAGCCAAGTGGCTCTGCGCTGCTCCATCTGCAGGCAGCGGCCTGCACAACTCCCATTGGCCATGGTTCCCAGTGACAGAAAACCAGACAGCTGGCAACCCTATGTGGAGACCTGCCTGCATACAGCAGTGCTGTGGCTAGGAGCATGGCGTTGTGCTGTCCCCTTGTAGTCCCAACCAGAGTGGTGTGCTCAGTGCCCTGCTGTAGACAGGCCTCTCTCTGCACTGGAGCCTGGCTGGAAAATCTGGGAAATGTGTTACTGCAGATTTTCAAAACATTCCAGCTTGTTTGCCTGATGGCATGCTTCAATAGCCAGGACTGCTATTGTCCCTCCTAGCAAGGCCCAGGCTCCATGTCTGGTCATGCCCACACCAGGGGAGAAAAGTGTGTCTAATACTTGTTAGCCTTCCTCCTGAAGAAAAGGCCCAGGCAGACTGGACTTCATTTGATGCAATCTGTTAGAATGATGCTTGAAAATAGTTTCAAACATGGCTATAAGTAGGCTTGGAAGGATTAGATTTTTACCAGTAAATGTCAATATCACTGTCCATACGCAAACTGATGAAAAATATCCCATTGATAATGATCAAAATTTAGAGATAGAGAAAGTAAGAAAAAAGCTGCCTGAGAACTTATTACAGTCAAAAATCCAGTGACTTAGACTTTTAAATTAGGCTTGTTACAAATGGACTAGTGAATGAATAGTAATAACAGGTCTGAGTTATTGATTTAAGGATATTGCTTCTCTGGGTTTTTTTTTTTGGCTAAGATCAATTATAGTTCTTGACGTGATGTTGACAATTTGTGTTTTAATTTTTAAAACTTTAAATTTTTAATCTCAATATCTACTGTTATTAAATAATTATTGTTTGACTCCACCCCAGTTTCCTGCAACTGTGAAAATTTAAATCAATATAAAAATAAAAAATGCTTAAAAATAAACAATATTATGTGTCAACATAAAAAAAAAATAGAATTCTGCCAACCCTAGTTATAAGCTCTGCAACGAGTCTTAAATGTTTCTACACAATAATGCAAGAAACAGATCGAGGTGAAAACAAATCTCATGCTTCAAAAAGTAAATTTACTATAATTGGCATCAGGAAGAAAATCCTACACACACATACTGTACCTCATTTTACATTTGACTGTGTGTGTTTAAACTGATTTTTGTCTTTCTTTAATAGGTAGTGGCTACTGCCTGACACTGAGCTAGATAGGTAGGTAGTCCATGACCAGATCTCAAATTCTGTTCCATGTGCCTCAGAGATACAGAGTTGGCAAAAAACTACTGTGTATCTTTAGGCTTGGAAGGATTAGATTTTTATCAGTAAATGTCAATTTCAGTGTACACGCACAAACTGACAAAAACATTTCTATTGATGATAATGTACAGATAGGCAAAAAGTAAGAATTTATTAGTTAGATTTAAGGATATACTTTGATGTGTGATGTTTACAATTTGTGTTTTAACAGTTACAATGCTTTAACTTTTTGAATCTCAACATCTACAGTCATTAAATAATTATTGTCCCACATCCCTCAGAATTTTCCCGCTATTGTGAAAATTTAAATAGATAAAAATAGAAAAAAAGTTCAAAAATAAACATTAATATTATCTGCCAAAATTATTATTTTTTAAATTAATTTCTGCCAAACCTATGTATCGTTTTCTACCAAAACAGAATTGTTCACTGCTACATGCTTTAGGAGTGTAGCCCACGGTGTCAACAAACATTTGAGCTTTACTTGCTGTTTGCTTTTTCTGTTTTTTTCCTTTTAGTGCAATATAACATAAACCAGGACACAGTATGGCAGAATATAAAACATGATCCAATACAGCCAAAAAGGTCATTCTGGAAGGAAACAGTGTAAACAACAAATAATTCCTCTACAGAATAAGACTATAATGCTTGAATGCACACTGGGCAGCATTACCCTGACCCTTCTGGAAAAATGGTTCATTGACTGTGGGGAGGGTCGGGAGAGAGGAGAAGCCCTTGAAATCTTTCCAGCACAGACTGTTCAGTTTTGTCTAAACTAGAAAAAAATGAGTACTGTACCTGTATTACAGCGGCTGCGCCAAACAGCTTCAGCTTTGGTCTCGAGAGGCATTTTTATCACTGTATCATGAAATTTGGGTCTAAGCATTGTTGTTGGCTGGCTGATCCAGTATGAATACTATTATTTTTTTCTAATATAGATGCTCTCCAGAAGTATAAATGCAAAAGGTTGTGTTTTTTGCATGTTTTGTGAAATTTCTTTCTTCTTGAACAGAAAAGGATTAAAACTCAGAGGTATTTTCTTTGGGCTCAATATTTGGATAATGCCAATAATATTAGTTTTGGAAGAGCATTTTGGCCCTTTCTGTGCTACATAAATAACAGTCAGAGGCTCTGGTAACAAAATAGTTGTCCCCTGACCTGGTTTTACAGTAGGGTTTAAAATTTGCAGAGTGAGCTACAGGAAGCCATGAACGTATGCAATTTTTAAACTTGTAAGTGCTCCATAGCTGTTTTCTTTTAAATGAAAATTGCTACTGTGTAAGTTAAGGAACACTACTAGGTTTTTTAAATTTCTAGTCCAACCCCCCTCACCCCTGCCCCCCTAAAATTCCTAAACATTTTAAAAGCAAGGAAATAAATAGTGAGGGGTAGGTAAATAAATACTTAAATGTATTCGCTGTTCATAGAATCTTACATATGCATGTGTAAAATCACATTGCCCTGGCTCAGAACAGTCCTAACTGCCTGCATAGAGCTTCGCTATATGTATTTCATAACCACAGCTTTTGAGAAATTTTTGCAATAGTTGTCTACAGTTGAAAATGTGGTACATTTTATAGACACATTGGAAACACTCTTCTATTCTGGCAGTAGTAGTTGGGGTTGATGGTTGGGGTGTTTGTGTAGAGTTGATTGGATGTAGGTAGAAGTGATCTGTATATGAGCGGTAGGTGTGGGTCTCCAATTCAGAATGGGAAAGGTGCAATGGGATTTCTAATTTATATAAGAAGCATGGATAAATTAGATTGGATTTTTTGCCCCTCCAGTCTTTTCCCCCTTCAAATTCCACCTAATATTCCAAAAGGTGTTTCTGCAATGTGTATTGAGAATAGACAGTAAAATGTGATTGTGATGGGGGACTGTTGTCTTGCCTATATACGAGAGAGTAAAAAGCACAATTTTGGAGTATCTGGCTGTCATAAACATACAGCTAAGGGTAGCATAAAATCCCTCCTTTACCTGTAAAGGGTTAAGAAACTCAGATAACCTGGTTGGCACATGACCAAAAGATACTTTCAAATCTGTGGGGGAAGGTTTTTCTTTGTGTTCTCTCGGAGCCAGAGAGGGACCAGGAGCAGGAAAAAACATCTCTTAAAACCCTGTCTGAAATGAGGTCTAGGATTACAAAAATTGTAAGTAAAACAAGGAAAGGCGTTAGATTATCTTTTGTTTTAGCTTGTGAATTTTCCCTGTGCTAAGAGGGAGGTTTATCTCTGTTTTTAGTAACTTTAAAGTTTTGCCTAGTGGGAAATCCTCTGTGTTTTGAGTCTGATTACCCTGTAAAGTTACCTTCCATCCTGATTTTACAGAGGTGCTTCTTTTACTTCTTTTCTTTATAATAAAGTTCTGTTTTTAAGAATCTGATTGGGGTTTTTAGTGTCCTAAAAATCCAAGGGTCTGGTCTGTGTTCACCAGGTTTACCTATTTGGTTGGTAGATTATTCTCAAGCCTCCCCAGGAAAGGGGGTGAAGTGGCTTGGGGGGATATTTTAAGGAAACAGGAACTCCAAGTGGTCCTTTTCCTGAATCTTTGTCTAACTCATTTGGTGGTGGCATCAGTACCCATCCAAGGACAAGGAAGGATTTGTGCCTTGGGGAAGTTTTTAACCTAAGCTGGTAGAAATAAGCTTAGGGGGTCTTTCATGCATGTCCCCCGCATCTGTACCCTAGAGTTCAGAGTGGGGAGGGAACCCTGACACTGGCTAATAAAGTTAGGGGACTCCGGACCATATGAAGCAGGAGAGTCATGACTTAATAGAGTTTGTAGCCTGCAGTGGAACTGCATAAGGGGAGCTGGTCGAAACCCCAATATTTGGGTTGCCTATGCTTTCCATTATAGAGAATGTAATGGATCCTTTTTGCAGCTTACCAGAAACCCTCACTGTTACAAAGAGCCTGGCCTGGGTTCTGAACAAGCAGCAGATATTCTGCTGCCAGACAGCTGTTATGAGAGTAGCCAGGGCAGTGGAAAGAGACTGGAGCGGGTTCCCTCCATAACTTCTCTCCAGACCCAGCTTGTGGTTCCAGTGTCTCATGCACATACCCTCCTAGGAGCACCATTGTTGTAGGAGCCCTTCCACCTCCCAGGTGGGGAAAA